>NC_051181.1:34213872-34558872 GCF_013339695.2 Rhipicephalus sanguineus | reverse complement strand
CTATCGAGCCGTCAAGCATGGTGGTCCCTACGTGGGACTAACCAGGGGGCGTGGGGACCTTGACGTATTTTCCAAACTGAGATGCTTCACATCAAATCACTGTCGCTTATATTATTATTATTATATGTCGAAGTAATTATTTTTAATGGTTTCTTAATTTATTTCAAACACTATGACCATTTTCGTGCTGTTACAAACGCAGGAAAATTCGCAGCCCTGAGAGACCGAAAAGAAGCTGCACATTAAAAGTTTAACATTTTCGTGACCGCGCCCATTCCCATCGATAGTATGTTATCGATGACTTCAAGATCAAGTTTTGGCACTCTCTGAGCCGTTCTGGACAGTTAACGCAATACAAAGCATAAAATAAAATGTTTTTTATCACTTTTGTTTGCGAGTTTGTTTTTTTCACCGCGGGGAGATTTTTAAAGCTCGTTCGCAGTCGGGTAGGTGAGCACTCGTTGTTTCGGACTTCGCGTCGACGCCGCTCGCGGGCGCTCCACAGAAACAGCGAATTTCGACGGATTCCGGCTAATATGAGCGGTAGTCACTGGATTATGGTAGCACCACAGACACAGAAGACGACTTCAATTCGCCAGGCTTCAGTACGAACTGCAAAAGTGCATCAAACCTCCCCGGAACATCAGCAGCTCTCCGCCGTAAGTTTCTTCTTGTCCTCGAGTCGTTTTATCGCTGGTGTTCTAAAAATAACAGCTATTATCTGCAAGGTGCTAACTTCGTTCGGGCGGGAGCATTTGGCACCGGCTGCAGAAAGAGCGCAGTTCTGTTCGCGAAGACGGCGCGGAGCACACTTTGACCCAACGCTCCGGTGTGCTGCGCGGCGGCGTCTTCGTGTTGTTTTTTACCGCAGAAGTCGTCAGAGAGATATGCAACCATACAGGTAAGTATGCGTGAATGCATACTTTCGAAAAGCCAGCATACAGTGAGAGGGACGGATCTATGGAGGGAGGTTACTGAAGAGAAGATGAGCAAGTTCGTCTCACTCCATGTGTACATGGTAATCGTTTAAGTCCCGCGCTTGCATTGGTGTTGGTGTCGACGACAGATATTTCCAGGCCTTCGCCCACCGTCAGTGATGCCGCGGAAAAGGTTCAAGGCTTATTGAGTGTCTCTGATCTGAAGAAGACGACCGTCGCATCCAACGAAAATCTTCACCCCGTGTCTTCTCTATCGCAACACATGAACGATTTTTCTACGCTATCTTTTAACCCCGTCGGAACCTTTCAGTGGATGAGAAAATGGTGAAATGTGAAGGTCGGTATGGTATTCGGCAGTATATGAGCGAGAAAGAGGTCAAATGAGGGTACAATTATGGATTTTTGCAGATTTGGAACAGGCTACACTGTTCATTTCAACAAATACACAGGAAAATGGAAAAAAAAAACTGCAAACTATGCTAGGAAAGTTAAACAGAAATAAAATGTTTTCCCAAAACATGCGCAGCCAGCCTTTGTTTCACCGCGTCGAGAACCTGCATCGCGCGGTGGCATGATGGGCACTAGTGCCTATATTCTTGTATTTATGTAAATAATCTCTGCACTTACAGAGCTTATGTTTCCACTATTATTCTACGAGGGCTTTGCGTTCAAAACGTATATTTAGATTTTTTTATATGTTTAACCATTGCAGAGTAGCATTGATGTTTTTATGAATCCTTCTTTCTTTTTGATACATTTTTTCTTTGTTTGATAACTTTTTTATTGAATTCGAAACAAATCCGTTGTTTGGAATTAACACTGTTGGAAAGACCAATTCTTCCTCTATCATTTGATACCCTACATGTTAGCATCAATTATATTCTGTGGCAGGAAAAAATATTTCCTGGACTAGCCAAAAACAACCGATTTTTCCGCGGTCACGAAAGTGTTAAAGTAAATTATACGAACAGCAACATAGAAAGAGCGTAATGTAACTTGCCAAGAACCTAAGGATCAGGAAAAATTAACACCCGGTGGCGGTAGCTATTTCTTAGAAATTGCCAGCAAACCTGTACCTACAAATCATAAACAGTTTAGTTTTCCCAACTATATTATAGTTTACGTCAGAAACCATTCTATAAACACCAACTCTGGGCAGAGAAGATCTTACAATATATGGGTGATGGGAGCTTGGCGACGTTGTGTGACAGCCGCAAGTAGACTCCGGAGATTATATTCAACATGCCATTCTGCAGTTGAGAGTTAACTTTGGCCGGACTGTTTTCGTGAGTGAAAGAAATTTTTGAAGGTTCGCTTTATCCAGCGACGCGTTAACAGATTCAGTTGTCTCGTATTTAGAAAAAATAAAGCTTTCCGCAAGACGCTGTATTCCCTGAATTTGATTTAATAGAAGCGGTCGGTACGAGTCCGGCACATTACTCGCATACTGTTGGGTCGATCGAAAAAAATCGCGAGGCCTGCGCAGAATACGCTGCACAGTCACAGCGAAAGCGGGAAGAGTGGTCTTTCCAGAGACCGTTGTAGACTCTCTTGGGGCAACTAAGGCAAGCACGAATGCAAGGTTTTCACTACGCCAAAGCCACCGTAACTTTCATGAAGTGGGCAAGAACCCTCTATGCCATTATTCGTAATTCTGAGGATAAACGAGACACCCGCTGCACATCTGTAAGGCATTATGCGTACTTTGTTTGTGCTGTGGCTGCTGACGATGAAGAATTATGGTTGAGCCTTGAATAATGGGTGGGAAGCATTCAACGACCCCCTATTTGCGCAATTCCCGTTGTGTGACACCTGGTTGTTATTTTATTCTTCTGCTACGCTATATTACGTACCTTAACGCGATTCCTTGCCCGACATGACACCTGTATAGCGTGCTTTTGCGAAAGAGTTTCAAGCACCAGCGTGGCCCTGTAGTAGAATACTGCAGGGCCACGCCCTGCCTGTGTAGTAGACCCTTTCTATCTATCTATCTAGCCGCCTACGTCTGGGTGCTCTCCTGATCGCCTCCTTAGCTTTGTGTAGACAAAAATTGGCATGGGAGGGTAAGAGAACTTCAGGAATATGACTGTTGGGTCATGACATGAATAACGTGAAAATCCTGTCGAGTACGTCGTCACTTTCGTCCACACACGTGCGGCACATACCCGTTTACCACGGGTCGCGGTGTACGGGTATGCGCCACAGGTGATTGACAGTTTGTATCCACCTAGGAACGGCGAGAACAGACATTGCTAATTTACGTGCGAGAGCGTTCAGAAAACCCGACATCGGCAGCGTTGACCGGACGAATGGAATGGAACCCAAGCATTCTGCGTGGCAATCAGGTATTATACCACGGAGCCACGCCAGGTCTATAAACTCGTTTGCAAAAACAGCCTATGCAGGTGTAATGTCGGTGCGACGTCCATCGTGGTTGTGGTGCTGGCTATCTAATTTTACAAGAAAGCAATAAACACTATATATGTACGACACAGGCGTCATACCAGATTAACGTCTGTGGTTCCAGCGTTGGCTCCGCTTTCATGGCAGTCTAATAAACGTTACATTTGTGTTCCTGTGATTCAGCAAGCTATATTGAAGCATTGCTCGACCCCGGAGGAATAGATTAACGAAAGTTAGATATGATATTCAGATGATTGCACCATAAAGTGCACTTAGTTTCGATAATACTGACGTATGTACTCCAACGCTAGGGCTGACGTTACGTCAGACCATAAGTTACCCTTTAAACTCCAGTGTTGTCGACGTGCCTGATAAGCCTACGATGTGCACCCAGCTACTATACTTAAAAATACACGTCGATTCACGTCGTAACGCTTGGCTCAAAGCTATAGAATACAGCATAAAAGTACTCGCTGACTGCTTCGCATGAAACCGATTCCCACAACGCGTGGGATCTGCCGACTTTTTTTTTACTCTTCTACCGCGCTATATTAGATATGTTAATGTGGTTCCTTTCCGACTTGAAGCCTATAGAGGGTCTTACTGCGAAGGAGCTTCATGCATCGGCAATGCTCTGTGGTAGAATAGTGGGCTGCCACGCTGAGCGCCCAGCTACGAATTCCGTACCGTGCTGGATATTTTTTCCGATTTCGTTCTTTTTTTTTTCTTACAGCAGCGCCAAAAACGGCTGTTGTTGGGATCTCATAACAGCTTTCTCTTTAAAATTGTATTGTACGCTTTCAGTTCTAGGTCAGCATACGCTTGCTTTAATTTACGCTGCCGCATTCTGGGTTTTCGCTGCCAATTTCCACAATTGTTGGCAACCTGTTTGTTCCCGCTTAAATGATGCGTGGTAGTAATGGATTCTTCTTCATTGTTCGTCGAATTGCTTCGAACTTTGCCATTTAAATTGTAATGCTGATTGTTTAGCTTTGGAAGTCGTGAATATTGTTTAGCAAAGTTAACTTCGATGTTGTGCGCTGCGCACCAGTTAGAAGTTATGTTTAACGGCTCCCTCGTCAATATTTCTTAGGAACGTTTCTCACTCGACAAAATAGTAGACAGCCATCCGCGAAGAAGCGAACGTTACGATCCTGGTATTTAGAAATACTGTTGATATGGAAGGAAATGAGCAAGGGTGCCCGAGCTAGTACCAAAGGACAGCACACTCTTAAAAAAAGAGAGTCAAAAGGGAGTCACGTCTGCTTGACTCTCTTTGTGGCAGCCGATGACCACCTTTTTTTCTAAGGGGAGTCACAATGCTCTGGTCGGCGCTCCTGAACGAAATAGATGACTCCCTTGCTCCAAGGGAGTCAGTGATGGTTCTGCATATACAGGCTGGGTTTTTTTTTTTAAAGAAAGCTTCACTGGCTGCGACCAAGATACAGTTCGCTGCTTTGGCTTGTGGTATACTGAAAACGTTTGGTTGAGAATATATAGCATTCGATCGTACAATACGGTATTACGCACGTATTGTGTTATGGCTTCAGTTACGATTTTGCTGAAACAGCGCGTCGAAAACGTCTACAAGTAAACAGGGTTCTTCAAAAATCTTGCCCCAAAGCGAAACATTGAAAGTTATGACAACGTTTGACAATGGCAGCGCTGACAAATTTGCGAATCTTTGCACGTTTGTAAGCGAGGTTTGTAGATTCCTACGACAGCATGTATGGCAGAAGACATGCGCTAATTAGTGAAAAGGACGCGCATGGTGTTGAACGCACTGGCGATCGGGAACACATCTAACTCGACGGCCGTAAAAACATGTGACGCAAAGCTGGCATGATAACAGCGCAGACCAGTTATCAAGGCGACGCTTTACCGCGTCTCCTAAAGAGCGACAATACTACCAGAATTATAGCGCGCGTGGTCATCATTTCTGCCCGCCACAGCTAAACTATATCTGCACGATAATCCGCGCGGGCCGCCGAATCACTCAGCAAACGTTCAGCACTAGGAACGCACACATTGCCTCACCGCACTCTCCCTAGGCCCTATAGCAGGGGATGCACGCTCACCTGCGCCCCCTCCCACCGTACAGCCCATACAGACACACACACAGGGCACGCATCGCCTCCTCCACCCTGACATTATTTAATAGAGCTTTAACTATGCATGGATGTGTGTTCTATAGCACCAAAACAAAACCGAAACCATGTAGGCGTCCGTGGAGGCTACTTCAATCCAAAGCCGAAGCCATCAATACGAGACAGCCATTTTGGCGTCGTTAGACGGCATTGTTTGTGATCCGTCTCGTTGTGGTCGTTCTTTAGTCTGCCAGAATAATCTGTGTCGTCAGGCGTGATTGCAAGTGATCGTTTGCGTGTCTTTCCTTCCGTGTTCTGCAATCGTGGCGTAGTATCATGTCGTCGGCTCACTCTTGCCGTGACTGGCTGAAGCAGCGTCACTCAGTGCTTGTGAAAAGCAGCGTCCCGACGGAGAAGTCCCTGCAGTAGGCTTCGTTTCGTCGTGAACTTGCCTGAGCAAGATGGCAGCGCATGACGGATCCCTGTGGCACCGACAGACGAAGCCTGTGGACGACGCTCCTACGGTCGTTATAGATTTCAGGTGAGTTCTGCAGGCTTCTGCCTACAATTCTTTTCTTCGCTTCACATGTAGCTTTGCCACTTGTCTTTCTGATTTCCCACTTGCACGGATTTTGCTATCGTGTTTCAATGGCTTGGCAACGACGAAAACCGCACTGGACTATCCAGTAGCGAGTAAAACGGAGTGGTGCGTATCGTGTTTCGTGTATCGTGTTTCCTTATTCCATGCATGCCAGAAAAACATGAAATTGCGAGTTGAAATCTCGGTTGCAAGTCGAGTGTGGTGACACCTACAGCAACGTTGCACCCATATATATTTGAAGGGTAAGTAAGCTCAGCTGATCAAAATCAATCTAATGCACCCAGCCCCAACATGCCTGATATCCATAACATGATTTTGGCTCGTGAAACTCTAGAATTTACTGTTTCTTTCCTTTGCTACCCAGACGCTGAAACACGTTTAATACGTATTTATTCGCAGCATATTCGAACTTCTCGCCGTGTTTGTGTGTGTGTGTGTGTGTGTGTGTGTGTGTGTGTGTGTGTGTGTGTGTGTGTGTGTGTGTGCGTGCGTGCGTGCGTGCGTGTGTGTGTGTGTGTACGCGCGCGTGCGTGCGTGCGTGCGTAACTGCTATAAAACTTTGATGCAATAGCTTTTGTAGCACGGCTTCATTTAATTGAAATAGTGGTCACTTAATCTTATGATACTAAAAATTATCATGCAACGAAGGTAAATGTGAGTTCACTTCAAAGTTGTAGTTTTTGTTTGTTTTTTTTCCCACAAACTGCATACGGAGCATAACCTCATCCTCCTGTGATCCTTGCTTCGTCTAATGTTGTGTGGTGTTGGTACCTAATAGTAAGTACAACACCAGCTAGTAATAATGGCAGTAAACATACTACTCAAACGCTGTGTTGCGTGGATATTGGATGCCGTTGTTATACCAGCCGTGGTTCAGTTCGGTATTATTTTCAACACAAAGACAGTCTACAGTGATGTTGTTGGCAGTGGACAAAAATCCTTTAAAATGGTCTTGGAAACATTACGCTGCAAAGCCCAAGGACGCGGGTTCCACTCCTGACGCCGGCAGCTGCATTTAGATGGGGGCGGGATACAGAAACTCCAATGCCCTTTCATTTGTGCACGTTGAAGAACTCCGAGTAGTTAAAATTAATCCGTGGTCTCCCACTATGAAGCACTGCTTAATCGTATCGTGTTTTTCGCTCATAAATCTCTAGTAATTATTACTTCGTCATTATACCTCGAAACTCTCGCTGTATAGTATTTGAATTCTATTCGCCATCGTCTGCAATGAATATTTAGCACTTTTTACAACAGGGTACCTCATTTGACATTCTTTTACAATGCACTTTAATTGTCCCAATTTCGTGCCATAATCAGCTGTTGTTTATAATATGTATATAAGTCACTTCAGCACTGTTCTTTTTGTTTGATCACTTCTCATAACCTCAATTGTTTGAGGCTTGAAGTGATGTTTGTGCTGCACAGTTTGCCCAAGTTTGCTCCCAACCCCCTATACTGGTCAACGCTGGCTGGTGGGTTGTCTTTCCAGACAAATGGAAAAACTAGACCTTTGCCTGTTGTTATAGATCTGTAGAAAAAAGGGCACATTAGGCCTTTAGAATAGCTGCACTTTCTCGCAGCTGTTCTGAAGCCAGGCACCAGAAGAGCACGCTCACAATGACGCGACAGAAAGAAGGCAGTGAAGGCAAGCCTAGTCTTGTCGTACATTCGCCATATTTCGTGTAGCTGTATACGCATTTTGCCCTTTTCTTCTTCGTTAAACTAATAATAATATTTGGAGTTTAACGTCCCAAAACCACGATATGATTGAGGCACGCCGTAGTAGAGGGCTCCGGAAATTTCGACTACCTGGGGTTCTTTAACGTGCACCTAAATCAAAGTACACGGGCCTCAAACATTTTCGCTTCCATCGAAAATGCAGCCGCCGAGGCCGGGATTTGATCCCGCGACCTACAGGCCTTCGTTAAAATACTGCTGGTCTAGTGTTTATGGTGCTTTACTGCTGACCCGCAGGTCGCGGCCGCCGCATTTCCGATGGAGGCGAAAATGGGTTAGTCCCGTGTGCTTAGATTTAGGTGCACGTTAAAGAACTCCAGGTGGTCGAAATTTCTGAAGCCCTCCACTACGGCGTCTCTCATAATCATATCGTGGTTTTGGGACGTCAAACCCCAACAATTATTATTATTATAAAATATTGCTGCCATGCTATACAGGGTGATTTTTTTTTCTGAAAATACATATCCTTTATAAAAAAAAATCAATGACAGTCATTCTCCAGTCGTACTCTAGTTCGCTCCAGTAGTACTCTAGTTCGAGGCGGAAACATTCTGCCGCATCTAAAATTGGGTTGACGGGACTAATTAACAAAAACCCGTTAACTAACTTTTATTTATTGACATGAGGACAGTTGTTTATATTAGAAAATTGTAGTGCGTGCCACTTTATGGCATACCCATTTTTCAGAAATCATGAAAGCTTTACGTAACTCGAGATATTTATTGTGAAATTTTAAGGGCTAAATCAAAACTGATCGTGCCCAGCGCACAGAAAACGCGGTTTTTCTGTTGCGTCAGACCGGAGCTACCCGCGACAAGGAAGTGACGAAATTTGAATGAAGGTGCGTCGTGGTCGTACCTTTTCGTGAAAAGTGGCGAGTCATCTCACTTGCGCCAGCGGATCGCCTTACCTTCGCGTGTGGCGTTTGGTGCTCATCTGTTTCTTTCCAGATGCGCGAAACCGAAACCGCAGTAATATCAACCTTTTCCTTCTGTGTTTACGGGTAAGTACCACACATTGCACCCAAACAATAAGCTGTTTACTTGTGTATTTCTGAATGCTTGCAGATTTTCCTGATCACTTTGTGCTTCAGCGCACCTTCATTAAACTTTCATCACCTCCTTTTCACGTGTAGCTCCGAGCTTACGTAACAGAGAAGCCACGTTTCCTGCGCGTCAGGCGCTATCAGTTTCGATTTCGTCCTTGAAATTTGAGGATGGATATCTCGAATTACGTGTAACTTTCGCGATTAAAAAAAATATGTATGCCATAGATTCGCACGCGCTACAACTTTCTAATATTAACAGCTACCTCCAAGTCTGGAATTAAAAGTTAATTAACGAGTTTTTGTTAATTAATCTCTTCAATGCCATTTTAGTTGCAGCAAACTATTTCCACCTTGACATAGAGTGCGTGCGCGAAAACATCTTGAGTGTGACTATTATACAATTTTAATAAGAAATATGCATTCTCTAAAATTTACACCATCTCCCGCTAAAGGGGACCATGAGGCGATGCGAAGCCGGAGCACTTGCACGATCGCGTTCCGTTGGCATTCGTTGGGCATGCGACCGACCTCGCGTCGTGGAACGCGAAGAGGGACGCTACGCGCGTCGTATCTTCCATCTAGCCTGGCCGTTAATTCTCACAGGGCGAGCGGGGAACGCTGTCGACAGGCGGGCGAGAGGGGGGCAGCGTAGGAGAGGAGAGAGAAGGGGAGGGGACGCGCATGCGCTCGAGCTCACCACGGCGTTGTGCAGGAGACTCAATTTCGGCATGTCTAGCCCGCGTTTAAGAGGAAGAGTGGAAAGGGGGAGGAGAGAGGGAAAGTGGAGAGGGGAAGGGGGAGGTTGAGTGGAGAGGGGTAGAGGACAGGGGGAACGGAGAAGGGGAGTGGAGAGGAGGTGTGTGGAGAAGGGTATGCGCATGCGCAGTAAGGGTGGTCACGCCGCACACCACCACCACCACCACCGGATTGAGCTCGACCTTAAGATACTTCGCATCTAAAACATCCTTCTAATTGTACGGAGGTCATGCAGTGGAAACTGTTGCAGCTGGCTAAGGGAGTAACAGACCCTCAAAGTACAGCAAAGTTAATGAGTATCCCTGGTTTTGTTCATTGCCATGACACTTCATGGAATCTGGTGTGTGAGCGCTGCCCTTATCAGTTTAAAAGGTGATGGATCTGTCTGTCATTGTGTGTTTGTTTCTGTGCACTTGAATATTTCAGATTGCTTCAAGACTGCACATTGAAGTTCTACAGCCGCATTTGACCAGGAAGCCTCCTTGGAAGCTTCGTGTCTCGAGGTAGTGAAGACGTGTCCAAGAATTCGGAATAGCTACGCTTATGGTCTGGTCGTGAGTCGCCTCGAATCAGTGCAACCTGCTGTCCTTTTGGCCAGAATGCCACCTGACCCTGACATGGTCTGGGAACATGACACTGCTAAGCTCATGCAAGCAAGCTGTGTCACCTATTGGGGTCCTGTATCTCAGATGACTACATTAGAATGCTGTACTACATGAGAACTACACATGTTGCCTGTTTTGCGCTGTATGCCACATAAAATGTGCAAGGATATTGCAATGAAGTGTTTGATGGCTGGCCATTGATTCCTATTCATAAAAACTGACTGCTGGCTTATGCTAATGTTTATGCCAGGTCTAGTACATTGCCGCATTTGACAGTAATGAACGATGTTAGCGAAACTATTGCTTTTCATATCTCACTCATTCTGACAGTAATGTGTCTCGCTGTATTTCTGGACGGTGTTTTTGTATTTCAGTTCTGTACAGAGCTCTCCATACCACCGCTAAATATATATATTTATATATATCATACCTTCTATATATAAGGTACTTGACACAAGACGTACGTTTTATCATTAGCATAGTGCTAAAACGTACGTCGTGTGTCAAATACCTTCCTACAGTATCAGGACCTCAGTGATCTTTCTGTGCCACATGGAGTATTGTGGCAAAACATTTTTGCTCGGAAAAAATTTTGACAATCATGGCGCCCCCTCGAAATTCGCTTGTAATTATTAAACTGCACCTGATAGAAAAACGTGTATAAAATCTATTTTTGTGTGTTGAGCTTCAAAACCGCGCTTGCGCTATTGCAGAGGTTCTGTTTAGTTGTCCTATTTATTTTTTCCGAATTTTTTGTGTTTCACTACCAGCTACGTAGCTTCAAAAAGTGCGAAAATCTTCAAAGTTCGTGAATTTTTCTTGAGCTATCTGTACATCACCCTAACCAATACTAATAATAGCCTTATTTCCAGGAAAGTGTATTTTAGTACAGAAATGTTTAGGGGTAAAATAGACTTCAAATCTTTCCTAAAAAAATTGTGAAATTAGAGAAAATGTGCGATTTGTCGCATGTGTGACCTTATTTTTCATACTGATGCGGTCCTAGTAAAAACCCTCGTCATGCGGCGTTTTATAGACTTCATCGTTAAGTAATGAAGAAAGTCTAATCAAATCATTTTTTGTTTTAAGGAAGAAAATAATTTTTGAATTTGGCCCTCCGAACGTGCAGTGCATTTCATTTTGTTGCCACTTCGCCGCAAAGCACGTGGTAGCTCTTGCAGCTCACACTCGTCACAGGCAGCGGCCAGATGCGAGATGTATGTCAGTGGCTCGTGAGTGGTCGAAAGTCTTGTCACGTTGATGTCAGGGCGACGAGTAATGAATTCGCGTTACAATGTGATCTTGCTTGGCGGGCCCAATGGGAAGTATGGACGCCCGAGAGCAGCCTATGGCGTCGTTGGCATAATGTGCTAGATGGCCGTCTGTACAACACGTATACCCTGAGAAACAAGTGTATACAGTGTGCATTATTTCTTTCAGTATGTGTATGCTAGTTGTGCAGACGTCCCTCTAGCACATTGTGCCAACGGCGCCACAGGCTGCTCTCGGGCGTCCATACTTCCCATTGGGCGCGCCTAGCAAGTTCACACTGTAACGCAAATTCATTACTCGTCGCTCTGACATCAGCGTGACAAGACTTTCGACCACTCACGAGCCGCTGACATACATCTCGCATCTGGCCGCTGCCTGTGACGAGTGTCAGCTGTAAGGGCGACCACGTGCTTTGCGGCGAAGTGGCGGCAAAATGGAATGCAATGCGCGTTCGGAGGGCCAAATTCAAAAATTATTTTATTCCTTAAAACAAAAAAATTATTTAATTAGACTTTCTTCATTACTTAACGATGAAGTCTTCTATCAAACGCCGCATGACGAGGATTTTTACTTGAAGCGCATCAGTATGAAAAATACGGTCAAACATGCGACAAATCGCACATTTTCTCTAATTTCACAATTTTTTTCGGAAATATTTGAAGTCTATTTTAACCCTAAACATTTCTGTACTAAAATACACTTTTCTCGAAATCAGGTTATTATTAAGATTGGTTAGGGTAAGTTCCAGATAGCTCAAGAAAAATTCACGAGCTTTGAAGATTTTTGTAGATATTGAAGCTACGTAGCTGGTAGTGAAACAAAAAAATTCGGAAATGATGAATAGGACAACTAAACAGAACCTCTGCGATAGCGCAAGGGTGGTTTCGAAGCTCAACACACAAAAATATGTTTTATAAACATTTTTCTATTAGGCACAGTTTAAATAATAGAAGCGAATTCCGAGGGGGCGCCATGATAGTCAAAAATTTTTTTGAGCAAAAATGTTTTGCCACAATACTCCATGTGGCACAGGAAAAAGGCACAAATTTTATCAGCAATATCTGCGATGTGCGAGCGCCACGTCTGCGACACTTGGCATGGAATGACACACACGCACACGCACACACACACATCACATCAAATCACATAACTTTATTTCCTTAAGGACCCCTCAAGGGGGTATTAATAAGGGGTGGGTTTGCAGTAGAGTCAGGTGAAATTCATTCGGAAAGAAAATTGGTTACATTGTCCAAGAAGGTTGATGAAATAGTAATGGCTGCAATGTTGTGGGAAAGGCCATTCCAATCTGATGCTGCTCGTGGGAAAAATGAAGAGGAAAACGTGACGGTGCGAGCACGTGGGCGTGACACTTGCAGTTCGTGTCCGCCACGATAAGGTATGCGGGTAAGGTGAACGATGTAAGGTGGATGGCCAAGATCACTGTAAAAGAACTTGTGGAATAAAGACAGAGTGGCAATGCGACGGCGAAGACAGAGATTAGTTAAGCCGGATTCTGCTTTCAATGATGATACGCTAGCTCGGTAATGATAGGTGGAATGGATGAATCTAGCAGCACGGTTTTGGACGGCTTCTAAGGCAGAGGCGAGGTAGGACTGGTGAGGGCTCCAGATAGCGGATGCGTACTCTAGTTTTGGTCTGATGAACGATTTATAGGCTATTAGTTTTACGTGCATGGGTGCATGATGAAGGTTGCGTTTCAGGAAACCCAGTGTTTTATTGGCAGATGCAATGATGTTAGTAATATGAGTGCGCCATGAGAGGTCATTGCATAAGGTCACCCCCAAATATTTAAACGAGTTAACGGCCTCGACGCCAACACCAGAAATTGAGTACGGGAAGGAAAGTGGATTAGAACGCCGAGAGAAGGTTACTGATTTGCATTTGCTAGGATTGAGAGTCATTAGCCATTGGTGGCACCAGTCTATTACGAGGTTAAGGTCATTCTGTAAAGCCTGTTGGTCGAGAGGGTTATGTATAGTTCTATAAATCACGCAGTCGTCGGCGAACATTCTGATGTTAGCCAAAACTGTTGAAGGCAAATCATTAATATAAATTAAGAACAAAAGGGGCCCAAGGACGGATCCTTGTGGCACACCTGATGATACTGGGAGCGGACTAGAGGTTTTGTTATTAATAAGGACGGTTTGAGAGCGGTTTGTTAGGAATGCTTTAATCCATTCGAGGATATTGGGATGTATGTTTAAATGGCTAAGCTTTAGTATTAATCTCCCGTGTGCTATTTTATCGAATGCCTTGGCAAAATCTAAAAACACAGTGTCGGTCTGTACATTGAGGTCGAGGTTAGCGTGCAAGTCGTGAACGAAGATGGCTAGTTGTGTTTCGCAGGATAGACCTCTACGAAAACCATGCTGTGAGGGATTAAAGAACTGGATCGAGTCTAGATAATTCATGATGTGGGAGTAGATGACGTGTTCCATGACCTTGCATGGTACGGTGGTTAATGAAATGGGTCGGTAGTTCAATGGCGAGTTTTTGTTACCGGCTTTGTAGATTGGAAGGACCTTTCCCACTTTCCAGTCCTCGGGTAAGGTGGCAGTGGCAAGCGACTGTGAATATAATAAACATAGATAGGTAGCAGAAATGCACGTAGTGTTTTTAAGGATCTTTGACGTGATATCGTCGACGCCAGATGATGAGTAAAGTTTAATATTTTCAATCGGAGAAGATATACCGCAAGCAGAGAATACAATAGGTGGCATGTTTGATTCGATGAGGGAAGGGGGAAGTAAAAAAGAACAAGGTGCCGCACTTTCTACAGTGTAAACAGATGAAAAACTACTATTGAATTTATCAGCACATTCAGCATCCGACAAAACTTCATCGAGCTCGTTAGTAAGAGCTATTGTACAAGTATTGTGAGGATTAATTACTTCCCAAAACTTCTTAGGATTGTTTTGTAATAGTTTAGGCAGATCAACATGAAAAAAAAAGATATTTAGCACGTCGTATTTCTTTCAAATAAGAATTATCAGCGGCGTAGTATTTTCCCCACGCATGCGCATTGTCTATGAGTTTAGCTGCACGATAAAGCCGCTTCTTTTTATTTTCTAATCTTTTGAGCGATCTTGTGAACCATGGTTTTTGAGAGTTAGCGCAGAAAGTGATTTTAGGTATATATTTATTTACAAGCTCGCCCACTTTAGTTTTGTAGAGGGACCAGTTGGCCTCAACGCTTCGGCTTTCGAAGTCCGCTTCAAAGAAAGGAAGGAACGTGATTAGGTCGTCATTAATTGCTTCATAGTTAGCTTTGTCATAAAGGCGAATGGTCTTTATGGAAGTGTGGCGTGGGACTGTCGCGAAATTAAATGTGGCTTGGATAACCTTACGATCGCTAATTTCTTTGAGGTAAGTAATAGATGATAGGCTTTCGTGACTGTTTGTAAGGATTAAATCCAAAATATTTGCCGATTCCTGCGTGATGCGTGTTGGTTCGGAGACCAATTGCGCAAGGTTGAAATTGAGGCAAACGTCAATAAAGTTGGTTGCTTCAGAATTGCTTACTATGGAAACTTGGTTAATCCAGTCAATGCTTGGATAGTTAAAATCACCGAGAAGAACAACACTGGCATTACTATGTGCGGTATGAAGCTGGGTTAGTATATTATTAAGTTTCTCTGGAAAGTCGGGGCTGTTTCGTGGTGGCCTGTAACATACACCGATTAAAACTGTTTTTCATCTAGCGCGACATACTATTTCTAGGTCAGTGGCGATATTAATAACGGAGCAAGACAGCTTCTGACTAGCAGCGATGAGAACTCCTCCCCCTCGGGAGCCCTCGCGGTCTTTCCGGAATATGTTGAAGTTTGGCAAGTCAGCAAGAAGTTCAACGTCATTGACGTCATTAGTCAGCCAGGTCTCTGTTAGTACCAGCAGATTACTGGCGGAGGACGATAGAAGATTTCATATAGCCTCACGTTTCGGCAAGAAGCTACGTATGTTTGTGAAAATTATGGAAAAGGACAGATCTTTTAAAGGGGTGGTTTTTGTACGACAGGGCGTTTTCGTTTTACGAGCTGATTGCTAGACACAACATTCCTTTACCGTTTGAGATAATGCATCAAAAATGTAACGCTGCGGTCCGATGAAGAGCGTTTTGTACTTCAGGGAATATGGGACTGCTTTAGATTTAGCAAAAGCAAGAAGGTGTTTTCGTGCAGTACGGACTGCAGTGGAAAAATCCTCTCCCACGCTGTAGTCTGTTCCCTTGAATTTACGGCCACAGGAGAGGATTGCAGATTTAGTTTTGTGAAAAGTAAACTTAACTATTATAGGGCGGCGTCGGTTTTGGCTGAATTTACCTAGACGGTGTGCACGGTCGATTTCCTTAAGATCTACATTGACGTCCAAGTTGTTGCGACAGATGTCAATAATTAGTTGCTCTGACTGAGCGAAGCTTTCTTTTGTGTTTGTTTCAGGAACACCATAAAAAATTTGGTTGTTTCGGCGCGAGTGATTTTCTGCTTCATCCAGTCGGGCTTCAATGTTGCAAACTAAGCCAGCTGTTTGTGTACAGTCGGCCCTCAAGCTGTCAATGTCGGTCCTGATTGAGAGAAGGTTCTGGTAATGGTGTTCCAGGTCGGTTAGGCGTTGGCTTACGACAGTTAATGTTTGTTCAGTAGTTAATAGCTTGTCTTTAAGGTTCTTAACCTCTGAAATCAGCTGAGACTGCCCGGTAGTTAGTTTTCGCAATTCAGACAATACGGCAGATGTATCAGGACCAGGGTTATAGATTCGATATCGCCAGCCAGTAACAGTAAACATCGAATTGCATCAACAATTTCAACAGCGACAGCAACACAACACCGTGGGCCCGGTAGCTGAACTAAAAAGTAATTGCTCGTCCGTTTAGAAAACAGGGAGTATTGCTTACACACCTGTGTGGCGAAGACGAAAGGATTAGTGGTCATCATTGTGGCGCAGCCACCGAGCCCACGAATTGCTGAGCGCGGGTGGCGTTCTTTTATAGTTGACCGAACGATGACTGTTGATGACGATGGCACCTCCCAAGCAGGACCAAGGGGCGGATGCCCCACGGAGAGTGCCGCTGGGAGGCCAAATGCAGAGGAGCAGAATTCCATGTCGCGTCCAGTGCGCAGTAGCGGGCTCGTTGTAATGCGGGTCATGCAGACATTACCAAGAGATGGCAAGACGATCTGGGTGATTACGGGAACGATCACCTGTGTGGCGAAGACGAAAGGATTAGTGGTCATCATTGTGGCACAGCCACCGAGCCCACGAATTGCTGAGCGCGGGTGGCGTTCTTTTATAGTTGACCGAACGATGACTGTTGATGACGATGGCACCTCCCAAGCAGGACCAAGGGGCGGATACCCCACGGAGAGTGCCGCTGGGAGGCCAAATGCAGAGGAGCAGAGCTCCATGTCGCGTCCAGTGCGCAGTAGCGGGCTCGTTGTAATGCGGGTCAAGCAGACATTACCAAGAGATGGCAAGACGATCTGGGTGATTACGGGAACGATCACCTGTGTGGCGAAGACGAAAGGATTAGTGGTCATCATTGTGGCGCAGCCATCGAACCACCGAGCCACCGTGAACACACACACACACACACACACACACACACACACACACACACACACACACACACACACCACACACACACACACACACACACCACACACACACACACACACACACACACACACACACACACACCACACACACACACACACACACACACACATAATGGGTGAATCCACGTAAGATCGAACAAACGACGGCTGGTCGACCTCTCAAATTTATTTCAAAATTTTATATACTATTGCCTGATGAGTGGAAAGAAGAGATCCGCAATTTGTTTTGCCGCCAAAAATTTTTTCGAAGCACGGGAAATCAATAATGACGAAGAGGTGGAGTGGAGCGCTCATCCGCTCTGCTGTTTTGGCCAACTTTCGTTATGAATTGCACAAAAGATATTAAAGTTAGGTACGTTTAAAGATATTAAAGTTAGGTAAATATACTCGTGTTTTGCTTCTGCTCAGGTATTTTTAGTTTTTATGTGTAGTGTAGATGTTTTTATAAAAAACCTCAAAATTGGCCCAGGGAACGTTATTTTCTTTATTTTGAACGTCCTTATCTCAAAAAAGCCTTGTACCAGAGCGACAAAAATTCCGCATTACGTTCTTCGTATGCTTACCTACCAAGCGGCCGAATCTTATAATTATATAACGTTTCAGTAAAGAGATATGATCGGGCTAACTTCAAGAAAACACTGAACAATGCAAAATTCTGACGGCAATTAAAAAAAACACCATTTTTTATATTTCTTAAACTTTGTCCACTTATTCTCCTCCACATCAGCTTTCACAATCATTGAAAACATGTTGCATAATGTTGTTGCACTAATAGTTACGGCGCCTCCAATGAGGCGCTTAGGCAAGGTTTGACAATTCTGACTTCTTGCCCAGCAAATGTATAAAATGCAGGCCGGATTGAATTTCTTTTTATTAAAAGGCCAGCAGGTACCGAAAAATGTGTCGCCGGCACTGAAGACGTTAATTTTGAAATTATTTGGTCGCTGCAGCGGCCACGAGCGCGGGGCTATCAAGCAGGCGCGCGCGTGCCCGAGATGCTCGTTGTAAGAGACGGCGCAGTGAGAGCTCGTTTTCACGTCCTCAGACCGATTGAGTTCGAAACAGCAACACCTCTCGGGTGACTTGAACGCACGTGCACCGGTAGTGGCAATGATCTGGATAATGACGTCAATTTCTTTTTGAAGGGGCATAAGAATGTCATCGTTAAACTGTGGCTTCCGTGAAGATCTTCCATTGCAGTGGTAGCAAAAGCACGCGTAGCACAAGTAGTCCGTCTCACTAACAGTCACTGATCTTTCGGGCGTTAAACGTTCCTTCAAAGGCTAGGTTGGTAACTCTGCGAAATTTTGGCTTTTTTGCAATAATTAAAGGAGTATTCACACAATTTTGAGACATCACAAAAGGGACATTTTTTGCTTCGTTGGTATGCAGTGTCAACGCTGTCCACGCACTGGATTCGGAGAACACGTATAATCTATGTTAATTTGACTTTGAAGTTTTCGTCGCTGAGCATCTGCAAGCCAGCCCCACTGCAAGGAAATTATCCCGACGAGTCAAGACAGTTCCCCCCGAGTTTGCGAGTTCTGCGTCCTGCATGCAGCCTAAATCGTAGAAATGACTGTCAGGATCACTGGACGACAATTCACTCATCGTTGCTTATGTGCACCACAAGCAGATGACGGATTTGCCACTAGTACGTCGCGAGTTTCTGTATCTCCGTGACGTCACACTGCTATGAAACGACACTGAGAAGCCACCCCCTCGATATCGAAACCGAAAGTGTCTTTATAAGGTGGCGCTAATTAAAATATATACGATGCATTCCCAGGCACCACAATAGTCGTTTTAGCTTTCTCGACACCAGTATTTTTATTTAGAGCAACAATCCGAATTTTTTTTTTAATTCGTGTCAGTACTCCTTTAAGCTTAGCTTCCTGTGCTTCGAAAGGTAGTCTGCACAATACACTCATTATACTTTCTCGCCATGAGACGCACAGGAGCACTAGAGTAAGAGCAAAGCACAAGACCTATCCGCGCCGAAT
Organism: Rhipicephalus sanguineus; assembly: GCF_013339695.2. NCBI lineage: Eukaryota > Metazoa > Arthropoda > Arachnida > Ixodida > Ixodidae > Rhipicephalus > Rhipicephalus sanguineus. The sequence continues at coordinate 34,539,786 of NC_051181.1, read as the reverse complement.
GAAGTGTGAACAGCGCACCGAACGCGCGGCCAATTCAGGCCGTTTGCTGCCGACATCTAAGATAGGCAAGCGCATCCGGTTACCGATAGTTTTGCTTTTCTTTCCTTTGACATTCCATATCATTTCCTTTGCCACTGGAGCACCACGTTCATGCTTTTCACTGATCGCAACTAACTGGCGCAGCGCAGTTTCTCAGGCAGCAGCGTGCGTGAAGCGAGCGCTCATAGCTCCCTTATGGAGTTTTCATCTTGTTTCCAGCTCCGCCGTGTTATCAGCGCCTAGTTGCGATGCTAACAGAGGGCGGATAGAATTGCGAAGCTCCAGTGCACGTGCGTTCAAGTCACCCGAGAGGGTTTGCTGTTTCGAACTCAATCGGTCTGAGGACGTGAAAACGAGCTCTCACTGCACAGTCTCTTACAACGAGCATCTCGGGTACGCGCGCGCCTGCTTGATAGCCCCGCGCTCGTGGCCGCTGCAGCGACCAAATAATTTCAAAATTAACGTCTTCAGTGCCGGCGACACATTTTTCGGGACCTGCTAGCCTTTTAATAAAAAGAAATTCAATCCGGCCTGCATTTTATACACTTGCTAGGCAAGAAGTCGGAATTGTCAATCCTTGCCTAAGGGTCTCATTGGAGGGGCCGTAACTATTAGTGCAACAACATTATGCAACATGTTTTCAATGATTGTGAAAGCTGATGTGCAGGAGAATGAGTGGACAATGTTTAAGAAATGTAAAACATGGTTTTTTTTTTTAATTGTCGTCAGAAATTTCCATTGTTCGGTGTTTTCTTGAAGTTAGCCCGATCATATCTCTTCACTGAAACGTTATATAATTATAAGATTCGGCAGCTTGGTTGATAAGCATGCGAAAAACGTAATGTGGAATTTTTGTCGCTCTGGTAAAAGGCTTTTTTGAGATAACGACGTTCAAAATAAAGAAAATAACGTTCCCTGGGCCAATTTTGAGGTTTTTTATAAAAACATCTACACTACACATAAAAACTAAAAATACCTGAGCAGAAGCAAAAACATGCATATATTTAGTTAAAGAAATTTCAGCTACCTAACTTTAATATATTTTGTGCAATTCATAACGAAAGTTGGCCAAAACAGCGGAGCGGATGAGCGCTCCACTCCACCTCTTCGTCATTATTGATTTCCTGTGCTTCGAAAAAATTTTTGGCGGCAAAACAGATTGCGGATCTCTTCTTTCCACTCAGCAGGCAATAATATATAAAATTTTGAAATAAATTTACGAGGCCGACCAGCCGTCGTTTGTTCGATCTTACGTGGAATCACCCTAATGCTTAACAATGGTGGAGACGTGGCTAAGGACTAGGCATTATTTGCAGGATGTTCTGCCTATTGTTTAGGTGCTTATTGATAAAACAGTAGCTTGCGATTACAATGTGAACATGTATGAAATGGCATGAAGTGTTTAAAACCGATTCAGAGAATAATTTTACGAATGACAGAAATTTCAGTTTGTTTACAGGAATTCATTGTAGGATGAAGGCGTGCAGACATAAAAGAGAAAAGACAGACAAGCCAAACGCTAGCCTTTGAGCTGTCCGCATCTCTTCTTTTTCCGTGTTGCATGGTTTACTTTCTTCTAGAATAAACATTTTTTGGTGTTTTACGCGAACGGGAATTGTTCTGAGACTCATCTATATAAACTTCGAGTAGTATTTTATTTTCCCCAGAGGAATCGAGTGCACCACTGTAAAGTTGCTTCAAAAACTTGTTGCGGCTGTCATGCATCCACCACAGTGTTCCTGCTTGAGTAATCCCGGTGGAAGCGCCTTGTTGAGTAACAAGAGGTAGTGGCACCAACTTTCGTCAATTGTCAGATAAAAACCCTAATGGTGTTCGCTCTGATTTGAAGTTCTTTTGAAATTCTTGATCAATCTCTATAAAACTTGTTTAGTTTATGTGTATTTGTACGCTGATTTTGAAAATGCAAATATTTTTTTACTAGTATATGTCGCGTTAATTAAGTATATCAAACATTTCATGTGCCATGTTAGGCCTGCACGAGTTACAAACCTCAACGAGTTACAAAGTAAGCATATCACAATTATATGAAATGGGAACTGTATGCAACGCAACCAGAATGCATGTTCTAAACCCACTTAACAATAGTTATAGTATGCTGAACAATGACGAGTAAGGGTATGTCTAGCTGGTGATTCGCTTACGAGAGTTCAATGTTACGTAACTTTTAACTCAAACCGGTTTAAAACGCGGGTTCGTATGCGGGCTATGGGTTCATGAACATTATGACAGAACAGCGCAGTAAACTCTTTTGAAACTATTGCATGGAGTTTTATCCCCAATTATAGCGATATTTCGATTTACTTTGTAACTCTCCAAGTTTGGAAAGGCTTGCTCATCAAGACACATCAAATTTTTATGTGTTAAAACTGCGTTTTCTTCCAGATAATTGCATATTTGAAATCGCCACATAAGTAAACCTAAACTCAGCAAGTTTCATCAATATCGACCAAGAAGAAAAATAAACGCATTATTTGTTGCAGAGTGTCTCATTGAGTACCACGAAGTCGTCACACTGACTCTTGCCAGGGGAGTCATGTACACCACTGTCCTTAAGGACAACGGAGTCAAAGGAACGCTCGAGTGGGGTTCAACGTTACCATGGCAAAGGGGTCACCCTGACTACCCAGATGTACTAGCGGGAAATAAAAGGTAGTCGCGTAGACTCCTGCGTTGGTAGTAATACATACTCTCTCTGCTTGTGAAGAATGGAGTCATTGGTCTGAAGAACGAAGGGAGTCGTTTGACACCCCAAAAGGTCATCATATGTGTAGCAAGGCGATTACCACCCAAAGGGAGTCAGTACAGACACCTTTTTTTTTAAGAGTGCAGGGAGACCAAGATCTGAGAGGTAAGGAAGGTTAGTACTCATCGGCTCTTTCCAAAAACTGCCGCTTGATGAGAATGTACCCCGAATCGATTTTACTTCCGTCCTACGCACACCATATGTCGTGTATTTAATAACTTTCACGTGCTAGCCTTGGTAAAACATTTTTATAAACCCAGAATAACGTCAACTTGTTCTTTGTGCCAAAAGTGCGGAGAGCTGGGCTTGTTGGTTGAACATGATTAGAAAACCAGCGCAAAACCACAGGACACACAGGAAGGGGACGCACACAGCGCTGAACTCTCAACAAATTTATTGTGAAAAACCAAATGCATCGCCTATAAATACACATGAACCACTCGCATAGTAGTGCGTCACTGGACATAGCGCAGATAAACCGCGAATAGCACAACCAAGACCGATCACATCAAACGCCTCCGTAGATACTCAATTTCCTTGGGCAATAATGCGATTGACGGGGTGCTGACACAGTTTTCACCCAACTGCGCAATCTTATACGCTTCAACAACTTCACGTGTTAGGCGGTCCCTGTGCTTGCTGACAACAATACATTTCTCAAAAATAGGTGAGCACGTGCACGACCTACAGTGGATGGCTAACCAGCCATCTTGTCCACGTTTTACATTGTTGTCATGCTCTCTCATTCTATCGTTAGCACAACGACCCGTCTGTCCTACATAATATCTACCACATGTGAGAGGAATCTGGTACACAACATTTTCAATACAATCGATATACCTAGTTCTGTGCTTCTTCTGACAACCTTCTTCCCGGTTCATTGAATTGCATGGCCTCGTTAAACGGCAAATACTGTTTAATTTTGCGGGAGCAGAAAACACCACTTTAATGTTTGCTTTTTGCGCGATTCTTTTCAAGTTATGCGATGTTCTGTGTATATATGGAATGACAGCGACTTTTTCTTTTTTGCCCTTTTCTGGTTCATGATTTTCTGTATTACATGCTCGAAATTTTTTGCGCATGCTCTCTGCGACAGCAACGATTACATGTTCAGGATAGCCTGCGGCTACCAGTCGCTTCACCTGTTGTCCTAACGCTTCTGAGAGATTATGAGGACATGTCCGTTCGAGCGCATTGGTCAAGCTAAGGTTAACAATACCCCGTTTTACCAGCTTTGAGTGTGCCGAGCTGAAAGGGAGAAGGGGTTTTTCACCCCGAGGTTGGTACATCCAACAGATGTGATCCCTGTTGATGTGAAACAAAACATCCAGGAAACGAAGTCTCCCCTCATCAGGGAATTCGCATGTAAGCTCCAGGGGGTTAAAGAGTTTTCTAAAAACACCGAGGGCATTGTCGGCGTTAGTCTTAAATTCGTGAGGGTCACCGTCAATGAAAATTAAAAAATCGTCCACGAACCTAAAAACTTTTACCACTCTTGTGGAATGTAAGGCGTCACATACGGACCTGTCAAGTTGCGCTAAAACCAAGTCACTTAACACTGGGGCTATACTCGAACCGATGCACACTCCTGTCTTTTGAAGATGGGGCTTGTCATTCCAAACAATAAAAGTTGACGTTAAGTAGAAGGTCAACAATTCTAAAAACGCATTCACAGCAATGCCCGATGTGTTCTGAAACGCTGTGGAACCAAATTCTTGAATGGCATTCTCCACACATTGTAATAACAAGTCATGCGGTAGTGAATAAAACAGGTCCTTAACATCTATTGAGAAAGGCGTCAGACCTTTGTCACAGCTCGTCACAAATTGCAGCACTTCCTTAGAACTTCTGACTAGAAAGGGGTCGTTGACATTTAGAATATTCAAATGTTTTTGCAAGAAAGCTGCAACACATTTCTGCCAAGAGCCATTCTCGGACACTATAGCTCTAAAAGGTAAATCCACCTTGTGTGTTTTGGCACTGAAAAATATTTCCAAGCAGTCCTTTGGACTGCCTGCTATATTACGACACAGATTATCAAGATTCAGGTTGCTACAGATTTCTATAGCTTTAGTTCGTAATTTTTTCAGGGAAACATCATGCTGGACAAATGCAGAGTCAACAGCTTGCTGCGCCTTACCATTGTACACTCCTACAGGTAGTACGGTAAAGCCACCCTCCTTGTCGGCAGGTAGAACACATAGCGAATGTTCCTGAAGATATTTCACAACACCTTTTAGCGGCAACTGCGACCGACTCGGCTGGCAGCGTTGAAGTTCGTCCACGGCTTCGGATATGCAGCGCTCTTCGTCTCCTTCAGTGGCAAGGCGAGATACTTGCCTCACCATGGTGAGGAGTTCTGGTGCGGTGCGCTTTGGCTCAACGGCGAATTTTGGCCCCAGGGAAAGCACGTCCATAACCTGACTAGGGAGTGTTACTCCCCCCGTCGTGTGGACTGTGCATCTTGGTTGCTGGCGTCTTGTCGGCAGGCAGCTTCGAAGATACGGCAACTGCTGCATCCACAGCCATTCAGTAGCCTGGCTGATTAATCGCCGGAATTCCATCAGCTTACGCTGAGTGGCCGCGGAAGATGTGCCAAAGCCTACCTGTGCTTGCAAGTAGTCGTAGTAGAGGCGTATCTGTCGCTGACATTCCGCCCGAAGAATCTTGCACACCCTCACGCCATGCCCTTGAGAAGGCATGTAACCACAGAACAAGCGTCTGACGTCTTCAGGGAGCACTTTTTTCCTCATGCAGAACGACAAACATCGCGCACGGCAAGTGAGACCGGCTATAGCGCTCACGATGGCACACGGATTCGTAGGCGAACACACAAAAGGGCCAGTCGGTCGCAGTTGCCGCTAAAAGGTGTTGTGAAATATCTTCAGGAACATTCGCTATGTGTTCTACCTGCCGACAAGGAGGGTGGCTTTACCGTACTACCTGTAGGAGTGTACAATGGTAAGGCGCAGCAAGCTGTTGACTCTGCATTTGTCCAGCATGATGTTTCCCTGAAAAAATTACGAACTAAAGCTATAGAAATCTGTAGCAACCTGAATCTTGATAATCTGCGTCGTAATATAGCAGGCAGTCCAAAGGACTGCTTGGAAATATTTTTCAGTGCCAAAACACACAAGGTGGATTTACCTTTTAGAGCTATAGTGTCCGAGAATGGCTCTTGGCAGAAATGTGTTGCAGCTTTCTTGCAAAAACATTTGAATATTCTAAATGTCAACGACCCCTTTCTAGTCAGAAGTTCTAAGGAAGTGCTGCAATTTGTGACGAGCTGTGACAAAGGTCTGACGCCTTTCTCAATAGATGTTAAGGACCTGTTTTATTCACTACCGCATGACTTGTTATTACAATGTGTGGAGAATGCCATTCAAGAATTTGGTTCCACAGCGTTTCAGAACACATCGGGCATTGCTGTGAATGCGTTTTTAGAATTGTTGACCTTCTACTTAACGTCAACTTTTATTGTTTGGAATGACAAGCCCCATCTTCAAAAGACAGGAGTGTGCATCGGTTCGAGTATAGCCCCAGTGTTAAGTGACTTGGTTTTAGCGCAACTTGACAGGTCCGTATGTGACGCCTTACATTCCACAAGAGTGGTAAAAGTTTTTAGGTTCGTGGACGATTTTTTAATTTTCATTGACGGTGACCCTCACGAATTTAAGACTAACGCCGACAATGCCCTCGGTGTTTTTAGAAAACTCTTTAACCCCCTGGAGCTTACATGCGAATTCCCTGATGAGGGGAGACTTCGTTTCCTGGATGTTTGTTTCACATCAACAGGGATCACATCTGTTGGATGTACCAACCTCGGGGTGAAAAACCCCTTCTCCCTTTCAGCTCGGCACACTCAAAGCTGGTAAAACGGGGTATTGTTAACCTTAGCTTGACCAATGCGCTCGAACGGACATGTCCTCATAATCTCTCAGAAGCGTTAGGACAACAGGTGAAGCGACTGGTAGCCGCAGGCTATCCTGAACATGTAATCGTTGCTGTCGCAGAGAGCATGCGCAAAAAATTTCGAGCATGTAATACAGAAAATCATGAACCAGGAAAGGGCAAAAAAGAAAAAGTCGCTGTCATTCCATATATACACAGAACATCGCATAACTTGAAAAGAATCGCGCAAAAAGCAAACATTAAAGTGGTGTTTTCTGCTCCCGCAAAATTAAACAGTATTTGCCGTTTGACGAGGCCATGCAATTCAATGAACCGGGAAGAAGGTTGTCAGAAGAAGCACAGAACTAGGTATATCGATTGTATTGAAAATGTTGTGTACCAGATTCCTCTCACATGTGGTAGATATTATGTAGGACAGACGGGTCGTTGTGCTAACGATAGAATGAGAGAGCATGACAACAATGTAAAACGTGGACAAGATGGCTGGTTAGCCATCCACTGTAGGTCGTGCACGTGCTCACCTATTTTTGAGAAATGTATTGTTGTCAGCAAGCACAGGGACCGCCTAACACGTGAAGTTGTTGAAGCGTATAAGATTGCGCAGTTGGGTGAAAACTGTGTCAGCACCCCGTCAATCGCATTATTGCCCAAGGAAATTGAGTATCTACGGAGGCGTTTGATGTGATCGGTCTTGGTTGTGCTATTCGCGGTTTATCTGCGCTATGTCCAGTGACGCACTACTATGCGAGTGGTTCATGTGTATTTATAGGCGATGCATTTGGTTTTTCACAATAAATTTGTTGAGAGTTCAGCGCTGTGTGCGTCCCCTTCCTGTGTGTCCTGTGGTTTTGCGCTGGTTTTCTAATCTTGTTCTTTGTGGTTTATAATGTCCGCATGAGATCAAATATTCTTCGTTATATTCGGTCAGGTAATAATTACATGTTCAAGGAGTTTCTCTCAGCTATGGGACACATGGTATAGAGATGGAACGATAGCTACTTACCTGTACCTTATCTCCAGGTTTGAAGATCTGCATTGCTGGGTGGACTAACCGTGGCATGCGGTAACGCACCATTTTAAGGGAAGGAGTGATTACGCGAACAATTAAGAATCCCTTCAAATGAAACGTTTCAAAAATGCACCTGATTTTCAATCTAAACCAAAGCTTTTCTTCCCGTCCCGATGTAGCATTTATGCCGTGACTCCTGTTTCGACATCATGACACTAGCACGGTACTCGTTTCCTGCATCCTGGTGAACGATATTTTCAGGATGTTTCACGTAACTGTAACCACTTGTTTAAAGAAAAGTGGTTAGCCGCAACTGCATGAAACCATCAACAAATCGTTGGCAGTCATGCGGTGCTCGTTAGAGTACTGTTTATATTGTGTTTAATAAGTTAATAAACTAGGATCAAGTGTGATACGTTTTTAATATTCACCCAGGGCAGGAGCGTTTCGTTACGTTGTAGAGAGCATTCCAAAATGAGCTATGTAGTTTTTTTGTGACAAAGGACATGCTGGCATCGAGGCACCCTATGCGCTACCGTACTGCAGCGCTCTCAAACAAAACAACCGGTGCGCGTACCGTGGCGAAATGAACTCCGCCTTTAACCCATATATGCCCGGTGTCCTACATATAGGACGCTTCTCTGATGCACTCTAACATCGCTATTTCTTTAACTGATGACTAGCGCCACCTACAGCACATCAAGCAGGCCTCATTCTCAACGTGTGCGAGCCAGACATTGCTTGCTTTTCGTGCTGCCACGTGCCGACCGTTTTCTCTGGGCAAACGCGCGCTTTCTGTGAAAACCATGATGGAGAGGAAGAAAAAGTAAGTTATGACACCTCTTTCTTCGTCAAGTAATTCCAATACTCGTTCGACCAGCTCCTGAGAGTTCAGAAATTCACCGGTGTTAGTTGTGTCGTTGAAATGTCGGGAAGTCACGAGTTACGACGTGGTAAAACCAGCCGTCCTATATTTAGGACACTGGGCAAATAAGGTGTCAGGGGTGATACAAGTGAACGGAAGCACCCGCTACGTAGTTTAGTTTTACCACGTGGATAGGCACGGTGCTGCCGTTTTTTTATCGCACCGTTTGTGGATGCGTTGCTCGATCTCGTGTTTCATCGACGAAATATTTTATAGTACAATGCCAACATGGGAGGCGTAGACAGCCCTTATGAAAATGTGAGACGAGTTCAAAAAGAACGTCTAATGACTTTTGACATATCACTCATTTGACGCTCTAATGTGTCCCTTTAGAGTTTTGTAATGTACTTGAAATGACATTCAAAAACATATTTGCCACCGTCATTCTGATGCGTACTAACAAGTGATAGTCTAGTGAGCATTGGCCACCTTCATTATGGTGTGTACTAACATGTGATAGTCTAGTGAGCATGAAACGACCTTTGACATGAACACTCATTTGATTCTCTAATATTGTACTTCTAATGTCATTCAAAAACATATTGGCCACCGTCATTCTGATGTGTCCTTATGAGTGGCTCTCTTGTGAGCATGAAATATCCTATTTGAAGTGACCCTTGGCCAAGCTTGTGCTTCGTGGCCAATGACATTGATAACATTCCTGAAACAGAACTACTACAGTGCATGAAAACATTTATGTTTTGTCCAGATGATAGTACGGATATAACATAAATGTTGTCATGCACTGTAATAGTTCTGTTTCTGGAATGTTATCAATGTCATTGGCCACGAACCACAAGCTTGGCCAAGGGTCACTGCAAACAGGATATTTCATACTCACAAGAAAGTCGCTCATAAGGACACATCAGAACCATGTGTTTGCTTGTTGATACACAGGCAGCCAAGCATCATACAAAAGTGCATGCATGCACCTTCTACACACTTGTACTGTACAAAGACATTTCTCAACAAAAGAAAATAAATAAAAATATTTATTGACTGGGAAACAAGCAGAGGTTAAATGAAAGAAAATATGGCGTACCCCTGCCATATCTTCCTCTCATTTAATCTCCCTTCTTAACATTGACGATAGATTGCTTTTGATGCGCAGGGTCCTTGTAGGGAATCCATGTATGTGTATCCATGCATGTGTATCCTGCACAAAAGATTGCAGTAAAAATATAAGAGTTGCAAAGAAAACTTTATCGTACACATCATGCACCTTAGAACGCTTAGATGTGCTGCCAAGGCCCGGTACAGGAAGCTGACATAAAACACTTTTGTGAAGTTAGAGTTAGTCAAAATTGCGTCTTATATCGCATTTCCAATCGAAACTTTCAGCAAATCCTGTTAGAAAACAGGAAAACAACACAGAAGGTCAAGTCCAGCATGATGTATACATTAATGGAGTTACGTCTAGGGTCTTGTTTCTTTGATCTGGGAATTCCCTCAAAAAAGGTGCAATAGGTTCATGAGCAGGCGCAACATGTCCAAGCTTTTTGTAAAGATCGAAACAAATGCCTACCATAAAATATAAACTCGACCAGGCTCGCAGGTAGAACGCTCCCATCTTTTTCTGCAAGCTGTCGTCTGCTTCAGTTCCACGAACAGGTGAGATCACTGGGTACATATGTAAAGGATACCAGAAAACATTCATGTGTTGGCGCACCACACAGACCTTACAACTCACACACAATACATACAATGTATTCAGGCAAGTCTATGCTTCTATACCAGCAAGGGACTTGAATGATGCACTCAGATTGCACTATAAGAACAGGTATAACCGGAGCAACGGCACGTGGCAGACAACTGTAATAAAGTCCCTATACCTTCGGAAAAGTACAGCTTTCTCTTGATCTACGCCGCTTCCTCCTCTCCACGCCTCTGATAGGGCGACTGCGGTCACGTGGTAGCGCGCGCCCTCTTTCTCGGTATTTTGTCTCCTTCGCCTCTCGGCGCCATGTTGAACGCTCCGACGTGCCATGCGCTGTGTGTTCGCCCCATGTGAAGTGCACGAAGTTTGAAGCGTACGTGTGCGTCTCGCTCGTATTGTCGCGATGCCGGGTTGCTGTGCGTTTGGCTGCCATAACCGTGACACCCATGTGAAAAAGTTTTTTTGCATTCCGTGCGGAAAAGAAAATGCAGGTCGTCGCAAAATCTGGCTCCGCAGAATCGGTCGAGCAAACTTCGAGCCGAGATCGGCGCGGCTTTGTGAGGTAAGTGCTCGTGCGTTTTTACTCTTTACAGGCGTCTTGTTTTGCCGTGTGAGATATGTGGTGTATTACTTACTCAATGTCACGCGAAATTTCGTGTTATTTGTCATGCACCAAGGCAGTCACTTTCTCGAGCAAGTGACTGTCTTGAACACCAGATGGTCGACATTTTCGGAGGCCTCCACTACGGCGTGCCTCCTGATCATATCACGGTTTTGGCACGTAAAACCCCACATATTAATAACTCTGAAAGAACGAATGTCGTGCACTAGAACACTAGGTTGTGTTCCACATATTCTACTAACCTTTCACTGTGATGTGCGGATGGAATGGCGAAGACGGAGCGAGCGTCGGAATGAAAGTGCGATAGCAAAAAAAAAAGAACCTAGCGCGCAGGATTTATCGGAAGCAGTGCATTTGCGTGCAGCTCCTCCACCATATTGTCTAATTTGGCGAACCACTTCTGGGTGACAGTCAGAGCTTTTTGAAAATTCGGAACATGAGCGGGGCTTTAGTTCAGCGGACCGCGGCTCATCGGCCGGCGTGTCATCATGAATTATCGCGTCACAGATATAGCGCATAAGTTTCAACACGCTGCGGTAGTTGCAGCAGATGCCTGTTTGACGCGCAGTAGGTCAAAGCAATAAATTTAAAATTTCAATTAAAGCGCAGCCATGCGCTTATTTTAATAAACGTTCATTCATGTTTAGAACGTTCTCCGACGCTTATGGTGTTTTGCTGCTGTGATAAGATTTCCACCTAGCTTGAGTAAAGTGCGTTGGGGGGCTAGTTGGTATGACATAGAATGGTAAAAAACTGCGCGGTTGACGGAACAAAAGAAGAAGTAGTACACAGGACGAGCGCAGACTAACAACTGAATGTATTGAAGCATAAATCTTCCACATCACAAAACCACGATATGATTATGAGGCACACCGTAGTGTAGGGCTCCGGAAATGAAATTTTGACCATCTGGTGTTGTTTAACGTGCACTGACATCGCACAGTACGCGGGCCTCTAGCATTTCACCTCTATCGAATTGCGACCGCCGCGGCCGGGACCGAACACCCGACCTTCGGGTGAGCAGGCGAGCGCCGAAACCGCTACATCACCGCGGCGGGCAGGCCGAGGAGAAGTAACATATATGAAATGTCATGAAATTTTGATCGAGCACCTTCATGGGAATTGCAGGCATTGCTGCAGTTATATATGATAGAGATAGTTTATACGCACGGGAACTATTCCTTCCCAAACGGCGTGGCTTGACATCACAGCTGCCATGTAAATATTTCTTGCCGATGCAATAAATACACGGGGAAACGCTGCGCTCCGAAAAGAACCGTAAACGACATGCAATTTGCTACAAATTGTACGTTGCTTGCAGCAGGTCTCCTGGCGCGCTGTAAGGGAATTATATGGTGCGCACACCTACACCAACTGAGAAAATGAACGCAGAAATAATAGAGTCATTACACACAGCCGCATGCGAGACATGGCACGCGACCACGGCTAGACTAGAAAAGCTGTGGCTGAAGTGGCAGCGCCAGCGCGCAACCGGCCTGAAAGCTTCACGCGTCCGCGTGGCGCGTTCGAGGGGGCGCCGCCGTCGCGCGCGAGAGCGCGCAGGAGAGGAGGCGGCGGAGGGGAGAGCAGATGGCGGTACTTTTACGAAGTATAGGGGCTTTAAACTGTAATGGTGCCATTGCAAGCTGAACTTTCAGAAAGTTATGTGCTTAGTAAACACTACGTGGTTGGAGAAGGCAGATTGCCATATAGGCAATTTAAATGACGAAAATTATATCAGCTCTGCTACACAATATAAAATGCATAAATTGATAAAATAAGAGTATGTGTGGCCCATGTGCACACTCCATAATGCCGAGCTTTACATATTGTATAATATGATGAATTTCAGCCATTCAGGAAATCAATTCTAGTCGTGTTAAAGCCAATCAATGCCTGGAATATAGATTTGAATTTGTAGTGCTGCAAGCCATTAAAAAAAAACGTTAGCCACTTTTGCCAGCCTTCTGTAAACTTCTGCACACATAGTTACATATGATAATTTAGATTTGTTTCCCCTAATAATTACTTTATAAAATTAATGTAGCACTCTCACAATGAACGCTACATCTTAGTCGCACAACCTGCAAGTAAGACCGCTTTTTCAGTTTCATTATGCCTTAAGAAAAGCTCACAAAAGAAACATGAACTTTATATAAGCACATAATTGAGGTGTGCTTTTGCCACCCCAGCACAGTGGATAAAAAGCTCTTGGAACAGTGCTGCTTAACCCTTAAAACAACTTATGTTAATATAAACCAGTATGCTTCAGGAAACAATATAACGACGGGACAAATATTTCACATCATTTTTATCAAACACAAATATTGCAACAAAAGGCGCCTTGCCAAACGAAACTAACTGGCATATTTGTCTAGAATTGATAATTATAAACATCTTGTGCTACTTCAAATTATTGTACACATGATATAAGTACCAGGATATTACGTAATTCACTGACTTATATTATCTTCAAGTGGGTTCATCCGACGCAAGTTCGTTTCTCGTAGGAACGACCTTGCACAGTCAGATTAAAATGCTAACCATAGTGCAACTAACTTCTAACAAAAACAAGCGCGGTACAGTAGTCGCGGAGAAAGCCACAAACACACGCCACTGCCGAGCACCGCGCGCGCATGTGGAGCCGCAGCGTGTTTTTATATCTTCCTTCCCGCGTAGTACATGCCAATTATTACTGAGTTTCCTGAAGAGTTACTTTATTTGTACCTGCATCATGAGAAGGCTAGGCGATGAACGTTATGTTTAAAGCAGTTCTATTTCCGAAGTGATAAGCCATCGTACAAGTAGCTTCAGGCGATGATCTCGTGCATTATACAGCTGTATTCGATTTCAATAACTTTCGACGACGCTAAGAAGTTTATTTACAGAATCACAACTGGGCTACAAAAAATCTTGCAAATTATTCTTCCTTCGGTTTATGATCGAGTAAAGTTCAGGTTCTTTTGAAGATGAGAAACCACACTCCACACTCGGCGCCCGAGACGCACCACCCGAGGTGATATAAACGAAGTGGGAGGTGAAATTATGTTTGAAGGTAAAAAAAACAACGCTCCGCACTCGGCGCCCGAGACGCACCACCCGAGGTGGTATAAACGAAGTGGGAGGAATTAACATTGGATTCGCTGGTCGCTTGAAGAATAAGATACGCTGGAGAAGTTTAGAGAAAAATCAAGACAACTTATATTTACAGACTTACAAGAAGAGTTACAATCATAAATGTTACAAAGAAATAAAGAAAAACAAGTACTGGAAATGAACCGTCTGTAGGGCGACCCTACGAGATTCGGCAGAGCCGACGGTGCCGAACACCTTAAGCCCGGTTCAGAACGTCAGACGGAACACCGGGGCCGCTTTTTATTACCCGATGCTCCGCCTTTACATCACTGCCGGCGAATAGCCGCCTGTTTGCCCTGTAATTGGGCGGTGCATGCAGCAAATCAACAAACTCGCGACCAGGTCACCGCCTCCTTACATCTATGCGGGCTCATGCTCCTCGCCCCAAGCAACACACAAACAAGAGGCAAATAAAAACAAAGTAAACTCGAGTTGTTGTGGCCAGGGCAGGCTCAGCTGACGCTACACGCGTCTAGAGCTAAGTGTACGCGTGCGGTGACGAGCAAAGAAAAGAAAGACGGCCCTGAGAAAAACGACCCTGGTGGTATGTCAGATACATTTGCCGAAGAGACACTCCACTTCGACCACCCTCGGGCCACTTAGCTTCTCCCCCCTCCGCGCACAACGTCGCACGTGGCACCACTTATAAGCTCATTTTCTCAGCTCCCGCTCCAGCTAGTCTGCCGAACCAGACTGTAAGCAAAGTGTGGAAATGGATGCCACGCCGAAGGGGGCCAGCGCACAAACAATTGTCAAAGGTGCCGACCGAGCGCTCGATGCCCCACGACGTGGGCCCGCTTCTCGTCGATCACGTCTTCGAGCGTCAAGGGCCTGTCCGCCGTTAGAGACACCTGAAGTACGCCACACATGACGAATGCCTCCGGCGACCGCGCGATGCACCAAAAAGCAGGCCGCTTGGTCCGCTACCTTCATGGGTGGCGCCCGCGAAGCGCGCGAACGGGAAACGGCGGGCCCAGCGGCGGCCCATTCATACGCCGCGGAAAGGCATCGCTGAGCAAACAGGGAGGTCATTACGACAACGTTTCCAACCCTTCCTGCCGCCGCCCGTGAGCAGGGCCGGGCACCTTTGTCTCGGCCGCGACCAGGGACCCGATGGGCTCACCCATCTACTGAGTCTAAGTGCTCTTCGGGCGATGCACAGGCACTTCGAAGCACCCCCACCGGCGTGACCGCCCAAGTTGGCCGCACCAAGTAAACAAAAACAAGAACCGTGCGTCCGGTTTTGACGGCGGTCCTACACCCCCCACCCAAGACTTCGCAACAACTTGTATACAGTGTTGCCGAAGTAAACACAGCGAAAGGCGGACCGCGCTCGCCCTGAGGGCGCACGGTAGGTTAATAGCCGTCGCTAAACTGTACCCCCGAAGGGGGGCGTAACCGTTCTCTACGTGGCGGTCGCGCCGCTTCCGGCATGCAACAACAATTGCATATACCAACTCGAACAAGAACGCGGAAAAATGTCCTAGTTATTTACAGTAAAACAAAAACGGAACAAGCAATGATTTAAACTAACTCATAGCGCCAGCCTACATGTTAAGGCTAATCACTGAGCTGCCCTGCTCACTAAACACAGCACATGGATGCGAAACGCTATGAAGATTAAACGCCATATCTAGTAGATAAACAAAAACATGTCAATCAACTCACTCCGCATGCTTGCTCGACAGACGCTTAATGCGTAATACATGCGGCACCTTACACCAATGTGTACTCGTAATAATAAATAAAACGAATGCATGCCGCGGATAGTTATTCGGAAGCAAAGCTAGCGCTTCCCGGAACAATATACACAATCCCCAGCACTTGCCGTTTATAATCTGCATTTCCCAGCCAAAACGGGACAAACGCGCACACAAAATACATTGGCGGGTAAAAAAAAAAACATGCGGAACTCGCAGTTTACAATCATACACTTGCAAAAGTCACACACCATGGTGTAATCTTCAGTTCTAAACTTAACCACTGGGAGTGTTCATTCACGGATGTCCGCTGAATAGTCATTTCAGTCACAGTACATGCGGCACATCACACACACGGTGTAGTCACTCCGGTCTCACCACTTCCCCCTGGTCGCGGTCGAGCCGTAACATGCAAACTGCACTATAAAGCTTTAAAAACTAAACCGGGTAAAACGCGAGGAAATAACTTTCTCGCCATCTCCTAACCTGCCGCTGTTCAAATGGTCACCTAGGTTGAATCTTTTCATTGGCCCCCAGGGTCAAAAGTACGCACGAAAAGTTCAGCGGAGATAACATGACCATGGGGCACACCCTGGCATGCGCCTGTCACCCTCATGGGGCAATCTCCCGGTGCGCTGACAATTCTACCACCGAGTCTATCTACAATAGGGCCGCAGGTGCCTCTATGGAATAACGGCGCTGGTAGATTGCAACACTCCTCAAATGCTAGTATTCCAGTAGCAACCCTGCCCCTCGAGCATCTCTTGTCTTTTGCGAACTCCTCATACTCAAGATTCAAAGCCATTCGGTGCCTCCGGAACGCCTGAATATTGCTAAGAGGGTTATCTTCCCGGCAGCGCGCCGGCGATTCAGTACGCGGGAACGCCACTGTAACGTCACGTGCGACTCCTGTCGCCACTGCAGAAGATTCCTTTCTAGAACCGCACGGTCGCCGTTCCTCCCCGCGCATTTGCTCCTCGCCTGAGTCAGACAGGCTACACGCAACGGATTCCGGCGCCGCGACATCTGCGCTAGCCGACTGCTCGAATTGAGCCGCATTATCCTGCCTGGGCACGCGCGTAGTGTCATGACTCGCGACATACGACTGCGCCGCTGGGCTTACTCGAACTGCCTCTGAGCTCGGTGATGACGCGGTCATCGCCCGTTCGCCGCCGCAAAGGATATTCTGTAGCGGAAGGATGCCTTGGCCCCCACTCTGAAATTTGGTTGCTGCATCTGCTTCCTGCGGTTGTCTACGAGCGTCGGTATTACACTGAAAACTCTTCACCGATCCGAGATCGGTATCAAGGACATCTTTAAACTCGGCAACCCGTGTTGCCGCCACCGCATCCTTCGCCTCTGCCTCGAGTTCGAACTCGGCGGTACCCTCACACTCCGTCGGGAGCATGCTAACCGACTCGGCGCGTTCCTCTACCGCAAGCACATCAATGTTATTAGAGGCATCCGCGCGCGGTTCAACGTCGACCACCTCCTTGCTAGTGCCCACTCGCGACGAGAGCTCATCGCTCAACGATTCGGGTACTAACTTTTTGGGTTCGGCGAGATATGATGTTTCCAGCACGTGTGGCACGAAACCCGGTCGTGACTCCCTCACGGCACTCTGACTCTTACGCAAGGCTCTGGCCTGCTCTTCCAACTGTGCGAACTCCAGCTCCACCTCGAGCAGCCGGCGGCGCTCTACTGCCAACTCGAGATTAAGCTCTGTTGTCTCTCTCGACCAACCGCGCATTAACGCTGTGTCGTAGACCGCAGGTGTTGAATACGCCCATGCGGCATACCGATCTAATGCTGCTTCCGACACATGCAGCACAAAATCTGTTCCTAGTGCCTTCCCCTCGGCACTCTGACTTTCCCGCAAAGCTCTGGCCCGCTCAAACTTCGCCAACTCTAGCACCGCTTCGAGCAGCTTGCGGCGCTCATCTGCCAAACGGAAATTCAGGTCTACTCTATCTGTCGACCAACCGCGCATTAACGCTGTGTCATAGACCACAGGCATTGAATACGCCCACGCGGCATACTCATCTAATTCTGCCATACCAAGCGACATTTCCCTCGGCTCGAACACGAACACAGGAGCGAAAGTAAATGGGGCCGAAGCGACTCACTCTGTTTTGTTGCCGGCTCCCGTCTCCGATGAAAGTGGTTCGACCATGTCCGATGATGGATGGGGCCGTGGGTCGCTGGTGGTGACTCGTTGAGGGCTGCCTTGAACCAGCCGCTCCTCGTTGTCTTCCGAGAAGACAAGGCTATCTGCAGCGTCCAGCTGCTACAGCTACCTGCTGCAGGGTCCGTTGATACGGTGCCGATCAGAAATCGGTATCTTCCTCTGTAACTTCTTCGTCCGTAGTGATGTCTTGCCCAACTTCTCCTTCAATCTTCCTCAACTCAGCGATACCAATCCTGTCGACTGCGCCAGTAAAGTTCAGGTTCTTTTGAAGATGAGAAACCACACTCCACACTCGGCGCCCGAGACGCACCACCCGAGGTGATATAAACGAAGTGGGAGGTGAAATTATGTTTGAAGGTAAAAAAAACAACGCTCCGCACTCGGCGCCCGAGACGCACCACCCGAGGTGGTATAAACGAAGTGGGAGGAATTAACGTTGGATTCGCTGGTCGCTTGAAGAATAAGATACGCTGGAGAAGTTTAGAGAAAAATCAAGACAACTTATATTTACAGACTTACAAGAAGAGTTACAATCATAAATGTTACAAAGAAATAAAGAAAAACAAGTACTGGAAATGAACCGTCTGTAGGGCGACCCTACGAGATTCGGCAGAGCCGACGGTGCCGAACACCTTAAGCCCGGTTCAGAACGTCAGACGGAACACCGGGGCCGCTTTTTATTACCCGATGCTCCGCCTTTACATCACTGCCGGCGAATAGCCGCCTGTTTGCCCTGTAATTGGGCGGTGCATGCAGCAAATCAACAAACTCGCGACCAGGTCACCGCCTCCTTACATCTATGCGGGCTCATGCTCCTCGCCCCAAGCAACACACAAACAAGAGGCAAATAAAAACAAAGTAAACTCGAGTTGTTGTGGCCAGGGCAGGCTCAGCTGACGCTACACGCGTCTAGAGCTAAGTGTACGCGTGCGGTGACGAGCAAAGGAAAGAAAGACAGGCCTGAGAAAAACGACCCTGGTGGTATGTCAAATACATTTGCCGAAGAGACACTCCACTTCGACCACCCTCGGGCCACTTAGCTTCTCCCCCCTCCGCGCACAACGTCGCACGTGGCACCACTTATAAGCTCATTTCCTCAGCTCCCGCTCCAGCTAGTCTGCCGAACCAGACTGTAAGCAAAGTGCGGAAATGGATGCCACGCCGAAGGGGGCCAGCGCACAAACAATTGTCAAAGGTGCCGACCGAGCGCTCGATGCCCCACGACGTGGGCCCGCTCCTCGTCGATCACGTCTTCGAGCGTCAAGGGCCTGTCCGCCGTTAGAGACACCTGAAGTACGCCACACATGACGAATGCCTCCGGCGACCGCGCGATGCACCAAAAAGCAGGCCGCTTGGTCCGCTACCTTCATGGGTGGCGCCCGCGAAGCGCGCGAACGGGAAACGGCGGGCCCAGCGGCGGCCCATTCATACGCCGCGGAAAGGCATCGCTGAGCAAACAGGGAGGTCATTACGACAACGTTTCCAACCCTTCCTGCCGCCGCCCGTGAGCAGGGCCGGGCACCTTTGTCTCGGCCGCGACCAGGGACCCGATGGGCTCACCCATCTACTGAGTCTAAGTGCTCTTGGGGCGATGCACAGGCACTTCGAAGCACCCCCACCGGCGTGACCGCCCAAGTTGGCCGCACCAAGTAAACAAAAACAAGAACCGTGCGTCCGGTTTTGACGGCGGTCCTACAGATCGCTTCTGAGCGGCGGAATGCCAAGAACGGGCCACTTTCTCTCCTCGGTCGCGGCCCCGTCCCCTCTCCGGGAAAGAGCCATGCTCTCAGTCCTCCCCTCCTACCTCACCTCCCCCCTCCGGTCCCCTGCGCCCAAAAGGGCAACGCGAGTGTTGCCCTCCTTGCGACACATACATCGCGCAGGCGTCCCCAAGGTCAACCAGCTCCCGGGTAGAGAAGCAGCAGCGGGAAGCGGGCGGGCCGAGCGATAGGCATTCTTGGAATCGAAAAACAGCTAAGGAAGAAGAGCGCCATGACAAGAAACGCTTGCGTTACAGAAGCGAGCGGAGTATCGCGCAAAGCAACGCGCCTTCATCCACCCGTCGCAGTTGTAGGTAGTGAACGCACATGGTGAATGCTTCATACAACCGTATAAAGTGCACAGAAAGCATTGAGCATAGCGTAAAACATACCCTATCATCCTTCCTCTGGCCATCATCCCCGCAGAGTGAACACACCGCCCAGACGATCCCACTCGGTTCCTGCGTAAAAGATGTCATGTAATGAAGTAACCTAGCTGTGAAATTCAGAAAAAAAAAGTCACAGTTTCGCCGCAACGGCGAAGCAATGATTGCGATAGCAATAAATTGTAATGTAACGCGAAGAACGGAAAGCAGCTCGAAATTGCCAGCGCGTCGCTCGAGCCCGAAGGACGCACGAAAAGAACGCGCACAGGACGAGCGCGAACTAATGCGTCACAGCTCGACACTTGAAGCGCACTGCTCAAACATTAAGCCTATTATTGTTAAATATCAGTCGTCAAAAATAAAGGATAACGTTTTTTCTCAGAGGAAGAAGTTCCAATCCTCTAAGGTGTCAGTTATTGAAGACTTCTCGAAGGCTACACGACACTGCCGGAAAAAGTTACATGAATTTGGCAAAAACTCTGGACAGCCATACACGCTACGCGTAAACAAACTGTATATTAACAAAACTGCCTATGTGTATTGCCATATTACCGACCGTGTGTGCGACCTTGAGACTCGGGAGGAGCGCAATAACAGTAACTCTGGTAATGCTTTTGCCGTCACTCTTCCAGCTGCTGCCAGTTCACGCGCCCCAGCAACATAGCTAGCACGAACGCAATCAGCCAGTCAGGTATCCGTGCTGTATACAAATGTACGTAGTGTATGTAGCAAGCGCGACGACTTATCTTCCGTTATTGACACGTGTTCTGCGGATGTGGTACTGTTCACAAAAAGTTGGCTGTCTTCCGCAATCCATGACTTTGAATTATTGCACTGCGAAGCGGGTTACAAGATTTATCGTTCGGATCGTACTGATAATCGAGGTGGTGGTGTGTTGATAGCTGTCCGGGATACCTTGGTTTCTAGTGCGATTATGGTCGACACTAAGTTGGAATTTGTTAGCGCATGTGTATTTACAGGGCATAGAAAGTTTATCTTCAGTGTGTGCTACAAACCACCACAGTCTTCAACAACATTTTGTCAAGAATTACATGATGTCCTAAATAAGTTGACTATGCGGTTTCCCAAATGTTCTTTATGTTTTTTTTTAGATTTTAATTTGCCTTGTATAATCTGGTCTACTGACCCACCAAGTCTTGCAGCAAATTCAATGGAATGTTCGTCATTTTTGAATGTTTGTTTAGATCTTAACCTTAAGCAACTGGTACTTCAGCCTACTCGTTGCTCACCTCATTCCGCTAATGTGCTAGATTTGCTGCTTACGACCACTCCAGAACTCGTCTCACCTCTAGTCTTTATGCCTGGCCTAAGTGATCACTGTTTTATTCACTGCAGTGTTCATGCCCATTTGCCTTGCACGAAACAAGTTAAATTTATTAAAGATTATAAAAACGCCAACTTTACCGCAATACATCATGAACTTCCTAATTTCATTACAGACTATATGCCGGGTTTTTAACTCGTACCATTCAAGATAATTGGTTGATGTTTAAAGAAAAGGTCGCTTTTTTGATTGACTGCTACATTCCTAAAAAAACGGCTCCTTTCTTCTTCTAAAGCCCCTTTGTTTAACGCCCATTTGAAGCGCTGGCACGCGTACTTCGTCTATGAACACGAGTACAAAAACGCCATAGCGCAGGCTAAAAACGTATTCCACAAAAATACACTACCCGCTCTACTGAAATATGATTCCCGGCAATTTTGGAATGTAGTTCGTGGCAGCAGATCTACAACTTTTCACTTAATCGATATGAGTGGTGATGCTGTTTCTAGTCGTGACTGCTGCAATGTGGTGAACGATGTATTTGTTTCTTGTTTTTCTACCGTCATACAGTGTGTGCCTTTTGTTGTTTCAGACAGCAATGAAGCCGCTCGTGCGAAGCTGAATAGTGCACAGTACAAGTCTGACCTGGAGTGTGATGCTGTACTGGAACCCAGGAAATTAAGTAGTATCACTTACTTTTTTGTGCCTAGGTATGCAACAATTTACTTCCCAATTTTAGATATCCATGCCAAGCCGCTACTTAAGCGATAACGAGATGCCTTCTCCACCAACTCTTCCAAGTGCATTTCCAGAGCCTCTGAATGCAGCAGGTAAGTGTTTTCTTCATGAGCCATGTGTGTATTTGTGGTAGCAGGTTTTGGGAAAAGTAAATTATTTTTATTTCAGGTAGTGAACTGGGTGAGAGTGCTGAACGTAAGAGTAAAATTTTTATTTTTATTTCAAGATGCTTAATGATATCTTAATTTCAGCATCTGATGCAGATATGAGCAGCGAGCAGCAAGATGATGAAGGTAAGTGCAAAGCAAAATCAAAATTTTGTTCGCAAAATGTTCCAGCTTATAATTTCTGAATGGCTCATTAAATTAGTACATTACTAAACAGCACAGGTGAATGGAAGTGTGCAAGAGGTAGCATAATTGAATACTGTCAGGAGTACACAGTACATGGTTTTTTTACCTAACAGGCATGATTTTGATATTACTTGCTCATTCTTTGGTTGTAAACCTTCATTCCTGTCATGCCTGCATCTGTATTTAACCATCACACTGTACGATTATGAGAATTGCCACTAATTCAGTGCACTATGACTGGCCTTTGTTGCAAGTGACAAGCCGTTTTGCTTCCAGTTCATTCATTTGCACTTTCTTCTAATGCATCACAGATTAAACAGCAGCCATTCATACAAGCTCACTAAAGCGTGCAGTTGGTGAAAGCGAACCAGGTAGAGGTCTGCTTTTTCATATATGATACAAGTTCCATGCCTCGAATAGAGTATCTGCTTCTATTAGAGAGTTTTAGTAAAGTGGAAAATGCTTGAGTTAGCGTACATCTCAACACTAACGTTAAGACAGGGACAGGGTTAAGACAGTATAATGGAAGGGAGTGAAATGATAATGCTAACTCAAAAACATTTGGCACCATCTAGACGTAAAAACACGAAGTATTGACAATTAAGTAAAATCTGTTCGATTGCACCTCTTGGTTTCTATGTGGCTGATTTCAATACATACATGCCGAAGACAATGGGAAGGAACACTGAGCTGCTTGTACAGGTCACAGTGTTTCTGACATTTTTTACGTACCATAGCTTCCTTGATATCGCATTTTGTCTGCATTATAACTATACGAAGCAAGATGTGAGCTCTGAAGTTCATGTGAGCTCCAAGCAATTATTGGCACCTGGAATTGTCTACTTCAATCTTTCATTCACGTTCTTGGCTAACTGCTTCTACTTGCTACATACATTTTTTCTTGTGCATTACTATTATTAGGCACGGCTTCAACAAGTAAACATGCACCATCTCGGAAAAAATTGTTGTCCCCTGAGGGTAAGCTTTACTTTTTTTGAACTTCTGAATTGCAACCGATGTACTATATTGTTTGAAAATTTCCATTGCACGCATGCATACTACTGTTAAACTCAAGTTGTTATTAAGTAAATTGTATTTGTTAGTTTTTACAAAATATGCCTAGAAGTTGTTTTATCATGCCTGTTGCCTCTTGTGCGTAATTAGGTATTTATGTTTAAGCGAAATATTCTTTTTGCAAAATCTGTTAGGACGTACTTTATTGCATTAAGTCCCCATGTTGTAAGCTGGCACACATTAAGGCATATTGGTTTTAGGGAAGAGATATTGTCCCACTAGTATTCCCATACATCTGTAAGGATGTATATTTTTGTAGAAAAGTTTTCAAACAGGCCTAATAGAAAGTAGGAATGCTGGCTTAGTGCATGCAGCATTACCCAGTTTGACATCCTGTTGCACTTACCACCCTAAGCACAGCTGAATTCCATGTGTATTCGTTGCATGGACGAATTCACTATTACGGCACTCAATCAGTACAGTCCAGATGCCACTTCTGAAAAGGCAACATGTGTTATACTTATTTGCTTTATATTCTGAAGTTTTTTGGACGTTTTTCTTTTTTTAGAATTCCAGTACTAGGTCTTGACAAGGCTCACAGTTCTCCGAATGGTTCAGCAAGAGCACGGAGATTTGATAACAGCTTTTACGACTCGGTATTCACGAGATAAACTGCAGCGCCTACAAGAAGAAGAGCCAGTGATGAAGGGCCCTTTCAACAGCTATGATGAGCTGAAACATTTCGATGCTAAGTTGAGTGGCTCCACAAGGGAACGCTTTGTAAGTACTAGGCTTCTGTTACCTTTAGTCAAGGTAAATCTAGTTTAATTTTTATAGGGTGCATATCTTGTTTTAATAAAAGTACGATTCACTGAGAAGTACGCATGATACATGCGTCATCTGCCTTTTCTCATTCACTCTTGCCTACTGCACACCCATGGGAGGGGTTTGTTTTTCACCCTGCTTTATTCTTCAGTGATTTTATGAAAGCATATGATGAACAATTGCACCCGATACGACATGCGACACTAGAGTGCTTGGCCTCATGAGCTCAAACATTGCGTACGCCTTTCAACAGCACTTAGTTTCACAACTAGACACTGTTCTCTTGTTTGGAGACAATCCCAGATAAGAAAATATTTAGTTACAAAACTCATGGCAGCTGAAGTCTTGTGCAATTATTCAACTCGTGAGGCCACACGTTCCCATGTTGCAAATCATTGAACATGGCTGTACTTTTGCATTCTATTATTAATAGCATAACCTCCACTGAAACTGTCTTTAAATGTTTAAGAAACAATGCTAGAAGTCATATTTGAGTACATCAATGTATCCTGCCACCTCAGTTCCAATCCTGCCTCGTTCTCTTGCAAGAACTGTTGCCATGGCACGTACAGAGCACATCTTCTCAGAACATGTCAAGAATTTATTTTTATGCATGATAAGTTGTAAGTAGTATATTACCAGAAGTCTCCAACCTACTCTTAAGTCTGGCTAAACAAAAATGCTATTATTACTTCCTGCTTTGCAACGTTTTATACTGTGCAGATATTTTATTTAATGTTCAGACAGGCTTTTGGACACTCACCTAGGGAGCTTAGTAAGTAAGGTATCGCGCTTCTAAATGCAAGGATATGGGTGCAGTTTCCAGTTGTGGTGGCCACATTTTGATGGAGGCGAAAAGCAGGAGTACTATTGGACATAGATTACAGTGCACTTGAAATAAACCCAAGTGGTCAAAGTTAATCTGGAGTCCTAGCTATGGCGTGCCTCATAATCGTATTGTGGTTTCAGCACATAAGATGCCAGAAATTATTAAAAGAAGCTTTTGTGTGATTTCATATCCGAAAATTTCAGCGCTCACATATTCGTGATATATGACGTATAAGCCAAGTGGGATACATGTGCACTTTCAGGTGCAAGAGCTCTCTAAGAAAGGAGGCGTACATGCAACTCAAATGACAAGGAGGGTTCTGCGACTGCTTCTTTCTGACAGCCTCGCAGCACAGTTCTCCTGGTTTGGAAAGAAAGGACAACATGCTTTTCAGGAGCTGCACATGTCATCGTGCATCATCAGTAAGTGTGAGATTATATAAGCTATCATGTTTTGTTATATTGCAGCCACATTAGATACCATTCACAAGCCGCTATTTCAGTGAACCAGTGAATATACAGTTGCACTCACACATTAGCTACAAGGTGCAAGCTTTTTACCAAGTGCAGCACGTTTCGTTGTAGCTTCTACTAAGTATTATAGTGCTTGACATGTCACCATGTAAACGCTATACTGAACTTGTGTTCAAACTAAACTACATAGGAGTTATCATCAGAGTTCTCTTTTGTCTCCCCTCTCTTTTTAGTGGCACGATTTCATGTAATTGAATACATGTTTATGATATTGATATAGTTTCACATTTTTTTCGCAGGTGCTGTTTCAACAACGCACAACAGCAGCGAATATACAGTTGAGGCAGTAATACGCGACTGGTTGCGCCATGCTCCTTTTGTCTCCCCTCTCTTTTTAGTGGCACGATTTCATGTAATTGAATACATGTTTATGATATTGATATAGTTTCACATTTTTTTCGCAGGTGCTGTTTCAACAACGCACAACAGCAGCGAATATACAGTTGAGGCAGTAATACGCGACTGGTTGCGCCATGCTCCAGCGAGACAGCGCCGATGTGAAAGTGTAAGTATTTATCTTCAAACCAAACTGCTTCACAGTTCAAGTTAAGCTAGCATTTTGGTTGATTACTTCAAATAAGCATTTCCTTTTACATTTTCTGTGAAGCGTATGTGACATATGCATGGTTTTTGCTGGTCTTTATAACTAAAACAAGTTATATGCAATGAATAAACACTTTTAGCTGCCCTATTAAAAGCATCTTTTCTTGAAAACCTTGGGGCATGTGAAAGTGAAATCAACAGGACCATTCCTTTTTTTTTGGGGGGGGGGGAAGAACATGTGGTATTGCATATCTTAGTCTAACAATAGCGTCTGTGCATATTTGTTCTCTTTTATTATTTGTAATGTCGTTATAGCACTCTATTTAGTAAATAATTAGGTAATATTGGGTTCCTTCCTGTCGGTTCCAACTGCATGTACGAACACTGATGTTCCATTTGCTGGTCAGATGTGTTTTACAATGTACCATATTTACTCGATTGTAACGCGAGGGTTGACTTTTCATTGCGTCCAGTCAGAAAAAAAATATTTATTTCGGTATTCGACTATAACGTGAGGGTCTATTAAGGCAGCAAATGTCTGGAAAAAAACTTGCGTTACATTGGAGTAAATACGGTATGTTTCAACCTGAGTATGCTTAAGCACAAAGGAATGCTATTTTGCTCTGAAATAAATGTAACAGCTACTTCAAACACATCAAAGGGCCATGAATTTTATGCTCTATTGCACAGACCTTGTATGTTATCAATGAATATTTCAGGTGTAAAATCTCCTCAGAATCTTAGAGAGCATTGTAACTATTGTACAAATCATACCATGTTTTTGGATACTAGCTTGGTACATTTATGAAAGGAATCTCTTGAGTGCATTGCTGATTGCCTCATCTCGGGCATGCTGTGCAGCTTAATCAAATTAGGGGGTACCATTCTGCTTGCACGCACCATACGGGACGTTAATTTTCATTTTACAACGAGCATCCATTGAACAAGGATTATGTTATTCAATGGAATAGTGCATCTTATGAAGCTTAAAGACAGCCATAGTAAACATTGATTGTGATGGGCAGTGTGAATGCTTTATTAGATCACGCACCGCTCGCATATCAGCACACAAAAATCAAATATGCAAGATGTTGTACAGGCAGTGCACCTTTGGCTTAGTTCATCATTAGTAGTTATTTTTTTAAAGGGGACTCAGAATATCTGTCTGTATCTGTCTTATTTGCTGTGTTTCAATTTCTTTTGTGTTGGCATAAAGTTTGTTTAGTGTGCTTTGCACATAAGCTTGCATTCCTTTTTCTATGGTTAGAGAGGGTATAAAAATCAGACCTTCCACTATTTCATTGGTAACTGATGTGACCGTTTAGTGTGATGGAATGTTACAACCCTCAAGACTGACTTACAACAGTTTATTTAGAAACTTGAGACTGAAAATATGATAAATATGGTCTTCAACATAGGTATGCAGCCTGTGGAAAAGTTCTGTCGTAGTATTGCATGTACAATAGTTTCTTATGTGATAAAAAACATGGAAGGTTTTTGTGCATAGGCATCAATCTGCTCTGCCTCGCTGACTTGGGTCAGTTGACTGTCGCTTTTGCTGAGAACTTCACAGGCTCGATAAATTGAAATGCATGCGGGCATGTAAAAAGAAATGCCAGCCACTTTGTTGACTGCCCATAATCAGCTGTCTACAGTTCTATATTATAGTGGGGACAAGCTATGCTGGTCTAAGCAGAAAGGGTGTAAATGATTGCCTTCAGGAACATCGCAATGGTACGACATGCTGCATTGCGGCTTTGTTGGTCTACTCTACAGGTCTACTCTACAAGAAATATAACAGTGCAGGAACAGGACAAAATTTCTACAGCATCTGCAATTGTCAGTGAAGCCGGCATTCAACTGGCTCATGAAAGTACCTACGTGGAATTTACTATCCATGTGATATCTGTGCATAAAAAGTCTGTCCCTCTCTCATGCGAAGAGCTGTCGTACTTGCAATACTACACAAATTTTGAGCAGGCTGTGCATGTGTAATGTGTAATATGTATTGCCTATATTTTTTGTGCAATTTTTAATAGAAACTTGTGAATGGACGCTACTGCTGTTTATTTTCTGCTCGTCCTCAAGCACGTCAGCTAGTGTTCCCCGCCTTGTGCACTTTGAGCTTCAGTTGTTCCTTAGGTGCTTTACTGTTTGGCAACCACTGACCTGTAAGAGAATGAACAGCTCTTCCAAAAATGCTTACTCTGTTTTCTTATAAATTGTGCAGGGTGAAGGTCACCGCTTCACCAGTGCTCAGTCGCCTGTGAACACAAGCACGTGCAGTGACTGAGCAGAATTGGCCAGGAGCAAGTAGCATCAAGGTAATGTGCGCAGACTAGCAATACACTGACAATACATGTCACATTGGGCTGTGGACATCTTGAAAAACCTCTGGCATCCCTGGATTGCTTTATTCTGCAAGAAACGAGTAGCATTGGGGAGTGAAGCGTAGCAGCATTGCGACTCAAGGAAATACAAACATTTCTTCTGCTGGCGTGTGGCAGTGGTGTGTGGTGACCAACTAATGTCCAAGAAGCACGGCATCTGCAAGCTGTGACTATCATCTGAATGCAACAGACTGTGTGCCATGTTGCGCTGCGGACTTGCCATAAACATCAGCTAGTGTTCCTGCAAGACATCTGTGACGTGCCAGAAAGGGTGTCATATTCAATCAGGTGACTTCTGCTTAACTAGGTCAGCTTGTACTTCCCCATTTGCCTAGAATGTTTTTTAAGGGCATTGTTCTGAATTCGAAGTTTATCTACAACCTAACTTAACCATATGTGTGCATTCTTTTGCCTGTGCACATTCCTGGTGTATTTTATTTGTGTTTCGTGAACTTGGTACGTGTACTTTGCTAATGTGCTGCACTGATTTGTTGGTGCAGTAAATGCTCTGTCTGGCTAAGGCATTCACTAAAGTGAAAACTTGAAAAGCGCGAACGACGAAGATGAAACACACACAACAGGACTTGCGCTTTTCAGGTTTTCACTGATGATGGACCAACTCGCCCAAACCAAGGTATTGTTGCATTCACTAAACTTTTGGAGCAGTTGCCAGTCTTGTGAGACTATAGAAATTATTTCAGTCGTGCTGTGTAATTTCTTAGTTTGCTTTTGTTTATTCTCTTGTGTGGCTTCTGTACCACCCAGTCAGTTCTGTTTGCATTATTTGCAACTGCTTAGTGTGTTACATGTGCCATCTACTCACTTGTTGAGCAGGGTTTTTAAATGCTGCTTACTTTAACATTACTGCCTAAATGCAACAGTAATTATATGCTGTTTTTGTTGGTGTATTTCACAGTACAGTGGCGCCTTGTTTTAAGTATTTTATTCTAGTCTTGCATACATGTACATCTTATCAGGCCTTGTTGTGCTACACTATTGTGACAGTGTATATCTAGTCATGCCAGTACCGTGCTCAGCATTTTTACTACTGCGCGTATAAATCTTGTCATGCCAGTTCCTGGCGACATTTTAATTCTAATGTTCCACGTCCATGCCTTGTGTTTAATTTTCATACTTGTTTCTTCATTGGTTGCAATTATTGGTGACAACTTTCAAGCTGCTGTATGATGGCAGTTGTACTTTCCTTATAGTGTGCAGCTGTTTACTGCAAATTTTCGCTTGGTACTCTTGGTACATAATTGTTCACATGACTTACAGTCATTCATTTGTACAGCTTTTTTCTTTTGCATAAAACTTGCTTAACCTGAAAATATTCGTCGCAACTTTCACACTACTGTGTGATGAGAGTTTTCTCTCATAGTGTGTAACTCTTCACTGCATAGTTTCGCTTGGTATTCTTGATATATAATTGTTTGCATGACTTGCATACATTCATTTGCGCAGCATTTTATTTCGCATAAAACTTGCTTCACCTTCACCCGGTAGCAACTCGGTAGCAACTTTCACTTCTCTCATAGTGTGTAACTGTTCACTGCGAAGTTTCGCTTGGTATTTTTTATATATAACTTGTTCGCGTGACTTACATTCGTTCATTTGTGTAGCTTTTTCTTTTACATGAAACTTGCTTAGCCTGGCTGTTATTACAAATATTTCATAAATGAAGATAGCCTTTTTCTGAAAATTCAATAAAAGCCTCTTTGTTGCAAATTTTGCGTAGAAGTGCTGCTATTGAAAACTTGCCAACTTACGTCTCGTTTGTTTACAGGGTGTTTACGGTCAACTATGCACGCTACCACCACATGCTGAAAACAATTATACTCCAGTCTCTTTGTTGCAAATTTTGCGTAGAAGTGCTGCTATTGAAAACTTGCCAACTTACAGGTATTACAGGTATTACAGGTATTACCACATGCTGAAAACAATTATACTCCAGCCTCTTTGTTGCAAATTTTGCGTAGAAGTGCTGCTATTGAAAACTTGCCAACTTACAGGTATTACAGGTATTACATGCTGAAAACAATTATACTCCAGCCTCTTTGTTGCAAATTTTGCGTAGAAGTGCTGCTATTGAAAACTTGCCAACTTACAGGTATTACCACATGCTGAAAACAATTATACTCCAGCCTCTTTGTTGCAAATTTTGCGTAGAAGTGCTGCTATTGAAAACTTGCCAACTTACGTCTCGTTTGTTTACAGGGTGTTTACGGTCAACTATGCATGCCACCACCACATGCTGAAAACAATTATACTCCAGTCTATAGATTGTATGAAGCAATAGCTGTGTACGAGTAATTCCAACCTTCTTTATTGTTTTTTTTTGAGACCATATAACCTTCATTCATGAATGCAAAATTGAAGTACCCATTGAGTACAGAGCTGCAGATACTGCAAGATACATATAGTGGACTCTCGGTAAACAAAAATTTGTTAAACAGAACTGCTGCTTAAATGGAACAAGTGCCTCTGATATGAATGGTTTCGTACTTGTATTCTGCACCCCTGTTCATCTCTCAGTAAATCGAACTCCTGTTAAATGGAACATATTTTCCCGGTACCTTCAGGTTCTATTTAATAAGTCTACTGTATATAAATTGCAGTATCTGCAACTCTTATAATTCAATGTACACTTCACTGAATGGCAGTTTAAAGAGGAGGCCAGTCGAAGGTATGTCACATTTTCGTGGAGGCAATGTAGACTGGACGTCTCTCTACGGTACAGGGCATCCATATTACGTTCCAAATGTCCGGATGCGATGTGTGGGCAACATTATTTCAACGTGATTCGGGCGGCCGATTGTTAGTTGTGGCAACGTTGATTCTTGGTAACACAGATCAAAAATAATGTCTCATGGATGCGTCTAACGTCCAGCTAAGAACATTTTATGGATGTTGATGTGATGTATGTGGTTTACTGGGATCCAGAACCAAGCTATCCATGAGTACGAGTCGGATGCGACATCTTGGAATTCAAAGGGAATAATTTCTTGGTTACAGTCGATTACTATAGCAAATTTTGGGAAGTTGACCACATCGGATCGATGACCTCAAACCATTGGCACTGAAGCTAAAGGCTCACTTTGCAAGGTACGGGATACCGAGAATACTGATAAGCGGCAACTGACCGCAATTCACCAGCGAAGAATTCCAAAACTTCACGAAGAGCTGTAACTTTGAACACAAGACGTCAAGCCCAGGATACCCGCGTTCCAATGGAATGGCTGAATGAGCCGTCGAGACGGTGAAAATGCTCCTCAGAAAAGCAGATGAAAGCCACTCAGACCCACAAATGGCACTTCTTGATTACAGAAACACGCCACTGCAAGAGCTGAATGCTAGTCCAGCGCAACGGCTTATGAGTCGCCGCACTAGAACGGCTGTACCAACAGCTTCAGAGCTACTGCATCCCGAAACAGTCGATGTGAGCGAAAGAAGAAAGCAGAAGAGGCGAAAAATCACGCACTATCACGACAGACAAGCGAAGGATTTACCGAGCCTAAGAGAAGGTCAGAATGTCACACTTCGACCGACGAAATCTGGACCATGGGTCAAAGGCACCATAATCAAGAGAATTGACTACAGGTCGTATGAAGTTCAGACGGAAGACAGCGTCCTGAGAAGGAACCGAGTATTCCTCAAGGCAAGCCCTTCTCCGGAACAACATACTGAAGTCAATCAGCCAACTAGAGCGACAGATCAACCGAAGCAGACGGAAACTTCTGCCGGACCTCGAGGAACCATACAGCTTCCAAGGAGACCAGAAGATTTCATCGTACGTTGATGGATCGACTCCAAAAAAGGAAGGATGTTACAAGAAGGATCCAGAGATGGCGCAGACATCGCGTGCAGTGTCGTACGCAAGCCGCACGCTCCTTCGAGATCCTCCGCTTCCCCCTCCTGTGTTTATTTCCTCCTCCTCCTCTAGGAACTCCGAGCTCACGAAGTATCAAGTTTCGTCTGGCCCTTTGGATCGCGGGCCGTCATTCGTCATTCCGCATTGCCTGGTGCCAGTGTAACGTGGAAAATCTGCTTTGTGGACAGCCAACTACTCCACAGAGCCCGCGATACTCCCTGACGGAATAAACCTCGCTACCTTCCGAGCAGACGCGCTTTCTACGGTGGCCTCGTTGACAGATGGAGATGCTCCGGACGAGGTGGTCACTCTACGCCCTTCCGACTCACGTTTTCTTGGCATGGTTAACACGTCACTGAGTGAGCGCGAATGCCGCACCTTGGTCGACGTCCTGTCACTGCACCTATCTGTGTCCGACTTTACGCAAGATGACAAAACGCTGCCGATCCCTGAGTCTTGCACACTCCACAAGATCAACACAGGTACGGTGTATCCCATAAGGCAAAAAATCTTACCGAGTTTCCCCGGCAGAACGAAAGATAATCGATGAGCAAGTTGGCGAAATGTTGGGGAAAGAAGTGATTCAGGAGTCGTGCAGTCTTTGGGGGGGGCCCCAGTAATACCTGTAAAGAAAGACGGCACATGGATGTTTAGTGTTGACTATCGACGTCTCAATGCAGTCACTGAAAAAGACGTCTATCCCCTTCCTCATATTGATGATGCTATTGACTGCCTTCACTCAGCCTCGTACTTTTCCTCCGTTGACTTGCGGTCAGGTTAATGGCAGATACCGATGGATCCGGTGGACAAAGAAAAGACAGCTTTTGTGACTCCGTATGGGCTCTATGAATGCAATGTAATGCCATTCGGTCTGTGTAACGCCCCCGCAACCTTCGAGTGGTTTATGGATACCATCCTTCGTAGCCTCAAATGGGAGATCTATATGTGCGACCTCGACGACGTTGTGATTTTTGGTCGAACGTTTAGCGAACACAAACTGCGTCTCGATGTTGTGCTGGCTTGTATTAAGAACGCTGGTGTCGTTCTCAATTCAAAGAAGTGCCATTTTGGTGAGTGGCAAGCACTCGTTTTAGGGCACCTTGTAGACAAAGATGGTATCCGACCTGTCCCGCAGAAGGCTAAGGCCGTTTCCTAGGACTGTGCTGGTACTTTCGTCGTTTTATTAATCGGTTTGCTGACGTCGCTCACCCGCTGACATGCCTCCTGCGAAAGGATGCACCGTTCCATTGGACAGAAGTATGTGACGCTTCTTTTCGACAGCTGAAGCGTCTCTTGATGTCGCAACCGATTCTACAGCACTTTGACCCTCCGCCCCAACGGAAGTTCACACAGACGCTAGTGCTGTGGGCGTCGGCGCCGTACTCGTCCAACGCATTGATGATAAAGAACATGTAATCGCTTATGCCAGCCGCTCGCTGAGCAAGCCGGAGCGCACTATACTGTGACCGAACAGGAATGCCTTGCCGTGATTTTCGCAGTTCAAAGATTTCGGTCATACTTGTACGGACGGCATTTCACGATCCTCACAGACCACCACTCCCTCTGCTGGCTTGTGAGTCTACGTGATCCATCTGGCCGACTTGCGCGCTGGGCCCTCAGATTGCAAGAGTACGGCTTCACTGTATCTTCCAAGACCGGCCGGCGCCATGCTGACGCTGACTGCCTTTCAAGACTACCTCTAAAAACCACGGACTGCGAGGCAGAAAACTTCGATCATTACCTCTCTTCCCACGATCCTGCTTTTCCCGACGTGGACGTGTTCAAGGCTAAACAGCTGAAGGACCCAAAGGTGTCGCCATACCTTTCTGCCGCGCAAGATTCTCAGATAGCGCGTCGGTTCTTTGTTCGCAACGGAACACTATATAAGAAGAATTACACTGCAACTGGGCCTTTACTGCTGTTAGTGGTACCGGAAAGCCTCCGTTCTTCTATATTAGGCGCCATGCATGATGACCCGACTTCCGGCCACATGGGACAGGGGCGTAGCCAGAAATTTTTTCCGGGGGGTTCAACCATATTTTATGTATGTTCGTGCGTGCGTTTGTAGGTGTGTGTGTATATATACGCAAGCGAAATTGAAAAATTTCGGGGGGGGGTTTGAACCCCCCCCCAACCCCCCCCCTTGGCTACGCCCCTGACTTGGGATCAGTGCGGACTCTGTATAGAGCTAAAAAAGCGTTTTTATTGGCCGCAAATGCGTCAGGCTACCGAGCAGTAGGTCGCCAGTTGCACCAGGTGTCAGCGTCACAAGCATCCCACGAAAGTTCGCGCTGGTCAACTCCAGCCTGTACCGCCTGCGTGCTCGCCTTTTGAGAAAGTGTGAATCGATCTTCTAGGTCCTTTCCCACGATAGTCCACCGGTAACCGCTGGATAGTCGTGTGCATCGATTAACTCACTCGGTACCGCGAGACGGCAGCCATCCCCTCTGCGACTGCTGCT
Organism: Rhipicephalus sanguineus; assembly: GCF_013339695.2. Taxonomy (NCBI): domain Eukaryota; kingdom Metazoa; phylum Arthropoda; class Arachnida; order Ixodida; family Ixodidae; genus Rhipicephalus; species Rhipicephalus sanguineus. Next base: position 34,504,847 of record NC_051181.1, on the reverse strand, counting down.
ACCATCTCTTCATTCTTGCTACATTGCGTCATTCTCCGGCACGGGCCGCCCAGAGTGATAATGAGCGACCGTGGCCGCCAGTTCACAGCAGATGTTGTGAAGGAATTGCTATGCCTGTGTGCTTCTACTTTTCGACATTCCACACCCTACCATCCTGAAACAAACGGACTTACCGAGCGTGCGAACCGGACGCTTACGAACATGCTTTCAATGTACGTGGCATCCAATCATAAGCATAAGAACTGGGACGAGATTTTGCCGTTTATAACATACGCGTTCAACACAGCAAGACAGGAAACGACATGCTATAGCCCATTCTTCCTTCTCTGCATGCGCCCACCTTGTTATACTTTGGACACTATCCTCCCTTTGACCACCGCTGATAATCTATCAGTAGCTCAGACTCTCTGTCGTGCTAAGGAAGCTCGTCGACTCGCGCGACTCCACACGCTAGCTTCCCAGACCACGTCAAAGGCCAGATACGACAGTAAGCACCACCCTGTGAGCTATGTCCCTGGTGACTTTGTGTGGTTGTGGACCCCAGTACGGAAGCGCGGTCTATGCACCAAGTTCTTGGCACATTATGCTGGCCCGTTTGTCATCATCGACCGCTTGAGTGAGGTAAATTATACGATAGCGCGCCTCACACCCAGCGGCCGACGTTCTCCAAGAACAGTTACGCACGTCGCCCGGCTAAAGCCATGTACACAGCGAGAGGACACCTGACTCGCCTGGCGGGCTTCGTCTGCGCGAGGAGAAGTGTAACGGCGCCTCTGGAGCGAGAAAGAGAAGCTGTGGGAGACGACGACGACTTTGTTGTTGCTTCCGTAGCCTCACCCCATCCAGTGCTCCTGCAGATGTGTTACATTCCAGATTTGTTAGATTAAAATGCTGTTCCCGCAGATGAGTTACATTCGACCATGGGTGCGCTACCGTTGGTTACGCGCTGAGGCGGTTTCGCAAGCGTTCAGTCGGCGACGCAAAACTGCCTTGTTGTAACGGTGCAAATTGTAAGGCGCCAGTAGGCCCCGAAAGCGACGATGTGAACGCGAATATTCTTGGCGGATCGTGCTATTTACGAGTACATGTCGGAAGGTTATTCAATAAAATCCTAGCTAATCGGCGCCTACTTCTTGGAGTAACTAATGCGTTTCATCTTCACTTTTCACGTGCGTGAGAAGCGGACCTTTCTTACATTTTGATCGTGCAGTAGCTCTATGCAAAACGTACATAGTGACTACATTGTATCAAAAACAACGAACAGGACAACGTTTTTTTTTAAATAAGATGCACAATATATTAGGTCCACGTAGCTGTCCTTTATGAAACACGCTTTGAAATGGGTCAACAGCACTTTCGTACCGTCATGGCTGTGCCCATACAGCTGCGTCGCGCGCTAATGCCTCCTCCCAACAATCCTACACTCCACGCATGGTGTTCCGATAGCTATATAACAACGCTTCATTCGCTACACTACAAAAAGACAAAATTTATAACCAAGCGCAAAGCTTCATTCTCAACGACCACCGGCTTACATGTGACTCAGTGACCCATGTACCTTCTTCTTGTTGCGAGGCAGTTCTTCACACGTAATAATTGCCAACGTAAAAACTAGGAAATACCAGTAACGTGTACAGGCTCGTCTGACGGTTTTACGCCCCGATTGGCGACTATGAACGCAGATACAAGCAAGAAGTTATACCAGCGACAGCAATACGATTCGGACACAAGCGTCCAACATGGCGCCGAATCGGTAGTTTCGTCAAACCTGCGACAGATGGCAGCAATTTTGCAAAAGGTCTAACCCCCCCCCCCCCCCCCCCGCTTCGAGTGGTGTCAGCTTTTGAAACGGCATTTGCCGCCTCCTCGGCCTTGGCGGCAGCGTGGCCGCCATTTTGAATCCCCCGCCCGGTCACTTGTGCGTGTCGCGCGTGCTGTTTTTAGGTCTGTGCTCGTTTCCCTCCAGTTTTATGCGCTCGTTACCGTCACCATGGCCGGCTCTTGCGTGCCGCAGTGCACCATTCATTCCAGAAACGCTGGGAGCTGTATCGTTTTAGAAGATGCGAGGCTTCTTTGGACAGTGAAAATCAAACGTGACAAGCGGCATCCGAAGAACACATTATGCACTTGCAGCGTAAGTTTCCGGCTGGTATTTCGAATGCACATGCAAGGATAAATTCTGCCGGTGTTAACTTTGCGTAATAAATGGACACACTAATATCAGCTACATGCTTAAAATGCTTTGGTTCACGTGTGCATGAGTCCTGCATTTTTATTCGCAAACATTTTTTACTGCACTTGGTTGGCCCTGTATCTGCCTTTCATTCTTGCTTTAGCTATTGTTGTGATTTGAAATGTATCATGGAATATATTATGCGTGTTTGTCTGCAGATCAGATCCTTCTATTTTCCTAATACTAATTATTTGTGAAAATTTACGTCCCAAGAACCCCGATATGATTATGAGAGGCGCCGTATATAATGGAAGGCTCCCGATATGTTGTCCATCTTTTGTTCTTTAATGTACACCTAAATCTAAGTACGCGGGCCTCTGTCATTTCACCTCCATTGAAATTGGGCCGCTGCGGCCGGGATTCCATCCCGCAACCTTCGGGTCACCAGTCAAGCACCATAACTCAAACCACGCGGGGTTCTTGTTTTTTATATTCCTTTCCGTGTTTCAAGTACGCCTTTTGTGCTGGTCTGATGCCCATATATGTATGTGTGCAGTTAAATGTTTTTTTATCCTTCCCTGTTTGTGTTTCAAGGTTACATTGTCGTCAGGTCTTAAATAAATACGCAGTTCCTGTTTTTTTTTAATCATTTACGATCACTGTGAATCGACTAGTGGCAGTTATGCTTTATTGTGTAATTTGCGTTTTATTTGTGTAATTGCTTCTGTCAGCGCAGCATTAACGCGCACAAATAAATGGCCTGTACACCGGATATTACCGCGCGCGCACGCGCGCGCACCCACACACACCCACACACACACATATTCAGTATTTTATTTCTTTCAGCAAGCGTAATTTATTTATTAATAATGTAAGCCCTGAAGGCTCATACACGAATGCACATACAAGCAGTTCTCGCGAAGCGTCTATACAGAGAAGACGCATGAAAACAAGAAGAAGACGGGGAAGCATTGTGTACCGTAGACACGCTATATGTCAGTAAAAAAACACAAGAAACAAAGTCATGTTGTACAATGAGTACGTCATGGAAAGCCAGTTAATGAAATAAAAACTCGCAGGCTCCCTCATGCGTTTGCTTAAGACGGCTCGAAAGCGAAAGCCATCTTCTTTTTCTCAGTTTTTTTGCGCACAAAGCGCGGTTTTGCATTGCCTCCAAGATCGGAGACACCTTACCTGCTTTTGCACTGCCTCCGTGGTCTGCCCACTTTTGACCAAGCTACGATGTGATGTGATAACGGCATCATATGACGTCACGTCAAAATTTGTGAAGCCATGATGACGTCATTTGGTGAAGTCATCACGTGACGATGATTTTTTGCATCCCTCGTCCCCAACGTCGTGGTACGCTGACGCTGTAGACGCAGGACGCCCACGGTCAAATTTCGCTTTTTATGAGGCATTTAAGGCTTTCGCCTGAAAGTGTACATCCGCCACGGTGGTATAGTGGTGACGGAGCTCGGCTGCTGACCCGAAAGTCACGGGTTCGATCCCGGCCGCGGCGGTCGCATTTAGGAGGAGGCGAAATGCTAGAGGCCCGTGTACTGTGCGATGTCAGTGCAGGTTAATGAACACCAGTTGGTCAAAATTCATGCAGCCCTCCACTACAGCGCGCCTCATAATCATATCATGGTTCTGGCAAGTAAAACCCCAGATTTTATTATGAATAAAAGAGACAAATAAACGACGCCGTGCATCTGCCGCACAAAGTGTAAAACAGTATTGGAAACACTCAATAATTTGGGCATACGAGAAAACCTGCAAATACAGAAAAAGAAACTGCAGATACAAAAAGAAAGAAAAACGCACTGATACTGCGCGCATGCAAAATGTTTTACGGCATACTACTCAACAACGTATTCATCGTTTTGATAAGGACTCAAGGTGCAACTCGAGTGGCGATACAATAGCGGCTACAGATTGTGAGCAAAAATGTCAGCAATAATAATGATAAAGAAGCTTTCGTTTCATTTTAGCAGGATATTCGCACCGTATTGCCCCTCGCCCCTTTATATGATATGGCAGATATGATCCTGCTTTGTCCGTGCTGGAGTCGAAAAGTTCACAAAAATATCAACCTTTTCAGCTGACCTGTTTATGTATCGTTGAGCATAATCTGATCGAGCACAAGTACTCCGCGAGTCTGTAGGGCAGGTCCGGTCTCTAAGAAGGAATGTAAGAGCAGGTGCACTGTAGCCGGGTGTATTCGCAAGGTACGCCTGCACTATCTGATTGAGTCGGCTGCTCGTGGTAAGTGGGATAAGCGTCATGCTGCGCAACAAGTCACATATGTTTTGAGACTTGCAATGTGAAGTAACGGGCAGTTCACCTTCAACATTTTTGTGCATCGCATTCCTTGTTAGTTTTTCGCTTGCATTTGCCCAAGAGAAGTCTCAAAATCCAGCTCCTCTGTTGGTGGCAGCGATCCATGAACTGCACTGAATCCTTAGCTGACAGCTGCACCTTCAACTTCATGATATTCTCCAAAGACGAAAATCTTGCTGCTGCTGTTGCTGCTGCCCTCACCGCCTTCCTTTCGAATATTATTTTGCCTCCGCGCATGTAGCTACTTCTCCCTTAACGCATCTCTTTGCATGCGTTCTTCCCGAGTGCGGCAGAACGCGCGAGTTGTCTGCAACGGAAAAACTTTGCACTGATGGGGTGTGCATCGGCTGCTTCCATGAGCCCTTTCTCCTTCACAAACTAAAGGTCTGTCGACCGTCATTAGTAGCTTTTGTAGGTCATCAATAAGGCCGATGTTGCCACTCAAGTGAGCCTTCGCCGTGCGTCCGCATGCGCTTATAGGGAACCCAAGCTCAAGTTTGCGGCGCGACGACAGCACCGTGCAGCGGTTCTTGAGAGAAGCTCTGGTGCAACTGGGTGCATGCGCGGCCGGCTCAGCCTGTTTGTCAGCAGCGGGAACATGCGCGCGCGCGCGTTCTCAGTCGGTGCGGAGAACTGGGGCGCCCTGCCGACAGCTTGGCACGCTGAACCGAGAGGCTTGAAGTGCGAAGCTGCATTTCCACGTTGGCAGAAGCGACCCCGCCGAAGCGCAAGCGAGGTCCGAAGTATTGCTGTGTCGTGACCTGCCACAACAGTGCAAACAACACGAAGGCACGCAATTCACGTGTGAAACTGTATCGGTTCTCGGGCATGTCGCACGACAAATAAAGGCGACAAGCGTGGATAGCTGACAGCGCTGTCTCGCCTTCTATTTTGGCTGTCCTAGTTCATCGCTTTCATTCGTTTCGACTAGATGAATTAGTACGTAACTCGGCGCATGCACGCAGCGACTACAGTAATGATTACTCGCTGTCTTCTCGCATTGTGAAAGTCCAGTTACGGTTGTAGGTGAAACAACATTGTCTTTTGATTCCCCGTGTTAGTGAGGCCTACCCGTCCTTGTTGAACGTTCACACTCGCGTTATACCAAACGTTGCGCAGTTGGTTGAATTCAGTTGAACTTGGCACATTGTCAGAAATTCTGCGCCTGCAATTCACGCGTCGGGAGGGCTGCTTTATCACGCCTGAACAGACATCTGTGCATTTTCAGCAAGCTTTGACATCGTTCTGCATGTTTGCTTGTTTTTGTCACTTCATTAGGGTGATATTTAAACCGCTAAATATAACTGGCACTTAATACATGCTTTGCCATTGCAACCTGGAAGTAACCACCTTCTGACTTTGTGCAATACTCTAGCCGCGTTCGCGCAGCAGGTTTTATACGCCTGTCAAGTCGATATCATAAAAAGAGACTGCAAGCATGACGCGAGAGACGAAAAAACGAGGCGAGCAGTTTTGCTTCACAGCGGTTAAAGCTCAGCTAGCTGCCTCGCGTCTTAATCGGCGGGTGATTCTCCAGCGGCACGGAGGATTTGACTCTAACTTTCTCGGGAAACAGTGCCATGGCCGTCTAATTTCTTTTTTTCGCACGCCGCAAACGTTTGTTCATGAAAGTGCACGACTCCTACTACAAGCATGCCATATCAAAACAACGATCATATGATTCGTAGTACGCAACGCAGAACATCGATAGCGTGCACGGCTTCATTTCGGAGTGCACGTAAACCATTATTCATCTTTAACATGACAGAATGAGACTTCGCTCGAGGTATACGTCCTCACTGTGTAATCGCGACTTTGGAAATGCATTTCGCTTTCAGTCGGGCGTCGTTCTCGTCGATCGTCTGCTCTTCACCGTAAACGTTGTTCACAAGCCTTCTCCTTTTATCAAGTTCGCTTTTCGGAAGTGCCAGTCAAGCTTGAAGATCCTTTTGAAGCCGCACTACAAGCGGTACATTGTAGGACGCCGCAAGTGCACCGCGAGAGCTCTGCACGTGCACGGAAGCAAGCGGCAGCGCATTGGAGAGAAGAGAAAACGTGCGTTGCTGGCACCCAGTGTTTATTTTTATGCCAGAAATGGCGCTGCCTGTCAAGAGTAGCAGCGCCGCTAAGCGTTGCTTGGGAAGCCTATGGGAGACTAGCGCTGGATAGGTGGCGCGCCAAAAAAATGCGCCTGGCGGGAAGTCGCGGCATAAGTCCGCCGCTCGATCCGACGACATTTGTTGTAGCTCGCATATGTTTCGGCTGTGCGCGTCGTTTCGCTTCGGTTCAAGCTTCTGAGAGAGAGAAAATAAAACATTAACAAGGTTCTGTGAATGCTCATTCAGTTAGCGCCATCAAGCGAAAGAATAATGAAGAAAATTTGCAAAGCTTTATATATTTTTCGCAGTGTGCCGCGGCGAGCGCGCCTGCGTAAACCCGCTAGCGTGGTTCCCGGGTTCGCGGTCCTGTGCTTGTTTAAGTTGTCGACAGCTATGGGGCCAGTTGTGCTCCGCTATGGTTTTAGCAAAATAACATGGCCTGAGGACCACTTCCGCAGAAAGGCACTTGAAAACGGGGCGAGGCTGTGCAAGGCGAAATACGTGCACGATGTGGAAAGACGGTGTCGTGCCGTGACAGCGATTCTCAAGTTGCAGCGAAATGCCACTCGCAAGTACACCAAGCCAGCTACGATGTCACACTTCAGGTAAGCGAGCATTTGATGCTAGCTCGGTTATTAGCGCGTGTTCCTGTCTTGTTTCTTTACAGCGCGTGTAGTTGTGTAAAATAAGCGCGACGCTGTACGCAGTAAATCGCACAGTTGGTTTAATCGTACAGCGAGTTGATTTCCGTGCGTGATCGCAACGCTGGCACTACATGTTTTCATTTCGAACGAACACTTGTGCACGTTTACTTAATGCAGTTTTTATGTGTTCGCCTCTCGTCTCAGCGCCTGATAAGTGGGGCCACCTGTTCCTGCAAGGCCGGCAGCGACGGCGCCTGCAAGCACGTCGCAGCGGTAGCACTCGAGCTCAATAACTTAGCCGATGCAACGTCGTCAACTGACGTGCCTCAAGTGCTCCCATAGCTGGCCGTCTTCACTGTTGTATAAAACAATGAAACACGCGAAATTCGCTTTAGACCCCAGCTCGACGCCGCCAGAGAGGACCGAACTTACCCCGCTCGCCCGACAGCTTGTATTCAACGTTGCCTCCGTTCTTGCTCGTATGGTTTCGCAGGAAAGACGTAGAAAGATATATCACCTCTCATTCCTACGTAGTTATGACACTTATATACGCTGCAGTAACCGTCGGCCTTCTTTTTTTTTGTTCGGCGTTCAGTGCCCGCACCGCCTTCGCTAGTAGCCATCCTTGTGCGTGTCGTCCGCGGGAGCGGCTGAGAAGTGCGCGCTTTGACCGCCAGGGCGGCACGGAAACTCCAGCGCTGGTTCCCTATAGCAGCCAGCTTTTCGTCTCCTAAGGAAATGAATTTTTCTATTTGTACAGCCCTGATGCTGAGCTGACTAAAAAGAGCGATGAATGAACCACTGCCGTGCCCAAGCGTTATCTTTCGCCGCGAAAGTGTCAGGTCGACATGATCTGTGTCACGTGAGCTCTTCAATTGCGGCACAAGGGATGTCTTACTCGAGCTCAATGTTTTCCTTGTTCAAGCTCCTATTCTGCTCTCCGAGGCCACAAACAGCGCTTTGACAAATGGTCTCCAGAACGCTCTCTCTTCTTTTTCTATTCTTCATGGGCGGCTTCGAGAGGCAGGTTTGGAAAAATTCATCGGGATCGTACCTTCGCGGCCGCTACATAAAAAAAAGCAGCTGCGGCCTGCTGCGTCGCGTCGCCGTCAATGGGTGAGCACGGGTCGGCTGAGCGGCAGCTGTTTTGGTTGAGGGCGCCACTAGTACGGTACGCAAGGCAGACGCCGGTTCGTGTTACTGTGTGGTCGCCTCAGGATTTATGCGTGTCCGTGTGCTTTTACGTGTGCTTTCTCGTGTCTTTCTTATGCGTGACCACGCGTGTGGGCAGCTTGCCTCATGGTTCCTGCGCCAGAGTACGGTTTTTTGGTGCGCACGTGTGTGGTACACAGTTTTTTCTAGCGGTGTGATGCCTGCAAGCTGTTGTGTGCCGCTGTGCAACTCGAACGCGTGAAAAGACGCTACTGTGAAGTACCACGTATAGCCGTGTGATCTACAGTGTCGGCAAGCGTAATATTCGTAATATAGCACTTCTTTTAGTCACAAACTAGCCCTAAAACAGGCGTGCGCCGCCGCATCCTGACGACAGCATCAAGTCACCGCGACGACAGTTTTGCCTCAACGGGCGCGCGCAACGAAAAAAAAGAAAAGCATCAGAAGGCGCCCGTGCTCCCTCTCCACCGAAGGCGTCGTCGCGACAACCTAACGCCCACGCAGATCGCGAGAATTTAAGAAATCAGAGTGGAACCGACCGTTTCCGCAGACAAACCGGCGAGACGAATCCCTTTCCCGTAGCTGTCGCTGCACTATGTGCTACGCGCCGAACAATCACTTGGAGTGTTCGCGAAACCGGGAAGGATCCAAACGAGAGACGACGGAGGGTAGTACAGGATGGTGAAGTTGGCGAAGAGTTATGTTGTTCGAGTGAGTCGTGTAGTGCGGTCGGTCCATCTTGAAGAATCGAGTGATGACGCCTTGGGAGCACTGTTTTGAAGAGTGTCGCCGAATGACGGTGATCAGAGCTGGAGTTCGTTTGAGTGTTTCCTAGAAGAGAAATATTCGAGAAACGTTCGAAGAATTGTGGGCTGCACACGTTTGGTGAATATTCAAGGCCTTTAAGTGTTCTTCGATAGTTTCGAATGGTTGAGAGCGCATTCTTAGCACGGTAAGTTTCTTCTCGTTTTAAACGCCATCTAAGCGATGTTGTGAGTTGTAATTGACACCTACCGAGTGTGCAAGTTTGTGTGATGCTTGTACTGCCTTAACTGAGAATAAATTTTGTTTGTGCTGTCAGCTCTTGGCTCTAACTCGGTCTTTGGACCACAACCGTCGTTCGTTGGCGCACTAAAAGGACCTACATTTAAATTGTGCAATCTTTCGTGGTGCGTTTCGGTGGGCCGATACGTCAGCCCTTGCAATCTGCCCGGCGACGGCCTGCCCATTAACGGGATCAGTGATTCAGTCACACTTGTCATTTCAGGTGGGTCAAACGGGCAGCATTCATGGAGAGTAGTGAGGCCCACTCTACGAAACATTGCTACTCCTAGGGCAAACTGTTCATATATGTGGGGTAATCGGCACTTGTTATAGGGACTTCAATATTCAACCTGTAATGTGCAACTATAAAACGCGTTATCTACGGCCTGACTGGAGTAAGTGTCGGGCGTACGAACGCGACTGTCGAAGCGCATCTCCGTGAAGAGCTGTACCGGTGTGGTGGCGCCACAGCGGGCGCACGGAGAACTAGGCCCCAGACGCCGTTTCGGCGCCACGCAGCAGGCCGCACCTGTGTACCTTGAACGAGGCTTCATCTTTCACGCGCTGTTTAGACTACTGTAGTACATGCGGCAATCTCATCTGCAAGCATGGTGCCTTAATTCATCATTATCATCATCAGCCTGTTCTGCGTCCACTGCAGGATTAAGGCCTCCCCCAATAATCTCCAATTTGCATGAGTTTGTTCCATTTTGTTCCTGCGAATTCCTTAATTTCCACATCCCACAAAACTCGCGCCAGCCTCAGCTGCGTTTCCCATCCCACACGGCAGAAACGACGCGCGTAGCGCACTTCACGTCTCCCCTCTAGCCCAGCCATGGCCATACATGCGAAATGCTACGCTGGAAAAATTGTAGCGAGGACGCAATGCACCTTCAGAGCGGTGATTCACCCGTTGTAAAAAACGTATCTTACTGAAGAGCTCTGTGTGAACATACGTGGTCGCTAGCTACGCAAACGGACGTTCCAGCTGTTACGCTATACGACACTTTGACAGATGCCACTGGGGTCTGTACGCGGCTTTATTACGCCAACAGAGGGTCGACTAAGAGCAGCTTCACTGGGAAAATGCGTTTTTAAAGCGCATTGAATGTTTGAGGAGGGTATGTCAGCTTCTCGATAACAATGTCGAGGTGCGTAGGTGTGCTATGTTTTTATTGACGTTGAACAGCTTTTAGTGTTGTAAGCTACTTTATCAGTGCTTTAGCAGCCCAACAAAATCAAGCAAAATGCTTGGATGAGGTTATGAGGTGAAATAAGGCTTTCAAGTATGAAGATGATGAGCAAACACAAGTTGCTGAATGAACAACTCAGAAGTTAAGCGGCTTTCATTTTTCTGAATGCCTTGCACAGAACGCTCTCAGCAGTCATCTGCGGGTACGCTGCTGCGAGCCGAAAGCGCTTTGGCGAATGGGCTCCAAATTGGCCAAGACTTGAACTTGTCCGATGCAAGATATTCCTGAAGACCTGGCAAGGCAGCAATCCTGTCACAGTATTCTTCGAGACCCGGATAACCTTTTCGGAATGTAGTAGGGCCGAGTATCTTCACCACCTGCACAAAATAAGAGATTAATTTCGTCTTCGTCTAGATAACCGAACTCTAAAACTCACGATGTATGACTTGATAAGCCGTATTACAATGTAGTAAACGCATATATAAAGTAATTCGGCTTGCCGAACAACAATACCGCAGTTTTAGATTGTCATTGGGCGAATGAACGAAATTCAACTACAACATAGTATTAGGAATACGCAGCCATTCACTTGAACTGTGTTAAAAAGTTAGTAATTGCAGCGTTTAGTACCCCCATGTTATCTTTACTGCATACGCTGAAGTTCTACTACTATAGAAATTTATGAGATGTAGTAGGTGGAGTCGTTACAACTCAACATGTCACGGTTAATGGAGGTTACTACTGGCGTACGTGACGATTTCGTAAACATTACTACCTTTGGTTCAAGCATATAATATGCTCTAAAAGCGGCAGTCTTACGGAAAATCTTGCTGCGCTACAAATCATTGATTAAACGGGAATAACAGTTTCGAAACCTGTTATGAAATACGTGCGCACACCTACGATATAAAATCTGGGTCCGAACAGCGAACATAAGTTCATTGCTACTGAGCAGGGCTGGGCAAAGATACTTTGAAATTGTATCGCGATACGATACAAGATACTCAGGCAAAAAGTATTGGAGATACAGATACAAAATACTGCCGCAATAATTGTATCCGATACGATACTTGGCAATTGTATATTAAGATACTTCGATACATTCTCAAATTTGTTATTATAGATCCATATAATGTAGCAGCAAACGCCTATGCACGAAAATGTCTGCTGGAAACTTTCTTAACTGTGGCCTATTTTGTTTCACTGGAATGAAATGTCTTATTATCTCAAAAGTTTTGCCCTTCTTGCTCAAAGTGAATTAGTTTCCTTCCAAAACAACTTATTGGGGCTTGTTTTAGCTTCTTCACAGGACAACTCTTTATACACTTCGCTGACAGCGGTTCTTGCTTGTCATTTTTGCATTTGATCGGAGTCGCTGCTCAGCTTGCCGACCAGCTAGCGGGTTGCCATATAATCATATAACGTCAATAGAAAGCCTTCGCACGACGGCGCAAATACCGGTGTGGACTTTTACCTTGTCCGTAAAAGAAGGTTTGCACAATACCGTATATCCGAACAGGCGTACACCAGCAACAACGCTGGTAACGGCTTTTTTTAAGGGGGGGGGGGAGGGGGGAACGCATGGTGCAGGGTTGCCAATGGTGGCTACTTTTCGCCAAATTGGCGAATTTGAGAGGCCCGTGGCGACCTAAAATTATGAATGGCGACATGGCGAAGTTTTGGCGATTTTCGCCTTAGGTCTCCACCGAGTTTTGAATCCTAAGCTCAGTGTCTTCCCAACGAATGAGCGGCAACATTCTCAGTAGCAACATTCTCAGACCCACGACAACATTCTCAGCGGCAACATTCTCAGACCCACGAGTAGAATGTGCACATTACGCGTCATTCGGTATGTCCGTCCTGTACCTCGTGTGTGCCTCCTCAATTCATCTAGAGAGATAATAAAACGTTTATTTGATGTTCTGTGAAAATAAGGTCAGTGAGTGGGATCCTTAGTTCGGGATGCCATCTAGATGCAGGAGGTACTGGAACGTCCCCCAGCGACATTCTAGCAAAATGTAAGTCAGCGGACTGCCTTGCAAACCGCGAGGGGGCAGTGATTGACTATAGGTTTATGGCTTTAGGTGCTTTAAGCTCATCTGAAGTTTCGCATCTGAAGGGGCAAGACGACAGGTTGGCCGCGTGTTCCGACCATTTGTTCCGCCAAAGCTCCAACTGCTCTGAATAGCTTGGCGACTTATTCACTGTTGCAGTACCCCCAGTTCAACTCGCAAAGACTGTTTTGGAATAGCGAAGAGAGGCGGATACGTGGCTATTTCTGCAATAAAAATTATTTATTGAGGCATTTTTCACTGTTCTCGGTGAGCGTGTGCAATAAAAACAATTGCTATATAACATTTTACATTGTTATACAGCAAAAACGCATCGGATTGACGCGTGTAGATATAAGTAACTATAAGAAAGGGTCAGTGATGTCCGGTATAATATTAGTTCACACTGAAAAGGTGTAAGACTCACTAATGATCGGTTCCTGTAAGATTTCTGTCGTGTTACCTTCAATACATCTTTTAATCCTTTTAATTCATATAGGGGTACGTAAAGCTGTCTACAAATAATGCTTTCACGGTTTTCGCCCAAGGTTTATACCCTACTTTTAGCTTTGAAACGAGACGACAGGGATGGAAGGATATCATGAGCGTTTCGTTCATTCACCCTTGCGCCACCACGCACATCTTGCGGCTAGTCGGAGAAGCAGCACCATGCACTCCCATGGTGAAGCGGGCGATACGACTGGCATCGAGAAACGTCAATATAATTTAAGGGTCTTGGATGGTACTGTATTCTACGGGGCTATACGTGAGTGGAAATTTTTATTACTGGGTATGCCGCACATATCTAGAATGGCTACTTTTTTGGTGAAATTTGTAAAAAAAATGGCGACTTTTGGCGACTTTTTGCTCGTCGTTTGGCGACATTTACTCGAAAGTCAGTGGCAACCCTGGCATGGTGTATACGGGGTTTGACACCGTTCGCTAGCGGCCCGGCCGGCACACATGACCGTCTCCGTCCCATTTGTTTTTATTTTCTAATTAAGTATGTTCGTGAGCTACACAGACATGACTGGTCTCAAGCATTTCTTTCGTGAGGAACATGTGGTCACCATGTGCTGAAACATAACCTTGGAACAAAAAATCTACATTTCAATCCGCGTCCAGATTTCACTCGTTGTGTACATCGGCATCGATGTTTCTCGAATCCTGACTCCAAATCCCCTTCAGAAATGACCTATATATGAGATATCGGATCTTTTCAAATGGCAATGTCATTTTGTTCAAACTCTCTCCGACCCCACCATCTTCACTGTCCGGACCCTTGGAGCTAAATTTCGCGACTGCGGCCCGCCGGCTATAGGCTGAGTTTGAACCCCCTGGTGTATACGTAGATGACGTAAAACTGCAATGAATTTCCATGATTCTATATAGCTGCTGGCGTAAGGGATTCTTTGTTGATACATGCTCACTAACCTGCAATCTTTCAGCAATATTTCTTCAACGAGAGAACATGTGCAACATAGAAATGTCTCAGACGTATTGTATAGAATTGAACAAAGCGTCGCAGGACACTGCCGCTATTCGCACTATTGCCGCTTATAGCTCCCATTTCCTCCTCTCTAACTTTCCTTCCGCCTCCCCTTTCCCCAGTGCAGGGTAGCCTACCAGGCAAAGCCCTGGTTACCCTCCCCGCCTTTCTTTTAATCTTATTCTCGCTCTTATTACGTGGCGACTACTGATAGGAAAAATATTTAAGACTGCCTAAAACAGAAAAAAACAAATATAAGTAAAAGAGAGAGGTGGTTGTGTATCAAACATTGACATTGAGTGAGTACAGAAACACAATACAGACGACGCCCTTAATAGCTATGAGCATGAAGCATTGTGAACTTACCTGTTGAGAGAATACAAAATTCAGTGCCTATGGAAAATTGTCTGAAACGACTCGTTGGGACGCTCATGAATAAATCGGAGCATTCAGTAAAACAACGTTTCTCGAATCCGCTTCCTAAAATACTTAAGATGGCTCCTAAATATTTTCATTATTATAATCCAAACTCAATTGCGCTATTTTCTTAAGCGGTAAGCAGAATATTTTGTACTGTATACTCAAGGCACGCCCACATAATAATACATTTGTTTTCAACATCGCCTTGGCAACGTGTAAATGTGTAAACAGTAGTATAAATAAAGCAGACAGAAGAATAAAGCAGAAATCTTATTTTGGGAGCGCGTTACAAAATACATATTGCAGTGACCAGACCAGAAAAACAGTGCAGAGACTTAGGTAATCTATGTGATCCAAAATGACAGCTAAGAAAGCACTTGTGCCAGTAAACAAATTATGATTTCATAAATTCTTTCAATAAATATAGATGGAAGTGAAAAATACGGTCCGCTAAGATTTTTTCTGTTAGGTAAACGCTTGCTCTATTAGATCTAGCATCAGTACCGGTAGTGCTAAATTTGTTAGAATCTTATTTGCATATAGGTTAATCCATTGCACGCAAGTCAAACTTACATCCACGAGATCGTTCAAATCACTGATATGTAAAATCCACGTGACGCAAAGCTGCCCCATTCTTACACGCATCACATTTCGTTACGGAGCAAGACGCAAGAGAATCTTTTATACCTACACTGTAACCACATCGGAATTTGGGCGATAGACGCCGCACGCAGTACGCGGCGCAAGACAGTGGCTAAGAGCAAGTGTCGCTGCATTGGCGCAACTAAAAAGAAAAGAAATCGAGAAAACATAAGGTACGTGGGCTGGGCGTAGACGACCGCGTGCTTGTCTTCCTCATTTTCTACCCTCACTGGATGACTCTGGCGTAAAAATAAAATAACGCCACTCCCTTAGACTTATTCAGATGGCTTAGTGATACCAGTACCAGCTTGAGAAGCGGAGCTTGGCCAGCGATTATTGTTTCGCACGGTTGTGTTGCGATAGAAGTATCTTGTATCTTAAGATACACGATACATTATCGAATGTATCGGAAATACAGATACAGATACTCATCTTTCGAGATGTATCGCGATACAGATACAAGATACCCATAGAGTATCTAAGATAGTATCTAAGATACATGTATTTTCGATACTGCTCAGCACTGCTACTGAGTTTATGGCTGCGTGTAATACCCTTTACTATAGGGCTATATATAGCCTTCAAGTTGCGGTAAGAGTATCTTCCACCTAGAAGTATTGAAAGAGCACTGACACAAAAGTTTTGCATCCTCACCACGGCTGGAAAACTCGTTTGCTCATGCGCGCGACGGTTGATTATTTCGAGAGGGTTTTATAGCGCCAAGTCGTAGTTTGGGTTTCAGAGAGCGCCGAGGGAGACGGGATCCAGAGTTGTTTTCATGTAAACATAGCTGACTACGTGCGCACACAAAACCACGTGCACAAGAGCACCGTGTTGACAACTCTTTTGGACCAAGGCTCCGGGGGTGCTGCTATAATCCCCTCTGGGAAGTCGTAAATAAGCGTGACCCCCCACCCCCCAAAAAATTGCACTGCCGAGGTATAGACGTCAGCCTTTGCAATTCCGTGCAAGTCTCTTTCCGTTGAAAAGGTCTGACAGGAGAGTGCACTTGCAAGGATCGCGACAGCCAACACAAACTCGTGACGCAGGTAGCGGTTGGTTGCTTATACTAAAACAAAAGGGGCGTTTCGCGGGCAGTAGCGCGAAACGCACTTTAAGTATGCGGGAAGTTAGCACTTAGTCGCGCATAGCTTGGCACAGCGAAGCACGGTCCTGTCGCGGCTCGCTGGGCAACCTATTTCTCTATTTCTCTATATTTATTATAGAGCTGCGCGGCCTTGTTTATTTCTATTTAGTTTCCTCTTGCTTCCTCCCTTTTCTATTTCTTATGTCTTTTTTATCTCTGTTTATTTCAATTTCTTTCTCTCTTTCTCTTTTTCTTCACCCTCTTTCTATTTCTCGCTTGCTTTCTCTTTCTTTCCATCTTTTTTTCTTTAACTCTCAAATCAAAAAAATCAAAAAAATCTTTATTTGTCGCAAAAGAATATACACGCATGGGGGTTAGTATATACAGAAGGAGGTCCCATAGCACAAGGCTGAAAGGGGACCTCCTGTCAGAAAATTACATGTTGATAAGTACAACAAAATGGCAACTAAAAAGCGTTGAGTAATTATTGATAGTAATAAAGACAACGCAAACATGCAATAAAAAATGCCAGTCAAAATGGTAACAAAATAACGTCTAGTAATTATACAAAGCTATGAAAAGAACGAAACATACAATAAAAATGGCAGTAAATCGGGAACATAATGACGTTAATGAATGATATATAGCTGTTGAAATAACTCCAATGTGCATGAGTAATAAATGTGAAAAAATAATGAACACAGTAATGGCTCTAAATGTAAGAGAACGCCGATATAGAAATACAGATGAGTTATGATTGCGAGATAATATGTTTAAGTTCTTTTTTAAAAGCTGGTAATGACAATTGTTTAGTGCTTAGTGGTATTGAGTTCCAAAACTGAATGGCTGCAAATATGGTAGTATGTTTGCCGTAGTTAGTGCGTGCATGTGGGAGTAAAAAGTTGTTGTTTGAGGCAAACCTAGTAGGATTAGAGTTTGACAATTGAAATTTCTCCAAAACATTGGCTGTTATGGTACCGTTAAGACATTTAAATACAAGAATCCCCAATTTATATTTGAATAAATTACACACTGTTAGTACACTATGTTGTTGGAAAAGTGGGGACGCGCAGGTGATTGGTGAACTGAATGTTAGGATGCGAATGGCTTGATTTTGGAGACGTTGAAGTGGAAGGATATGAGATGGATAGGTATTCGCCCATGACGTGATACAGTACGTGATATGACTGTGGATGAAGGCGTAGTACAGTTTAAGCAAAGTCTGCAAGGAGAAGAATGGTCGTGCTTTAATTAATGTTCTGATACCATGAGCAATCCTCTGCCTTATAAGTGAAATGTGATGATGGTACTTGAGATGAGCATCTAGAACTACTCCCAAGAATGTGCACTTAGTAGCACTAAGAAGGCTGTGGCCGTTGATAGTAATAGCGGGTGTAGGTGAAAGAGCATTATGACTGGAATGGAAGACAATGAACTGTGTTTTATTGGTATTAATTGTTAAACCATTAGCTGTGCACCAATTCTGAATGTTATAGAAGTCAGAGGACAATTTATTAGTTAGCGCATCGATGGACTTGTCTTTAGTTACTATAGTTGTATCATCTGCGTACAAGAAAGGTTGACTGTGTGTTAAAATTGAGGTTAAGTCATTAATATAGATTAAGAATAAAAGCGGACCCAGTATGGAACCTTGCGGGACACCTTTGTCAATAGATTTAAAAGTGGAGAGGATGTTAGAGACACAAACAGCTTGCTGTCTATTGGATAAGTAGCTATTAATCTCTTTCTCTTTCTTTGATTCTTTCACTTTCTGTATTTCTTTCTCTCTATTACTCTTACTCATTCTTTATATGCTATGCTTTACTCTCTCCCCTCCTGTTTTCCCTCCTGCACACCCTCACTTCCCTTTTCTACCCCCTTGCCTTACGATGTTGCTATGCTATGCTTTGTCAGCGTGCCTGGATAGCTGAGTGGTTAAGACGCTAGCCTTAGCATTGTGGGTACGCGGGTTCGAATCCCGCCGCCTCATAAGGAATTCTTTTTCGCCAAAATTTTCCCTTTCTTTATATCTTCCTCTCTGTCTCTCTATTTCTTTCCCTCTTTCTTTCTTTGCCGTCCTTCTCCCCCTCACATCTCTCCTTCACTTCGTGCTTCCCCCTTGCTATACGCCGGACATATCGGGGCACGTGTTCTGGGAGCGAAGGTGAAGAAGAGGACGAAGAGAGCGCGCGTGCTAGTTCATGATGATGAAAATATTGGGCCATGACATTTTACGCCGAGCTGAAACAGCTTCGCTGTTAAAACTGATTTTAATTATGCTCTAGGCTATTTCGCTCATATTCGTAGATGATGCGTGTGTGTCTACACAAATCCTTATTCCACAAGTTATATGGCCTCCAGAATTTTGATTTAGTACTGCTTGAATGTTCTATGTCTGCGCTTATGCGTATGCCTTCTCATGTATAATTGAAGGTACAGTGAAAAAATGGTTGTTTGATCCCTCCGTCATAGGAATCGGTATAACACGAAAGTGAAACGTGTCGTCACAGAAGCAGTTTATTGTTTATAGTGCATCGATATATGAGAGCTCGTACAATGTCTACTGTCCTTTGGCAGATATAGCACTGCTTGATGGTGGACGCATCGCACTCACGTTGACGCCTAGTAGCACATCTCCGTACCGACGACAAACGCCCATGATCATCATTTGACCCTTGCGGTAGCTGGAGTTCTTAACATATACGTGGACTCCGCATATGGTGAATCCCGCGGAAATATGGCATCAACTGGCACATAATAAACACTAATGCTCGATATGCACTCCTTCAAAGCGTCGTGAAATGCGAAGAGAAACGCTACGCGCGTCGTTTCTTCCCTCTAGCCCGGCCGTTACTTCTCACAGGGCGAGCGGGGAACGCGGTGCGACAGCCAGGCGAGCGTCGCAGAGCTATTTGTCGATATGGATGGATGCTATGAGCGAGGCTTGCGCTAAAACCGCCACCTCACGGTGTGTTAAAACGTTGACGAAATTAAACTTGTATTGGGAACGCGCCGAATGGGACGGTCGTTGCAACGGCGCGTTTTTTTTTTTCGAGCCTGGTGGCACAGATGTCACCGCCCCGTTATAAAGGGGACGCTCATAGCATCCATCCATCCAAGGTCACTGTGAGAGGCAAGTGTGAAAGATAAAAGGCGCGTTCATGTCGCCTCCGTAAAGTGTTTAGAACCATGTACCCTGCGGGTCGATGGAGAAATGTACTAAAAAGGGTCAAAAGAATGTCTTTCTACTACATTCAGGTACACTTCCTGTCAAACCTTGGCTGGAGGAAAAAGGCATGTTTGTGCCATGGGGAACCGATTGCTTAATATGCAGAAAAGTAGAAACAATAGACCACATGTTCCTCGACTGCTGGGACGCTGTGTTTTTATGGGACGTACTGCAGCGTACCATCAAAAAAGATTTCCCCTTAGACCCCCCTGGAATTCGATATCTCTCTGTTGAAAGTGATGACGGGACACCTTTTGATCTGATAATGTTGATTACACTCCACAGCATATGGAAGTGCAGGATGGCCATACGGCACGCTGATGCGGACGCCCGTCCGGCGCGTCAATACTTCAAAGAAAGCGTAACCCGTTTTGTTGAAGAACAAAAACTTCTTGAAGATGTTCCTGATTGGTTAGATCGTGTAGAGCTTCTTTTGCAAATGAAGGAGGTTTAGAGCGTCCTCATTAGTCCCAGTATGGCCTTTCCTTTTTTTTTCCTGTCGATCCCTCTCCCTTTTTACGCAACCAGTGTTTGTATTGTAAATAGCGTTTCTTCTTGTTTTTGTTTGTTTCTTGTCAAAAGCAGGCAATAAAGAAAAAAAAAGTTTGGCGGTAGCTCAGTGGGTTAAACGCCCGCCAGCCATCGTCGTGGACCTAGAGATCATGGGTTCGATTCCCTTCAATGGAACTTTTTCTTAGTTTTTTTTCTTTGCCTTCTGATGGCATTCATTTTGCTGGCGTACTTCCGTGACGGAAATACGTCATGAAAGTCTTGGTGGACCCCGGCATAAAACACTTTCGTGTTAAAAAAAGGCACGCACAAGAACAACTAGGCACGGAAACTGTGGCGTGTCCGTGCCTACTCGTTATTACGCCTACTTTCTGAACAGAACAGTTGATAAGCGAATAAAGTTTGCCTTAGGGCTTTCTGATTTTAACAGTAAGTCAGTTCGCAGGCACTCAATTTATTGCGAGTGAGCAGAACACGTGCTAATAAGTTAATTATGCACATGCTAGCTTCTTAAGCCTATAAATGTGCACCAGCGCGATGGTACATACTTGAAAGCTCTCGTAAAGCATGAAGTCCACGTAGGTGACGGTATTCCCAGCCCCGTATGGACCGTGCTTGGCCAAGTAAACTTGAAGATGGTGAAGCCTGTCGGCCACATCGGTCAAGAATTGTCGCCTTTTGTCTTCTGTGTAGTCGGGGTCGTAAGAGAGACGCGCTGTGTCCCACAGGATATCAAAGGCCTGCAGACCAGACATGGCGAGGACACAGAGTAAATGCCAATGCGGCGCCATTCACGCGCGTGCCCAGGATAAGGACAGCCAAGGTGAGTGTGTGAATGCCCATACAGTGCGCGCTTATACTTTTTTGTTCTTCTTGTAGATGTAATGCGCCGCCGATCACCCAGCCACGTACCTCGACGCACACCACGATTGGAATTTCCTCGAGTAGGGCGGTTATGCTAGGCACTGAGACGCGACCAGGCATGATCGTCTTCCGACGTAATCGAATGTTGGTGTCCAAGGTTCAAAAAGCATGATTATTTATTCCGTACATAAATAAACCACCTAATAAGGCGCCGGAATCATTCAGTCATCATTGCATTCGAAATAGACTGAAAAATGTCAAGAGCGATCGCAAAAATTTTGTTTCGAATA
Organism: Rhipicephalus sanguineus; assembly: GCF_013339695.2. Lineage (NCBI taxonomy): Eukaryota > Metazoa > Arthropoda > Arachnida > Ixodida > Ixodidae > Rhipicephalus > Rhipicephalus sanguineus. The sequence continues at coordinate 34,483,596 of NC_051181.1, read as the reverse complement.
GTGAAAAATGGAAATTTTTGGAATTGACCACTTTAAACGATATCTCTTAGGCACACCCACGCATTGGACAGAGGTTACCTACAGGGACAGCACTGTTGTCACAAAAATGTACAGTACGGTTCACTCTTAGAGGGAACACGCGAGCGCGTGGCCGGTGTATGGGGACTCGACGTGTGCGCTTTCTCCGCTACTGGTGGAGACACTGCTTCTGTGGCCGCCATGTTGATTCAAACGTTCCCATTCGTTGGCACTGTCTGGCATGCAACGAAGGAACGCTTTCAGAGAAATGCGAGGAAATTTGGCTCAGTTTACCCGTTCTTACGGTGGGGCTTGCGCATTCAGTGTTAGTAGACAATATGTTAGGCATTTATTAATAAACGCGAAGCATTTCATGACAAACCAAAGGCATTTTGAGCGTATCTATCTAACTGGCTGCCTAGGTATTCGTGGTCTCTCGGCCCTTTCATTAACTTCATGTGTACCAAAATTGGCATAGCATGACAGGTGCGTATGATGAACATGACTCGTCATAACGCGAAAATCATGTTACGATGTCACGTCCATCATGACATACATACATGCCATGATGTACATGTAGAGGCTTCTGTCGCAGTTATGATTGATGTTCGTCTATTATAAACCTTCTTTTATTAACAATCACACATATATGTTTCGATTATAGCAACGGTTTTCTATATACCGTGACAGACGACAGTGAGAGTCGACGGCAAAGCTAGGTCCATAATGTGTATGTTGAAATCGCCGACTAGTATAAAGGGTTTGTGCTTGTAGGTGTTTTATATTGTTCCGTCGCAATTATGACTGATATTAGTCTATTGTTAAACCTGATGTTTTGATTCTACACGATGCTGTGCCTTGAGCACGGACAACGCGCAACGGACAAAGTTCGACTCTTAGGTGCATCGCCCCTAATAACCCCAAATCGAACGCACTACAGCCTCGATCGCTCGCTATAAACACGTTCACGGCCCTTGCGTATATACAAGAAAGGTGGGCCATTGAGCGTGGGTGTTTTGTAGGCTACGCTTTCCTCTGGCAAACAGAAGAGGTGTTCATTGTTTGTAGGTTGACTCTGAGCAGGAAGCGCGCAACTGAGGGATTCATACAAACGTAAATAGTCATCTCTCTTGTGATGGCTCTAAGAAATCAAAGAAATGTATTGCACCTTTTATAAGAATAACTTCGGTACTTCAGTTTTTAAGAAACTCTAGGTGAAACACGATTCAGTGCGATGCGCTCATCACCTCGTGCTGCAGCATGTCGACGCGCCGTAATGTTCCCTCGTCTTCCGGGACCAGGCTGTGTTTTCGTCCCAAGTAGCGCAGGATAGCCTGACTTTGCGTCATGCGTATGTCGCCATCAATCAGGTACGGCAGGTTTGGAAAGTCAAAGTCAAGTTTGTGCTTCACCGCCAGCCACTCATCACGGTTAGGCTCTGTTTCACTGCCGTAGGAGTACCTGCGCAACGAGAGCATGGATGGAATGTGACATTCAGATAATTACACTGGCAACCTTGCGGCCAATGATATATGAGAGTGACTTTGGCAAGCAAGTGAAGATTTTCTGCAGTGCAGTTTGAAACTACTAAAATTAGCCTACAGAGATGTACTTTCAAAATATTTTAATATGGACCTGATATATCTTGAGTAAGAGTTTGTACAGCTGAAAATGATTACTGCTAAACTGCTCTGGCAGAAAATAAAAGTTGTAGGTTGAGCATTGGAACGAGCAGCAAGGATCAATTTAGAGGCAAACAATGGTCGCGAGCATTGTCGGTGATCCAGGAATCAAAGCACACTGCTCAAATCATTTCCATGTATATATACGCTCATCCGCACATAAAAAGACCTAGGTACTCTTCACACCCCTTGGCGTTTCACAACTTGATAATGTACAATGTCAAGAGATATGCCTGACGCGCCGTTGAGCACCAATAACATAATCGACTGTTTATTTCTCGCAGGGCTATCGCCGGCACAAAAAAGAAAAAGAGAGCCTGTCAACATAATCGCTTGCAGATATTAAATCTGAATGGAGAGTTCTGTACTAATCGGGTCTGTTGGGGTTATGCCCCGCGTACAAAGAAAGCGCTTCTGCCATATGACTCCGGCCATTGGAAGCTAGTGAAACAGGGTATTGCGTCATTACATCTTCAATCCACGCTCAGGAAGTCGTGCATCCATAACATGCAGCCCCGTTTCGACAACGAATTTGGTCAGGCTGGCTTCAGCTGGGCTTCCTGGTTCGCTTGTCACTGGTGTCGCTGAAAGCCTCTTATAAAAAATCATGGTTGATCCCTCCGTCATAGGAATCGGAATAACACGAAAGTAAAGCGTGCCCTCACAGAAGTAACTGAATGTTTACTGTACATTGATATAAGAGAATTTGCACAATGTATATTGATGCCTGGCAGCTATAGCACCGTTTAACGTGGATGTGTCCACTTTAATGATTGGTGGTACATCTCGATCCCGCCGACTGACGTCCCTACTAAATGATTAAACAGAACCTTCTGGTAGCTGCAGTTGTTAACGATGAAAGCGTAATCAGAGAACTAGGTGTGATAGCCAGACGAGCGTCGCATATTGGACGCAGAACTTGGTCGCGATCCCGCGGCATGTTAAAATGTGATTGAGCACCACGGCCGGACTAGAGGGAAACGCAAAGCACGTCGTGCCGCGCCGGTAGCCCGGCCGCGATTTTCCTAGGGGCGAGCGCGTGAGCGGGGAACGCGGTGTTACAGCCAGGTGAGGCAGGCGCACGTCGCAGAGCTATGAGCGAGGCCGACGCTTTTACGACGCTTGGGCTGATGCCGCCACCTCACGGTGTGTTAAGGCATTGACAAAATTGAACTTCAATTGAAAACGCGCCAAATGAGAGGGACGTGTAACGCGTTGCAGGTGCTAATCGCGGAGGCCACAGTAATGACGAATTACGTTACTTTACCGCTCCCAGAGGGCAACACCACCCCGCAGACCGGGAGAGTGGTAGATATACAAGGCGCGTTTGTAAAGCCTCTAGAGTCTGTGACCGTGGCATTATTCCCATGCATTAAAGAGAAAAAAAGTGACCGTGGCGCAGTGGATAGCGTGCCCGGCATCTGTTGTTGCGGTCCGAGCGGTCGTGGGTTCGATGCCCGTTGACCGAACTTTTTTTCTTTGCCATCTGATCGTGTATATTTTTTCGATGTCATTTCCGTGACGGAAATACGTCACTGAAGTCTTGGTGGACGCCGGCATAAAACACTTTCGTGTTAAAAAATCAAGAAAAGGGCTCCCAGTGCTGAAGCTGAGGTGCCTCGTACCAGGCGCGGTAAGCCGATATGTAGTGCTTATACTAGTCCGTTATGATGGGGAACGCACGCACGTTTCACGAACGAGTTCGCATGTGTTGAAGCGGTTCGTGACAGCTCTCACGTAGATGGCGGCGAGCGCAATGTCTTTGTTATTGTGATTGATGTGCACAACGCAGACCTCACGGGTTCCGCTGCTTGTCTGGGTGTGCTCGGTGTCTGGCGGCCGGCGAAGTGGGATGTGGCCTACGTTGAGGCTGCGCACGCCGCCGCACCTGCAATGAAGTCGCTTGCTGTGGACGACACATTGGGATCCCGTAATTGCAGTGTGCTCATCGCTGCAAGTTTCAAATAGTAGTAACATGCCGATTTCTGCGAGCAGAGCGTCTTTTTCGAGGTGGTGCACGTGCGCGTTCACAGATTGTACATTGAAAGTGGCAAGCGTGAAGTTATTGTTGTGGTTCTGGCACCGAATGAAGGTGGTAGCCCGGTCAAAGACAATGTCTAGAGGCATCTTTGCTAGCCGAGTCATGTCGTCGACAGACTGTGTCGATTGAGCCCGCGACTTGTGGGAACCTGAAGTCACCTTTTGCGTTGGTGAGGTATAGGCGGTCGATGCTGGTAGACCTGGAAAGTGCTACGTGGACCAATTTCAGTGGATGGCGCCTATCGTATCCGAAGACTACCTGGGCGTATGTGGCCCTTTGTCATTTATATATACTTATGGCGTTTTCTTGCGCAAGGGGAACTGTACCCTTTTACACGATATATTTTTCCGGCGTATGTCCTGGCGTATGTTGTGCCGTATGTCGGGGGTCGCAGTCCAACGGGCACTCATTTCAATTCTATTGAGCGTGTGCGGTAGTGATGTGCTTCGCGCGGGCTGGGACCACATTGCCTACCAGGGACGTTGCAAATTCAAGCCACACTCGCAAGAGGTTGCCGTGTTCATCACGTTCCATGTACCATAGGGGCTCCCGTCGCTTACGTCGATGGTGACCATGATGATATACGGCTTGCCGATGCTCAGGTAAATTGAGGCCGGCAGGCTAGCCATTTCACTTGCGTTAAGCTTGGCCACCTTGGTCAGGGAATGAATCCCTGTGTACCTACTCATTCTTATAGCCACCTATGTTATCGCATGCGGGATGACATAACACGTTGTCCGCAGCGTCGAGGCAACCTGCGTTATAGCGGTCGACGACCGCATCCCTGTAGTATAGCCGTATGCCGTCAGGGCATTTAGCTGCGGCTTCGTCGGCTGTCACAAAGCGGCTCTCAATCAGTCTGACGTCATTCGCGGTCAGCATAAGCCCGTCGCCCAGCCCCATATGCAATGAAGAGAGCACTGCGTCATTCTGGCTGACCACGTCGACGAGAGGATGGCAATCGAGCGTCTTTCAGGGGTGTTTTGTCTTCAGCTCCCTCACTTGCCTTGCGTTTCAACGTGTATTGCGGCCGTTAATGTGTTGACTGAGACTAAATCCCCTGTGGCTCATACCCGCATAACATGAACTGTAGTGTGCGGGTATGCGTAACACGTGACTGAGAGAAAGTATTTCATGCCGTACGCGACAGGCCTTTTGAGGTATTCATGTCATGACCAGTGAATCGTGTTCGTCATACAATGATCCCCTGCTGTGCGAATTTTGGTATATTACAAGCTAGGGAGACGACAAGAACAGCGCCCAGACGTACGCGGCTAGATAGATAGATAGATAGATAGATAGATAGATAGATAGATAGATAGATAGATAGATAGATAGATAGATAGATAGATAGATAGATAGATAGATAGATAGATAGATAGATAGATAGATAGATAGATAGATAGATAGATAGATAGATAGATAGATAGATAGATCAGAAACAGCCGAAGTACCTGAGGTTCGCCAAGAAATGCTTCGCATTTTAACATCACCGCCCAAGCCCTCCGTACAGATGGTTAACCGGTGAAGCTGAAACGTGTGGCCCCGGTGTTTAGCAGTGAGTTAATCCCGACGGAGCAAGCAGTGAATGCGATAAGTACACGCCGTAATGTTACATTAACGAGGGCTAGCAGCTAACTCTTTTTGCTCCGATCTCACTCAACTCTAGAAAACTCCGGTGTATGGCAATACGGCCGCTCCCGGCAGAGAAGTCGTTTTCGGTCAGTTTGTTGTCTCAGTGGTCCGTATCAGTGAGATCACAGCGCTCACAGGGCGTAGAAGGTATACAAGCCGTTCGCTGGGTGATGTCTGCCGAAATAGCGCGCGTGCCAGCGCTCTCGACCGCGCCCGTACAGTCAAAGTTCACAGTTGCTGCTCGAGTTACGCAGTCCCTCTCCCCAGACATCCCTTCCTGCTCCTTCGCCCAGCAAATGATGGGTGGGGCGTTTCCTTCTGCTTGAGGAGCAATCGACGCCACGCCTCGCACGCGGGTTGATGTTATTCCGTGTGACGGAGATGGCCAGCTTGTTTCATGTCTGCTTTAGCCATGTTCCTTGCCAACGCTCGCGAGCTTTTACTCGCAGGAAGAATATACAATGCGCGGAGAGACGTTATCGATTTAGAGTTTATACGGAGCATGACGGCGACGGTTAAAGCAAAAAACATGGCTGATCCCTCTGTCATAGGAATCGGTATAACACGAAAGTGAAACGTGTCTTCACAGACATAGTTGAGCGTTTGTTGCGCATTCTTTCGCCCCAGGGGCGAAGGAATCAATGCTACAGCAACAAATTGTAATGTCACGCGAAGAACGGCAAGCATCTCGAAACTTGCAGCGCGCTGCTCAAGCAGAAAGGACGCACGAAACGAACATACACAGGATGAGAGCGAACTAACTGTCACATTTGTTACTTAATTCTGCCTGAGCACCGCGCTCCTTTCACAAAAGCGGCCGCTGCAGTGAGCCAAGTGACCTCCGTGCTCCCAACGCGAGACGTACAAACCACCGCGATCAAGAGATAAGCGCACGCACAAGCGACCACGCCCTGTAGACGCGGGCGCTCGTCGCAACGGCGACGACCTTTCAAGCGCGCTTGTGCTGCGCTCTTCGAGCCTTTCGCGCCATCGCGCTAGTGATAACGAAAACACGCTGTAGCACAGATCTCCGAGTACAGCCACCGGCAAATGGCGTATATAAATAGCTCGCCGTTAGCATTGCGAAGAACGTGCCGTCCGTGGCCGAATCGTTTCGCGCTGCGGAGCGAGGGGTCGTAAGTTCGATTCCCGGTGACGGAACTTTTTCTTCTGGTTTTTTTCTTTGCCCACTGTTAGTATTCATATTTTATAACGTCATATCCGTGACGGAAACACGTCAGTGGAGCCGTGGTGGACCCCGGCATAAAATACTTTCGCGTTAAAAATTTAACCATTTCCCACTAAAGGGAACCATGTGGGGATGCGAAGGAGCGCATGGGTCTTCTTAAAGTTCCGTTCATCACGGGCACCTTGCCCGATGTTAACGCGTCCTTGCATGTGGAGCACACCATGAATTCACTGTAGTTGCTGTTGCTGTTACTCCTCCCGAACTCTTCTTGGAGCACGCGACGCGGGTTCATCGCGCGTCTGCAGAATCTCGTTCGCCGACGCCATCACATGATTGCTGAGAGAGTGTAAGGGGGAGAGACCACAGCGTCTTATCCAGCCCCTTACACAGGCCCGAACAGAACGCGCTAGCGCGTGCCAGCACACGTGGTTTTGTTTGCGTTGCGCCAAGCTAGGACTGCTTACGGCAGCCCGGGTCCCTAAAGTGCTCTGCACGTATCATCATCAAGGCGGTCAAAGAACAAGACGAAGAAGACTTCTCCTTGGCCCGAGCGCACGCTCTGCACGTATCATCATCAAGGCGGTCGAAGAATAAGACGAGGAAGACTTCTCCTTAGCGCGAGTGAGCGCTCAATATGTTACAAATGGCTATGGTAGGTTTTAGAAAGCGGACGGTCGCCAATGGAACTACGGACAAAGCCCAGCGCAAAAACTGCTTCGAATCTAAAACCGTCGAAAAGGGCTCGCCGTAAGGTTCCCATGATGTATTAAAGACGATAGTCTTTCTTGGGGAACTTAAACGCCTAAATTTTGGTCTGTCTTTCTGTCTTTCTGTTTGTCGGCACGTCCCTCGATTCAGCCACCCGGCCAAAGTTGAACCACTTACCCAAGGGCCAGCCACCTTGAACGGATGACTAGGTTCATACTTGTGTACATTGTTGATCAAAAAGCAAACATTACGCATATCTGAGGCGCAACATCACTAGGTAAGTATTAGGTGCTGTGTTCCTTTAATAGAAAATACATAGATACGTAATTCTAGAGACCCTAATTTCTTAAGCTGCGCTGAAAATGCGACTGCGCTGAAACTTGTCTTTCTCCGTGCCCTCTGCACGAGCTCATTGTTGTGTTTCGGTTTCGGTTCCGTATTGCACTGTATGAATGCCATGGGGTGCCGCTCTGGCATTCCTGTTTTACTGAGGCGACGTGTAAATAAAAGAGTGTGTGGAGAGCACTCGTTGAGTGCGGACGTTCCTTCTGCTTCGGCGCTTCCCGCCAAACCGCGTGTTCGGGCTGGCTGGCGTCCCCACCGGTCGTGTTGGTCACCGCCGGCCTTCGCCTGCTGCTGCGCCGGGACTACCAGCCCGCAACACAGCACTCATGTTTCCCGACGTATTGCCAGATGGCGTCCATATCTCACGCAGCGCCTCTTCTATCGTCTTTAGACGACATTTGCAGCGACGCACGCAGACACGCGGCCAATTTTTCCTGAGGGTCTCAATAATGTCAATTCCCTCTCTCTCTTTCTCGCGTTACCTTATGTTATAAAGCGTAGTGGAAGAGTTAAATAACGACCGGGCGTCACACAATATGAATTACGTAACTAGTGGGTAGTTTAAAGCTTCCAACCCATTACAAAGGGCTCAGCCATAATTCTTCATCGTCATCAACCGTCGCAACAACAAAGTGCACATAATGCCTTACAGATGGTATGCCTCGCTTCTCCGCAGAATGACGAATAATGTGGTGCGTCCTTCCCAACTTCACAAAAATTACGATTTGTGGCGTAGTGGGTACGTTGCTAGCGTAGCCACAAGAGAGTTTATGACGGGCTTTAGGAACTCCGCTCGCATTCCCACGTAAGAGGCCATACCTATCAATTAAGTGCGAGTAGTGGTCTACGTGAGAGATAGCTGTTCACTCTCTCGACTTTTATCTTATGTCCGTGTTTCCACGTCATATCGTCTTAACATGAATACCTACCAACTAGCTCAGCTATATCCTAAGTTTGCCATTCTCTTTATTCTGTATTAATTTATCGATTTACTCGAGTAAGAATGAAAGGAGAAAGTGTACTAACGCACCGACATATATTACTTGGCTATTTTATTTATTTATGCACAGTGTACTAGGTCCAAGACTCCAAGAATATGCTATCGAGCTAGTTGGGTCCTCGCTCTTTAAGGCTGGAGGACGCGGCAGCGTTAAGGTCAGGAAATACTCGTGATATTTCTGGAGAAGAAAAAGGTACTACAACTTCTGGGGAGCTATTCTCGATGCGTTCATCCAAAGGATATGCCCACAGTCCATTTCGGCAGAGCGCATTCAGTGATCCGAAAAAGCGGTGAGCCGTGATGTCACCTCGCTCTTGACCACATCGCCGCACCGAAACCGCCAGCGCATTCCTAGCGTAAGAGAGTGGACGAAATGCATATAAACAGGAACTTTTCAAGCCTGAATTTGCATATGAATGTGTCCCAGATGTTTGAGAACGATGCAGGGAATACGTACCGACCTTACAGCTGCGTTAGACCGGAGGCCGCATTAAACCTGAATAGATGGCTAACACGATCAAAAGACATGTGCACCGAAAATCGGATCTCTGAGGGCTGCGTTCGTTGCATTGAAGCGCATTCCGTCCCTATCATTTGCGTCGAGAGTGTTTGAAAGCTTCGTGATGTCATGATGGCGCTGCAGAACAAGAACCTGAAACGGGGCGGCGCTTCTCGCCGAGCTCCCGCTATTCAGCGGCGGCTGAAATGGACAGTCCCTTACATGGAGACATCGAGAAGAGCTCCTCCGGCGCAGTGCTGTATTTTATTTCCAGATTCCCCATTTGGATAAAAAGAAGAGACTATACGGCGGCGCGCCGCAATTGTTGCGCGGCGGCGGCGTGATCGCTCTTGGGACTTCTGCGGCGACGCAAGCGGCGTGACCAAAAACAGGCGACGGCGGCGCACACCTCTATTACTACCAAAGCAGATACAAGCAAGAATTTATAGCAGCGGTAGCAATACGATTCGAACACAAGCCTCCAACATGGCACCGAATCGGTTGCGTCGTCAAACCTCGGACAGATGGCAGCAATTTTGCATAAGGGCTATTGGAGGAGTCAATGTATGGGGCAGATCTTACGCCCCCACCCCCCTCTTAGGTTAAACGGCGGTGCGGCCGCCCCGCTCCCTGCCCCCCCCCCCCCCCCCCCGACTATGGCGCTAGGCACTTCGTGCGAAGTTTCGACCGGCCGATCGTACGACGAGCATTACGATTATCCGATTGTTCCAAGGCACGTGGAGCGAACGCGAGCGTGTGACACGTTGTCTGCGCCACACGTTCGCGCACTCACGGTCTTGCTCTCACGAAAAATCAACGTTTCGCCATAAAGGCAAAAAGAAAAGTATTGCAGAACACTTGCTCGTTTAGCACGAGCAACATCACGAGCAAAACACGTTTATACGCTGAGCAAACATTCCGCAACTGCGCGCCCCGTAGAACCGGGCCTACGGCTCTGGCGAATCGGCTGCGGTTCGTAATTAAGTGCGTATGTTCATCCATTGAGACACTTTCCGCGCCATTTTGTCATATACACCAAAACAGCATCAGCTTTTGCGGCGCCGTTGGTAGAAATGATCGAGTAAGCATGCCAGCCGCGCAAGCAGCTGCGCAAAAACGAAATCTGCGGTGGCCGCTCTGACCACCTGCTGACGAAATCACATGAAGTACAAAAAAAGAGAAATTGCTAGAGGGACTGGTTTTTCTGTACTGTACACAACTCTTGAAACCCACAGACAATTAAGCCAAGAAAAGCATAGCGGACATTATTTATGATTTCTTAACTGTAGTGTAACCATTCTCACTTAAATTTAAAGGAATTAAAGGGGACGAAAAATCACCCTTTCCGCCGATGTGATCCACAACCGTCTAAATGCGCGAATGATGTGTAATTCGAAGGTTGCGGGTTAGGATCCCACCAACGAGAAGGGAGACTTTTCGTCCACTTTAATTCCTTTCAATTTAAGTGAGAATCGTTACACTACAGTTAAGCAACCACAACTAATGTCCTCTATGCTTTCCTTGAACACTGAGGGAATAAGCGCTATTGCAGCAAACGAGAATGTGCCGCTGCGGTATGAGATCCCAGTTTAGCAAGTCCAATAGGTGCACTTTAAGTACTCCAGAATGACTGTGCTCGCGTCATCAGTCATAACTACAACTGCAAAACAAGCATTGCCGCCATGGATAACTCACTCGAACTGCCGTCCCTGCTTCACGTCGTAACTGTTCCGCCTGTCTTTATTTCAGAAAATCTATCGTTATATTCCTACACTTCATGACATACTTATTTTGCTCTTTCCTTGCGTATTGGCTTGTATTGATCATTCGAGTAAACTAGATGTTGTGTCATGTCTAACAAGAACATGCAGCGGTAAATATGCCCTCATATCATCTCTTGACTGGAACCGCCTTCCCGGATCTGTGGTCACCATCAGTCATCATCACTAGTTTCTTTCCATCCGGTGCAGTGGTACAGAGGTGACGGAGCTCGGCTGTTGACCCGAAAGACGCGGGTTCGATCTCGGCCGCGGCGGTCGCCTTTCGATGGAGGTGAATCGCTAGAGACCCGTGTACTGTGTGACGTCAGTGCACGTTAAAGAACACCAGGTGGTATAAATTTCCGAGCCATACTCCACAGCGTGCCTCACAATCATACCGTAGTTTTGCCACGAAATCATCATATCGTTACATGAAGAGTTTCGTTCCGCGCTAGCTAACGCTGTATAACGAAGCAATTCAACTTGCCAATTTTTCTTGTAGGTAACGTATCTATTTAGGCTAAGATTGTATAAGGAATTAGAATCGTGTTTCTGAGCCCACCCTAATGCCTTTTGTCCGGAGAGTATCGCGAGACAATTGAATAGAATAGAGATGAAGCAAGTTTGTTAAAATTACTCCAGGGTTAACAACTACAGGTAGACGTATAATAATATCACCATTATGACATGCAAAACACCAGTAAATGATTAAATAATTTTATTCTATTTTCTCACTTTATTGCGAGGTGCAATCATGGGGGTGAATCAAACGGAAAGCTATCTTACCTCTTGTCCACATATGGGACCCTCGCGTAGGCCAGCAAGTAGCGGATTGACTGGGCGAGGCCTCGGATGTCCCAGTAGCCGAGAATAACAGGTGGCATGTTCGCCATGCTCGATAGTTTCGCGCCTCACAAAGCAACAAGCTCAAGTTTAACTTCCCAAATTATTATCCGCTTTAAATCAGAGCCGACACTTCTTCCACGTTTATTTTCTCGCCAGCCGACCCGTTGTCGTTCACGGCACGGTTTACCGAATTTACCCCGACACACCGCTGCACCAGCTCCGCGTCGCTTGCTTCTGCCCCAGCTGCTCTCAAAGCTACGTTTTCAACTCGAATTTATTGCCGCCGAAACAAACGACGGAAGTTACCCACGCGGGATTGCCAGAACGAAACCCCTTTGCAAAAGCTAATGCAACAGCTGCGTGGAATTCTCCGCGTTCACCTGTCGCTTAAAGCAGGCGCCGTACAAACGCTATACTTTAATTTTCGGAGACAAGGGGAATCTCAAGGGCTAGTTTTCCTCTGTTAGAGACAAAGTTAATTACAGCTGACAAGGAAGCCAAGAAAGGTACAAGGGACGTTATTTGTAGTAATTAAGATGTAAATATATATATATATATATAATATATATATATATATATATATATATATATATATATATATATATATATATATATATATATATATATATATATATATATATAGCCTAGACTGGATGTCTCCAGGTAGTATGCGCATGGTTATTGGTCAGCTGCCAGCTCGTAAAACGTGCACGTGCTTCGTGACGCATATATATATATATATATATGCGTCACGCATATATATATATATATATATGCGTCAGGAAGCACGTGCACGTTTTACGAGCTGGCAGCTGACCAATAACCATGCGCATACTACCTGGAGACATCCAGTCTATATATATATATATATATATATATATATATATATATATATATATATATATATATATATATATATATATATATATATATATATATATATATATATATATATATATATATAGATATGCGTCACGAAGCACGTGCACGTTTTACGAGCTGGCAGCTGACCAATAACCATGCGCATACTACCTGGAGACATCCAGTCTAGGCTTTCCTTTCCTTTTAGCAGTCTTTCTTCTGGCAGCCAAGCCTTTCCTAGGCTTTTTTGCCTGTTAGTTCTAATTGATATTAATTCTGCGAAATGCATAAACTTATTAAGGCAGACACGTTGCGCGCCTTCACTACTTACATGGGGCACGTTCTTCTGTCTCTTCTTGATCTATTTTATTTATTTATTTATTTATTTATTTATTTATTTATTCATTTATTTATTTATTTATACAATACTGCACATCCTATTTGGGTCCAAGCAGGAGGACAAATACATGAATATATATATATACAAGAATAGTAATCAGGCAAACAAAGAAACGAGAGAGGGAAGTCACAACTAAAAAAAATTCGGCAGATCCCACGTCCCGTGGGAGTCGATGTTATACGAAGCATGCGGCGGGTAGGTGACTGTGGCGTAACTTTTTTTTACTGAGCGACACGTTACAAAATGACGCTAAAGATTTGTATAAATTTTATACGCACACATATATATGTTGAAGAGCCGCATATGTGTTACATAACCAGCTGTTTACGGTTGGATAACGCTGCCAATGGCAACGTGGGTATTACCAACACCGGAAGCGGTAAGCTGATATGTAGTGGTTATACGTGTCCCGAGAACGTATGCACGTTTCACAAACCCGTGTGCACGTGTGCAAGAAGTTCTTGACAGTTCTTGAACAAGGGCACCATCACCGTGATCAGTGAGCACCAGCAGCTGGTCATGACTTCTTATAGGATCCGGTCGTGATCGTGGTGACGAGGGGTTCATGTGTAGTGAAGTATGTCGTATAGTAGTATAGTATAGTGTGGATGCCTCAGTCATTTCGTCGACAAATTGTCTGTTGACAGAGCCGGCGTGATGTCGGAATCTGAAGTCACCCTTCGCGTTGTTGAGGTATAGGCCGTCGAGGCTGGTAGGCCTGGATAGTGCTACATAGACCAACATCAGTGGATGGTGTTTGTCGTATTCGTAGACTACCTGGGCGTATGTAGCCTACGTAGCCTAGTCTACAAAGCGGCTGTCAATCAATCTGGCATCATTCTCGGTCAGCATGAGGCCATCGCTCAGCCTCGTAAGAAATGAAGAGGACACTCCGTCGTTCTGGTGGACGAAGTGCATTTTACGGTGCGGTGATGTGGATATCATATGTAACTTAACTTTCGTTAATATACTCCTCCGGCGTCGAGCAATGCTTCAATATAGCTTGCTGAATCATAGGAATACAAACGAATGTTTATTAGACTGCTATAAAAGCGGAGCCAACACTGGAACTACAGACGTTAATCTTATATGACGCCTGTATCGTAGGAGTACACATCGTAGCAGTATCATGTAGTGTTTATTGCTTCCTTGTAAAATTACATAGCCAGCACGACAACCACTATTGACGTTTCACCGATATTACGCCTGCGTAAGCTGTTTTTCCAAACCACTTTATAGACCTGGCGTGGCTCAGTGGTAGAATACCTGATTGCCACGCAGAATGCTTGGGTTCGATTCCTGCTGGGATCCTAATTTTCATTCTTTCCATTCGTTGAGTCAACGCTGCCGATGTTGGTTTTCCTTAACACTCTAGCATTTAAGTTACCAATGTCTGTTCTCGCCGTTCCTGGGTAGATATAAACTGTCAATCACCTGTGGCGCATACCCGTACACCGCAGCCCGTGGTAAACGGGTATGTGCCACACGTGTCTAGTGGAAAGAGTTTGACGACGTACGCGACAAGATTTTAACGGTATTCATGTCACGACCCGGCAATCCTATTCGTCAAATCCTCTTACCCTCCTATGCAAATTTTGGCCTACGCCAAGTTAAGGAGGCCATCATGAGAGCACCCAGACGTACGCGGCTAGATAGATAGATAGATAGATAGATAGATACGTAGATAGAAACGCTCAAAGTGCCAGATGTTCGCTAAGAAATGCTTTGCATTTAAAATTCAGGAGATCCCACGTACCGTGGGAATCGATGCTATGCGAAGCATGCGCAGGAAGGTGACTGTGTCGCAATTTTTCACATTGAGCGGAACGTTACGTAATGATGCTAGAGAAATGCGCAAATGGTATACGCACACATATATTTTGAAGAGTCGCACATGTGTTATATAACCAGTTGTTTACGGGTGCTTAACGATGCAACCGCAACATAGGTGTTACCAACACCAGACGCAGTAAGCTGCTATGAAGTGCTTATACTCTTCACTACAGGATAGCGCGGATTCGAATGGGACAATGAAGGAACAGAGATGCACAGGACAGGCGCTACTCGTAACTAAGCTTTATTCGGAAAAGTTTCCCTAGATATATACAAAGCCGCGTGGCACGCGCAGGCGCACTGCACGTACGTTAAAGCCACAGTTCCAGTTGTTAGAGTTGCGTTACAGTTGTTATGCTTTACTTATCCGTTATGACGGAGAACGCACGCAAGTTTCATGAACCCATGTGCATATGTGGAAGGGGTCCTTGGCAGTTTTTGAATAAGGTCATCATCACCGTGATCAGTGAGCACCAGCTGGACAGGACTTGCTATTGAAACCGTTCGTGATCGCGGCTACGAACGGTCTAAGTGTAGTGAAGTACGAGGTATAGTAGAGCTGGTGGAAACCGCGGGTGGCTTTTAAGAAGAAATGATCTATGTTGCGTCCTGCCCTGAACGTGGCACCGAGGTCTTTTGATGTCCTGTCCACATTCAAGCCGTCTTTCATGACGTCTAACAACCATGAGCGTTGATGGGTTTTGATAAATCAATGCTGAAGTCACCGGTAATCATGAGGGACATGGTCTTCTCTGCACAGTTATTGTAGGAGGCATTGACCCTGGTTTTTGCGTAATCCACGTGGTCGACGTTGCTGACTACGTGGACGTGTGGATGGTAGCCCAGTGTCTTCCCGGAGTGCTCTGTCTTCAGCTCCCTAACTTTCCTTGGGTCGGCCGCTGTGGTGTAGTGGATACGGTGCTCGGCTGCTCACCCGAAGGTCGCGGGTTCGATCCCGGCCACGGCAGTCGCATTTCGATAGAGGCGAAATGCTAGAGGCCCGTGTACTGTACGATGTCAGTGCACGTAAAGAATACCAGATGGTCAAAATTTTCGGAGCCCTTCACTACGGCGTCTCTCATAATCATATCGTGTATTTGGCACGTAACACCTCGACAATTACTGTTATTATCACTTTCCTTCCATGTCAGTGTGTATGTTCGCGGTTACTGCATTGATTGAGACTCTGTTATCACGTTTAGCACATACCCGCATAACACCAACTCTGGTATGCGGGTATGTGCCACACGTGACTGAGAGAAAGGGTTTCATGACGTACACGACAGGTATTTTGCGTCATTCATGTCATCACCAGTGAATCGTGTTCGTCATGCACTCATCCTATGCTATGCAAATTTTGGTATATTGCAACCTATGGAGACGACCGGGAGAGCGCCCAGACGTAGGCGGCTAGATAGATAGATAGACAGATACGTAGATAGAAACGCCCAAAGTGCCTGAGGTTCGCTAAGAAATGCTTCGCATTTAATAACGACAGGGCGTCACACAATGCGAATTATGTAACTAGTGGGTCCTTTAAAGCTTCCAACCCATTACAAAGGCTCAGTCATAATTCTTCATCGTCATCAGCCGTCGCATCAACAAAGTGCACATGATGCCTTACAGATGGTACCTCACTTCTCCGCAGAATGACGAGTAATGTCGTGGTGGGTGCTTGCCAACTTCACAAAAATTATGATTTGTGGCGTGGTGGTTACGTTGCTAGTGTACTTGTATTAGTAGCCACAAGAGAGTTTATAAGTGGCTCTAGAAACGCCGCTCTTCGAGCTCTCGCTATGACTGTACTGCGCTTTCCGCGCAGGCCTGGCGTTTTTTTCATCTCCAGGGCTTCTATAATAAATCCAGTAATCCTATCCGTTAATGTGGACATAGGGCTAATGCTTTCGCATGAATGGGCGTATCCACAGATCCTACAATCCATACGTCAACGTCATGATGCTGCTTTCGTTCTGTTGTACATTTGTGCTCCTACAATCTCGCCTTCGGGAACCTTCCCATTTGACCTATCTATGACGCCCCGCAATTCGAGGGAACTGCCTAGATCATGTTTTAAACGAAACTTGCTGCGATTTTTTGTAGTGCATCGAGATTTACAATCTCCTTTTTTGTTAACTACCCTGCGCATTGTGGCAAGTTTTTCATATGCGATAAAGAGTGCCTAAACTCCCGCCCTTTCTGCTATATTGTTGAAAATGTGCAAAAATAAACGCAAGTGCAGAAGACTGGTCGCACTCTTTGTACATTGTTGTGATGCCGTACAGTTGACGTTAAAACGTTGCCTCTTCAGTCCTACCATTTTTCCTGCAACAGCAGGCAGAATCGCTAGCGGACGCGCCACCTCGATTAGGCGACGAACCCGGTCGTCGAAAGTATTTCGCAGCTGTTGAAAACATGTATTCGCTAGGGCATCGTCAAAAGGTGCATCAACCCTACTGCGTTTTATGAGCTTAGTATGCGAAGAATGAAATATTTCGACCCACTTGGTAGCTCCATGCCGGGATTCCCAGCAGACCTGTTTAGATGAAACATGCATCCCTAAATTTAGAGACCGTAAAAAAAACTGCGGAAGTTAGTGAGTCAGAATTAAGGCCCCAGGCAACCGAAATAATATCCGAAGGCGCCTTTTGTAAGTCTTTTTCGTTACATTCTAAGACTACTAAAGAGACATCAACGAATCTAAAAGTACGTAACATTGCGTGAATATTGCTACTGCAACAGTTTAACCTTGTAAACTGGCGCTCGAAATGAGGGTAAATCATGACTCATTGCATACAGTCTTCTTTGTTAAAAGATGTCCCCCTTCCGCTATCACTACTGAACCAGGTTAGGTGCATGGCAGCTCTAGGAACGAACTTACGGCTATATCGCAAGCCTTTTGTAAAGCCACCAACCCGTAGCTGTCAAAGCTATCGTGGTTGCCAAATTTAGCAACGCGGATTAACAGACGGTATAAGAGATCACCAATCCGCCTTTCATACAAGAAAAAAAAATTTTTGCGTAGCAAAGTGAACGCAATATCAATGTAAATGAAATGCTTGTAAACACGTCAACTCCGCTTCCTTAGCTGCAATGAAAGACAATAATTTCTCATTTTTGAATGCTACAGAACGCTAAAATGTGACACAGCTCCCACTAAAGAATGATGAAGACCTGGCTAACAGCATTATACCATTGCTGAAAAGCTAGCAGCACCAATACCTCCGGCTGAACTTCATATCGTTCATAGGGTCCCCTCAAAAGACAAAACAAAGCGAAATTTTGTTGTGAAATGTCGCTCACTCTCGGCCCGCTGCAGTATTGAACATGAAGTCAAAAAGGAGGAGGTAACTTCAGCAGATACTGTCGTGAAGGTGGTGAAACCGCATATATAAACGAGCATCTATGCTCGTAGAATCGGTATAACACATAAATGAAAAGTTTCCTCACGTTTCAATGATTATTGTACATTGATATACAGAGCTTGTACCATATCTATTGGTGTTTAGCAGTTATATCACAACGTGCGATGAACGCACATTGACGCAGGGTGGCACATTTCCATCCTGACGACTAACGTCCATGATCATGATGAAACCTCTGTAGTGCCTGCAGTAGTTTACGTCTGGACACAGGATGTGGTGTATCCCAAGTGAGGTGGCATCAACATGAACATAATGAACACTGGTACTTGATATGAACTTTTTCAAAGCGTCGTCATATGATGACAGAAACGGAAAGGTGTGGGCTCCCTAGTATTAGTTTAATCTACATCGGCGCTTACGAATACACTATGACAGTGCGCTTCAAGAACACGATCGGCACAGTCCGTAGCTTCACACCTCTAGGCGCATTCACACCTCTACCTACGCCAGCGCGAAAGCGTTCCGCTTCCCACTGGCGTGCCTCTCAGTGCACTAAAGCACTCACTTGCGCGACATTTACCTCTCCGTGTCGATTCCTTTCTGCGGCGCCTATTGCAGCAGTTTTATTAGTCGCTGTAATCGCACCCGAATCAGGATGAGAAACACCGTTGGTGCATGTGAAAGTGTTCCATCAATTTATCTACATAACTGTGAACTCAATTACTTATCCCAAACATGACAGCCTCTTCTGGCGACGCATCTAATATGATGACTTCTTACCCTTCTTACCCCTCTTTGCGCATTGCGCAGTTACTGTGTTTTTGCTGTTCTTCTGCGCAATGCTTCCGTATATATTGTTGCGAATATATTCATAACTTATTTACAGTGTAGGATGGTCCAGCAGTCAAGATGGCGGTTGTTACTTCCAGCACACCGACACGTCGTCTGCCTCTTCTTCGCACACCTCACCATAGTCATAGCTGCAACCACGATACAATATCGCCTATGCAAGCAATAAATCAGTGGTGGTTAGTTCAGGGCCTGTGTCTGTCGTTCTTCTCCGCCCCGTGTTTAGCGCTGTTTGCTGTCGTCTTAATCATGTATCAACCAGCCCAGTTAAGCGCACTCCTGCTAATAAAAAGTATTTTCCTCTACATATTCATTTAAAAGTTGGCGTTTGTCACTTTCTCACATATCTTTTTCTCACGCGTTTCACAACAACAGTCATGTAGAAAAACATTGCACTCGCACTTCTAAAACTTTTTTTACTGACTTGTGTAATTAGCTGCCAAAGTCATCCTTGCAATGCGTTTCCACAAAATTCATCACAGGCACAACAGCATGTCCTGAATAAAAAATGCATTGCAATATTACCAGCGAACATTCCATTCAAAGATGGTTTAAAGATTTGTACTAATAGCATCCACAATAAGGAACAAAGGTTTTCAATTGAGCAGAGCAAGGTTAACTCGTCTCGCATTAGGAATATGCTAACTTATGCCACACATCGCCATGGTGGCAAGAGTGCACATTGAACTAGATTCAAGTTTGCATGTCACATTCATGCTGCAGTCAGAAGGGTGTGCCACCCTCTGCCACAATTTGTAATGGCTAACACGTGCAGCGACAGACCTAACACATACACAAGTACAAAAGAAAGTGGACGACAAGACGGCTGATGCTGCCATAAGTGAAAGGGTAAAGTAACACGTGCATTATGTGGAAGGCCCATCCAAGACTTCTAAAGGCAGTGAGCTACCTTTTTGTCCACTTCACATTCCTTTTCTTCACCATTTGCACAATTGAAATTAAAAAACCGCAGTCATTAACTTTGTTTTCCCTATTTTAGTGGCCTGTTCCCCTTTTGCTTATGTATGCTGGAAACACATAGAGTTCCGTGCTCAGAGAAGAAGGCATTTCTGCATTTAAATACAAATCTCGCAGACAACTTTGGGTAGCACAGAAGGGATGGAAGACGCATATGCCGCTATTTCGATTCAGTCCCTCCTGCACTATTTGACGCTACACTATAGATCCATACTAACTGGAGCAGTCACAGTGCTGAGACCGCTTTCACTTTCCTTATGTTCAAACTCCACTCCTCTTCTATTTACAGATACCAAAACACATTCGGTTATAATTTTTAAGAGCGAGCAGGTTAAATATTTCTTATTACAATATTTTTCTACAAGCTTCTTTAACCCATGATGTACTGCTAAACGAATCTACAGTGGAGTTATTTATTGGAAAAGCTATGAACAAATTCACCAAGGCTCTGCAAAGTCTACATTGCCTTTTATGCCTTTAAAAGGTGTACATGCAGAGGTCGTACACCGTCCAGAAAAAAAATGAACGACTGTTTTTACATCCACAGTTAGCATACTCTAGCAGTTCCCAAGTTCTAATGTTTTTTCACCACAGAGGGATGCCATAACATCTTGTTCAAGCTATGTCTTGGCAGTCCTAGAGAAAATTTTAAAGTGCCAATGAGTAAAACTTCAAAATTTTAGAGCTGCTTAGGATAAATACTGAATAGTTGTACTACATCAAGCGCTAAGGATTGTACTGTCATATTATATGGCGTAACAATTCATACGCAAAGTCTTAAGCACAAAAACATTTTAGTGAACTTGCTAATGCTTTGTTTTCTTTTATGTAGTGGCTGTTTGTCTTAACGCTATTGAGTTGTATGCGAATGTCCTTATACTAGCTTCAGCTCAAAGCTGAACACTTCATCTACTAAGTGCAGATGTCCTTGAAAAAAATATGTTGAAGAACTGTTGAGACAATGATTTGACTTCTGCAAAGCTGCACATGGGATGAAACAACATAAGGAAAAATAATCTATGAGCTTATTGTTACATGATTGAAGTGCTACAGATCCTAAAACATCGTGCAAGAGATACCAATTTACCAGGCAGCATTACATAATACTTTCCCCACTCTTCTGCTTCTTCCCAATCTGGAACATTGCACTCAAGCTGCACATGGTCTCTACACTATATATTCAAAAAATCAGAGCCATGAACTAGCCAATCAACGCACTAGTGACAGTGACTTCTTATTTGAATGCTTTTTAGTCATGCAATATATTTGAATCAAGTACATTTTTTTTTTCAATTTCATCGTGACTGAGGAAAAACTGCACCGTCATTTTTAAACACCTCTACCATGTTTTTGAAAAGCTTATGCACACTCCTATACGCATCTGCTATGCACAAAATTTTGTTTGTGTAGTTTCATATGGTGCGATACAGTAGTATGCATGACACACTTATCCCGAAAGAGGTACTGTTAAGCTCCCATATTTTTTCTTGCTGCTACACACATAGAAAAGCAGCCACAGTCATAGGCGTGCACACGGGGGGCGGGGGGGGGGGGCGAAGTCTGCCCCATACTTCGACTTAGTAGGGGGGGAGGGGTGCGCTGCGACGAACCTTCGCCCCCCTAAGGCGGAACCATGCGCACGCCTATGGTCACAGTGACCCATAAATTAGCTTCCAGAACTGGTCAGTGATTTATAAAGATGAAAAGAAGCCGATGTAAAAGCATACTTCCAAAGCCTCCCTTGCCGAAAAAGGTAACAGCCGTAGAACAGCTGATATCCGATTATGAATCTTCATTTTCATGCTGAGGTGCCACTGCTCAGCGTAAATTATATTTGTTGCAGAGATTTAGGTGCATGCCAACCTGCAATATATTAATGGAATTCTGTAGCAGTCGACAAAAATTACAAATTGCAGTTGCAACAAACACAGAACATACAACAATTCAACTGCACGGGCGTACTGCGTTGCTTTTGCTGCTACTATAACCTCATGAGTTTAAAATTATGATTTTAGAAGTGTCGCCGATTTGGTCCAGCTTGCTATGCGTCGCGATCGTACACTGCCTGCGCAAGGGGTGGCACGGGTCCAGACGCTCACTTTCACATTTAACCATGCCGGCAGCACAATAACGGCTAAGTGTGCTACTGCAGCAAGCAGGCGTCGCATGCAACAAACCGGCACCGATTATCGCTCATTTGATAGTTGTACAACCATGCACGCATACGCAAAGGAAAAATTAAACGAGCCGACAGCTGAAACCCTGACCTTTGCGTAACTGTTCTCCCATTACGGAAGTTTCAAATTGCAGCTGGGGTTCACCTCCTCTCATCGCTTCGCTAGAAGAAGAAAAAAAATGTTGCCATCACCGAAAGTATGATATCGTTGATAGCGAACTTCAATGGGAGGAAAATTATTGAACCACACGCAGTGTCAGCGATCTCAGGCTGCCGCAACAGCGCTCGCATTGCACTGCATGCAATAAGTTCTCTCGCCGTGTGTTGCGCGCCGGGCGAACGAAACACCGAGCGCTAACAGCATAAAATAAAAACACACAAAAATAATGTAAGATTCGTGATGATCTCAAATTGCGATTCTGGCACATCTGCCTAGGCAATCGACATACTAATTGCACATAAGTGTTGCACACAGTGCAATCTTTTAACACACGCTCACACGATCATAAGTATAGTTTTACGCATTCCTGGCTTTAAACTCGTCTCAGACACGGCCAGTAATAGTACGCGTTTACAAAGGGCGCACTGTCACGGAGGAAACAAGTATTTCGATCACGCCTTCACAACGGTTGATAATAGATCGAAGCTGACTCTGCAGCGAGTTCAATAGCGCGCACACACACAGAGAAGTAACGAACAAAGGTCATTCGGAATAACTTACCATAGGTCATCAGCTTCAAAAGCGCAGGCGACCGCCGACTCCGTATGAATTGAGTGGCCGCCGGTCAAAATGGCTACCGCAAGCAACGGATCGACGCCACTGGCCGCTCGAGACGCACCACAGAACGATACAAGCGCGATGCTATTTCGCGCTTGTGTTGTCCGGTGTCGTACCCTGTACGTAGTTTTCGTATACCTGTAGCGCGATAAAGTTGACACTATGAACAACCAACTGGCCCCTACCCTGGCAGTTCTCACAGAACGACGCACGCTTCGCACACTCAGTCCGGATTCTGACGTACGAACATGTAGTTCGGCAGGCTCTGCGGCGCCAACGCGCAGTTACTCTGAACATAAAAGTAGAGCGATGGCGCTACGCGGCTTGTTTCAAATGTGTGTGCAGAAATAGCTTTTGTGAATTTGACGCTAAAGGCTGATCGTCATGCTGACCATGGCCGATGGCTCTTTTCACTGTTTAGTTCGTGACCAAGTGAGCGTGCTTTCCCTATCTGCTGCTGACCCGGAGTTCGCGGGACCGAATCCCGGGCGCGGCGGCCGTATTTTCGGTGGAGGTGAAAATGCTTGAGGCCCGTGTACTTAGATTTAGGTGCACGTTAAAGAACCCCATGTGGTCAAAATTTGCGGAGCCCTCCACTACGGCGTCTCTTATAATCATATCATGGCTTTGGGACGTTAAACCCCAACAATCATTATCGTTATATCCCCTGCCTCACATCATTACTTTTCATTCTGCCATCCTCATTTTACAAACTCCGGGATGTCCCGTGGAGTTTACAAGCGCGGGGGTACGATCGTTTGTTTGCGGATATGTTCTTCTGCAAGCAATGTTATATTAGCTCTACAAAGAGAGAAAATTCCAACTGGCGGCCCCGATCAGATAGAATCTTTGTTGGCAGCGAAACCGTGATATTCAATTCGAAACAAGCTGCAGCAAACAAGCTGCAGACATGTCGAGAACAGGCATTTTGTTTATGAAAACAGCAGATGTTTTCCTAAGCAATATACACTTAAGGTGTCCTAAACGGCGTGTTCTAAAGCGTAGGATGTCCACAGCACATTTCTTTTAATTCCTAAGGGAAGCTTTGTGCAAGCTACATCTGTAATTTATGAATGCCTTTGACAAACTAACAAGTTGTACTAATGTAGGCAGCGGGGTTTTACTGCCCTGTATAGAAATAATTGAAAAGTTGTGTGTGTAATTGGTTGTAATAATTGAAAAGCTCTGTGTAATTTATCAATCGGCAGCCCATAACAACTGAACCACAAGGTTTAAGAAGGGACGACGTCTAGTGCATTGCAATGGCAAGAAAACAAACAAACGAAAAAGATGCAAAGCGGAACAAACGAAATAAATTAGCCGTACTTCATGCCTATGCATATTTGGAAAAAGTTGCTACTTCAGGTGATAGGTGATAACAGTTTACAGGCGACCATGCAAGAAATACGTACCATGTATACATCATGCTGCTCCCAAAGAGCAGCAACTGTTTCATCCGCGCCGCGAAATAAAATGCGTACACTATCGGAGGACGTCTTGTTAAAATGTTTTATTGCTACAAGATGTTGAAGTATTTGATCAGAGTTTACAAACAGTAAGAAAACACATTCTACAACAGATGTTACAAAAGCTATAGAATGACTGAAAATGCTGGTTGGAGTCTAACTCCTTAGGTATGATGGAAAATTTAAATGCTACGACTCCAAGCTACAAGCTTAGAGTTGTTGGAAACGTAAAGGCTACAAGCTTTAAAAACAGAAGTAGATTTGCCAATGCAGCTGAGGTTACTGCATAATTTTACACAAAACATTATAGTGAAAATCGCACATGACATTGCAAACAGGAACAAAAATATATAATGCCAAACTCTTATGCCATAAGAAGAACAGTACAAGGCAAAATAATTAAAAGTATGTCATAACTGAGGCAACATATCAAAAGAGTGCACTATGCTCCATACAGCCGAAAAATGTCCGACAGCAACACAAAAGAATGCAGTTGACGTAACTCGCTAAGCAGATGCAATCATCTAGACAAAAATTTAAAAAAAGGCTTGAATGCAGCCACCACTGAGCATGCAGCGCACTTCGCACGCATGAGTAAAATGTGTCGAAGAACTCCCACGGCAAGAAAAGAAGTCTGTATCAAGAGAGACTGAAAGCGTAAGAAAAAATTGAAAGACCTTATGGATGAATTTGAATGAAGAGCATGCATGAATGGTGGCAGTAAGGTAAAAAGTTGGGCGAGTTGGTGTTGGTTCATGATAAACGGAAGGGCGCGATAATACGGTACACAAGGAAGAAGAAGAAGAAGCGCGTCGTCCTGTGTCCATCTTCTTCCTTGTGTACCGTATTATCGCGCCTTTCCGTTTATCATGAATGGTGGCTTTTAACATGAAGGGCCGTAGCATTGCATGAACGGGAGCACCCTTCCGTAGTTTCCAGGTTTCACTGTCTTTATTTGCTGCTTTTTGCCCGTTTTGGGCAAAATCGAGGAGTCTGCACTATTACGTGTAGAATTTTTGTAATGTTCAATCATGAGCAGCTTCCGTAAAGTCGAGAAAAGTTTTGCGGTTTTCTTCAAGCAGAAAAAATTTCCTTGGTGTTACGCGCATATTGCTTGTAAAGCTATGGAAAGTTTTTTAGAGTGCATGCGACACTAGGGCTAACGGAAATAACGGAAAAGCCCGCTTAGTCGTCATCCTCCTCCTGTACAGGGTCCAAGCTGACTCATGTGGTTGGTATGTGGAGCCAGTGGTGTTCATATTGGTCCGGACAGGTGATAAATTAGGTGAGGCGACATAGCCGGTCTCAGGAGGGGTTTGCCGTTGTCGCTTTTATGGTGTGGATGTCAGTGACACATTATCAAGATTAATCTGCAGGCCCTCATCTTTTTTTCCCTTTATAATGAGGTTCACTTGAACTCCTACGTATAGCGAGAAGGTTGACGTAAATGAAACGTCAATAATAACAGTATGAAACATGAATGGGAAAACTGATCCGCTCAACTTTTTTCATTGTACGAATGCTATGAACTTCGGACTGCTGTTAGCAGAAATAATGTACACCTGTGTGCTGGGACAATCACTATGCAAAGAAGCTTTCAGGCAGATAATTATTGGGTGCAGCGGGGTTCCTCAGAGCCTTACAGCACGTGTAATCTTTGAACAATGTTTTGAGCAAGGAATTAGGCAGAAAAGTGGACACAAGACACACTGTTTTGTTTATCTTGCCCCCCTCCCCCGGTCTAACTGCTTTTTCAGAATTAACCAGTACCTTGACCACAATTATTTACTTTTCCATGCACAAGACAACAATTCTGAGATTATGGTGATGTTATTAATATAACAACCAAATTTTTTTCCTGCACACTAATTAGGAAGCGTAGTTACCTCAACTGGGCTGACGGGGCAGCCAGTGCAGTCGAGCACACTGCCTGAAAGCGCTGCCAGCCATGAGGAAACAGTGGGAGAAACTGGGCCTAGTGGATACAACATTAACCTGACTGATGGACAGAGGTTTATTGAAGAGACTTGAAATGAAGTTAGACTGGAGCCTGTTTTTGTACCTTCAAGTTCCTAAAATAGGCCAATAAGTACTTGACAATATACTATAACACAAACCTGGATTTGAAAACCTAATGCTTCAATTTGGTCATGCTGAAAAAGAATGAACGTTTCAAGTTTTGCGAACGAAAGTATCGAGAGACAAAGTTTTTTCACGTCTTAGAGTTTAAACATACAGTCGTGACCAATGCACTATACTCACCAACACTTACGCCTCGCACATGAAGGCGCACACATTCATCATGTCCAATGCTGCGGGCAGTTGTGCCACTTGCTGGGCACCGGGAAGAATCCTTTTGCTTGAGCAATCTACTGGTACTGACAGACAGGCGGCACCTATAACAGGCCCAAACCGTGTAGGAAAGCACATGTAGCACTTACAGCTGCCAAATGACAGCCTTTCAGTGCAACCTCTGTAATGAACATTATTGAATGCAAATCATTTCTTAGAGAAGTTCTGCGACTTTGAGCGTATCTATCTATCTATCTATCTATCTATCTATCTATCTATCTATCTATCTATCTATCTATCTATCTATCTATCTATCTATCTATCTATCTATCTATCTATCTAGCCGCCTATGACTTTGTGCTCTCCTGGCCGTTTCAATAATGGGATTTATACCGAAATTGCTATGGCATATGACCATATGACAAACATAATTGACAGGTAATAACATGAAAATCATGACATGTATGTCATGATGGGCATGATTTACATGCCACGGTCTTTGTGCTCTTGTGGCCGTTTCGTTAATTTGATATATACCAAAACTGGTATGGCGTCATAACAGTGTATGGCGAAGGTAAGTGACAGATCCTAGAGCACTGCACGGGCCGGGTGAGGGATTGTTGGATCGGGCCCGGGCCGGGCTTGGGCCCGTGATCTTCGGGCTCGGGTCGGGCTCGGGCCTGAGCCAGGCCCGTATTAGGCCCGGGTCTCATACGTATTTGTATAATTGCGTGTGTACGTTGTTTGGCTTTGTTTTTGTTGTTTTGTGGGGCTTGATTTCCCGAAGCGACCCAGGCTATATAAGACGCCGTCGTTGAGGGCTCCGGATAATTTAAACCGCATGGAGTGCATTGGCAGGCACAGAAATAGCACAGTACAAGACGTCTACAAGTTTGCTCCATCGGTATGCTACACGTAAGTTCAAGAAGCGCCTAATATAAGTTTCAACGTAGTGAGTAAAGACATTCTTGGTTACCGTGTAAGGAAAGCAACGGTAAACTGCCTAGATTAGTGCATATTAGTGTTTGTATTTGTATTAGGTTATTAGTATTAGATTATTATGCATTAGTATTAGATTATTACAGTATTGTTTGATTGTATTAGATTAGTGCATATATTAGTGTTTGTATTTAGGGAAATATTTTGAGTATGCAGCTACGCTCGCGTGCCCGCCGCGCCTCTTTTCGCCTGCGTGACTCCGTAGACTGGTCAACGCGACTTGTGAGTCAATAATATTCTCAGGAGCTGTTTTTCGTACAGTTTAAGTGCAAGATGCGGAGCGACTCTGATCAGAAGGCGAACGCCGTTGTTGATTTTCCCAGTACTAGTGGTGAGGCGCCAGACCACAGCGACACTAGTTTCCCCGAGTGTGGCTCACAAGTGGAGTGATGAGGCTAGAGAAGCCATCCGGCATTCTGGGAATAACCAACACACACACAAACACATACAGACTCATTGGATTTATTTAAACCACCCTTTATTCAACACACCGTTACTGTACACACGTCTGACACGAGTGTTTCGTTTTAAATAACTTCGCAATGAAAACAAATTTTCACGTAAAAGATGGCGGGGACCTCGTTTCGCTTAGGCACTGGCTATGCACGTATGAAAGCACTTATATCTGAGAAATCGCTTCAAAATTTGCTTTCAGAATAAGCCCCTAGCATATTCCGACAACCAAGCCCATCCTCTGGCAGTCAGGGGCATGCCGTCAGCAGTTACTGACCGCGTGTTTTAAAAAAGAATTTGTAGTGGCTTAGCTCGGCTATGCCAGGATATACGTAGCGTTAGCAAAGGTTCAGCTGATTATTTGTAGCTTTCCGATTGTCTAGGATTATTAGCCTTCTTCTGTTCCTTCTTCGTACGCTGAACCGCTAATTGCCAGGCAACTACTTCGGGATCCGATCAGATAAGCTTCTCGGCTCTTCTGCGCCATTGAGCAGCGCTTGCGCTCTCCATGGCGTTACCCACCTGTAAACGCCAGTCAGAGGCGCTATCACGCGGCTCCAGCGCTGTGTCAGACGGCGACTGCACAGCGAAGGCGAATAGTTGCGCGCGCGCTGGCGCCAGTGTGTCTTACCATGGCTACGACATCACTCCTCTCGAATGCGCAGACCAGCAGCGGCGAGTCGCGCGCTGCGGTGGCGGAGTCGCGCGCTGCGGCCGGTTAGTTAGCCTCAGATACACCAAAATTGGTACGCGAAGTGACTGTACGACGCACATAAATGACAGGTTTACCACGACTATCGTGACATGCATGTCAAGTAGGGCATGATTTACATGCCACGCTCATGGTGCGCTCCCGACTAGGTGTATTTCTATTGGGCAGCCGACTCCATCATCCTCAGCAATGTCCATGTAGAAATTATCGCCCTGAAAAGCGAATAATCTTTACTGCCATGACAGAAATTAAACCAGTTTCGAATGAACTGCCACATTTCTATGTGCGCAAAGCAGTCAAGCTTAGTTCGGATTGCTTTGTACGTTGGAGTACCACGATATGATACCGTAAGCATTGCTAGTACCACTCTGTGGATTCCAAAGGGCGCAGTGGTTACGTCATCCTGCGACATCTCTGTCTCTGCAACGCAGTTGTCCTGGAAAGCAGAACCAATTCTCTGTCGCCCACACGAAACGTTTGAATCATTTCGCATTGTTGGACGTCAAATACTCGTTTGGACCTTCGTACAGTTTTGTTATGCACGCAATCTCTTAATGTACTTCATCCCTGCAATAGACTACTGCAACTCACGAGGATGCCTCATGTTACCCCAGTTTGTATTTCCACAGTTACACCAGCCGCGTAGCTCTCGATCGAGGACTCGGCAATAGCAACCTGAAAAACCAATTCCACGTACCGATTCCACGTACCGTGAGAATCGACGTCATGCGAATCATGCGCAGGAAGGTGACTGTGTCGCAAGTGACGTTGCGGAATGACGCCAAAGAAATGTGCAAATGGTATACGCGCACACATATTTTGAAGAGTCGCACATGTGTTATATAACCAGTTATTTACAGTTGCTTAATGATGCAAACAGCAACATAAGTGTTACAAACACCAGACGCAGTAAACTGATATGTAGTGCTTATATTCTACAATGCTGGCTAGCGCAAATTCGAATAGCAAAATGAATAAACACAGACTCACAGGACAGGCGCTACTCGCAACTACACGCAACTAGCAACTTAGCTTTATTCAGGAAAGTTTTCCTAGATATATACACAGCAGAGTGGCACACGCAGGCGCACTGCACGCACGTTACAGTCACAGTTGCAGTTGTTAGAGTTGAGTTACAGTTGTTATGCTTATAGTTATCCGTCATGATGGAGAACGCACGCACGTTTCATGACCCGTGTGCATGTGTGGAAGGGGTTCTTGGCAGTTCTTGGATAAGGTCATCATCACCGCGATCACTGAGCACCAGCAGCTGGACAGGACTTGTAATCCGATCCGTTCGTGATCTTGGCTACGAACGGTCTAAGTGTACTGAAGTGAGAAATATAGTAGAGCTGGTGGAAACCGCGGATGGCTTTTACGAAGAAATGACCCATGATGTGCCCTGTCCTGGACGTGGCACCGGGGTCTCGTGATGCCCTGTCCACAACCAAGCCGTCTTTAATGCCGTCTAAGAACCAGACGTCGTTGTGTTTCGATAAATCAGTGGTCAAGTCACCGGTAATCATCAGGGACATGGTCCTCTCGGCAGAGTTATTGTAGGAAGCATTCATCCTGGTTTTTGCGCAATCCACGTGGTTGACGTTCCGGACCACGTGGACGAGTGGATGGTAGCCCAGCGTCTTCCAGGCGTGCTCTGTCTTCAGCTCATTAACTTTCTTTGCGTCGGCCGCGGTGGTGTAGTGGTTACGGTGCTCGGCTGCGGAACCGAAGGTCGCGGGTTCGATGCTGGCCACGGCGGTCGCATTTCGATGGAGGCGAAATGCTAGAGGCCCGTGTACTGTGTGATGTCAGTGCACGGTAAAGAATACCAGATGGTCAAAATTTCCGGAGCCCTTCACTACGGCATCTATCATAATCATATTGTGGTTTTGGGAC
Source organism: Rhipicephalus sanguineus (assembly GCF_013339695.2). NCBI lineage: Eukaryota > Metazoa > Arthropoda > Arachnida > Ixodida > Ixodidae > Rhipicephalus > Rhipicephalus sanguineus. The sequence goes on along the minus strand of NC_051181.1, from coordinate 34,452,818 downwards.
GTAAGACTCCAACAATTACAATTATTATCACTTTCCTTCAGTATCAGTGTGTATGTTCGACGTTACTGCGTTGATTGAGACTCTGTTATCACCTGTGGCACATACCCGCATAACATCAACTCTGGTATGCGGGTATGTGCCACACGTAACTGAGAGAAAGGGTTTCATGACGTACGCGACAGGTATTTTGCGTTATTTATGTCATCACCAGTGAATAGTGTTCGTCATATACTCATCCTATGCTATGAATATTTTGCTTTATTGCAACCTATGGAGACGACCGGGAGAGCGCCCAGACGTAGGCGGCTGGATAGATAGATAGATAGATAGATAGATAGATAGATAGATAGATAGATAGAAACGCCCAATTTGCCTGAGGTTCGCTAAGAAATACTTTCGGATTTAAAAGGGGCGCACCTACTCAGTATACGTTTACGGTGCCGATCATAAGTGAGATTCGACACTCAGCGAGACGCTGGCTTGGTCCTGGAAGGGCACCTGTGGCGGGAATGATTGGACGGCACAGCTGACCGGGGGAGGACTCCCCTTTTCGGCAGTCCAAGAGCTTTCTTGAACGCAGGATTGTACACATAATTTGATGGCGAGATATGCACAGAACATAACGTCGGTTTCTCTGGCTCCTTCGATCGTCTCCCATCTAATCATGGGCACAGCGCTGAGCCGTTGCGAACGACGGGGCTACTGCTCGAGGTAATATTAACACATTGTTAGTTTTCTACTTACTTTAATTATTAGTAGCCCGAACGGAGATTTGTGGCAACCATTGCGACGCAAAACAGTCCTCTGCGGTGCCCACACTGTCGGCGGCTGTGCACGACTTTAGGGCTGAGAGGCCTCAAGATCGACTTCATGATGGGGCAACCTAGACAAAAAACACAGTTTCACATGTTCAAAAACATAATTTCGGACGTAGAAGCAGCGCTAGAAAACTAAGAGACGGGAGCTTTATGCGGCCTTTATCTTTTTATGGTTGCTAATCCGTGATTTCAACTATCCCTGCAGCTTTCTGCTAATGCGCACCTGTCATGGGACAAACTACGCGCGAGGCTGTCGACAAAAAGTAATTTTTATCGTATGCCAAGGAAAAAAATTGGCCGCGTATCTGCGTGCTTCGCTGCAAATGTCGTCTAAAGACGATAGAAGAGGCGCTGCGTGAGATATTGACGCCATCTGGCAATACGTCGGGAAACACGAGTGCTGTGTTGCGGGCTGGTAGTCCCGGCGCAGCAGCAGGCGAAGACCGGCGGTGACCAACGCGACCGGCGGGGACGCCAGCCAGCCCGAACCCGCGGTTTGGCGCGAAGCGCCGAAGCAGAAGAAACCTCCGCACTCAACGAGTACTCTCCACACACTCTTTTATTTACACGTCGCCTGGGTAAAACAGGAACGCCAGAGCGGCGCCTCATGGCATTCATACAGTGCAATACGGAACAGAAACCGAAACACAACAATGAGCTCGTGCAGAGGGCACGGAGGAAGACAAGTTTCAGCGCAGTCGCATTTTCAGCGCATCTTAAGAAACTTGGGTCTCTAGAATTACGTATCTATGAATTTTCTATTAAAGGAACACAGCACCTAATACTCACCTAGTGATGTTGCGCCTCAGATATGCGTAATGTTTGCTTTTTGATCAACAATGTACACAAGTACGAACCTAGTCTTCCGTTCAAGGTGGCTCGCCCTTGGTCAAGTGGTTCAACTTTGGCCGGGTGGCAGAATCGAGTGACGTGCCGACAAACAGAAAGACAGAAAGACAAACCAAAATTTCTGCGTTTAAGTTCCCCAAGAAAGACTATCGTCTTTAAAGATCACGCCATATCCACGAAGTGAATGATGATTGACGAGCTGGCGCGGAGATAATCGGGTAAACCATGAATGATCCGTACAATTCCTCTACTGTCATATAAAGACGTCACACGTTGATATAGTAGCGATTGTGGCCAGGTTGTTGTCGATCCACAAGCGGTCGCAGGCCTTGCAGCTGTGGCCGAACGTGTGGTCGAGGAAAGCGCGTCGGAGCCACCAACTTCAGGTAGCTACCGCTTTCGGCGCTTGGCCGCTGCATCCCACGCCCGTACCTCTTCGAGGTTCTCTTCCCGCCGCTTCCGTGCTGCTTCAGCTTCGCGGGCTTCTATCTCGGGGTCCGCGCAACGCTGACGTCTCTCTGCGGCCTCTCGAGCTCTCACTGCAGGGTCTTGGCGGCGAGCCCGCATGCTGCTGCCTTGCGATCCCTCCGCTCCGCCGCCTTGTCTTCTTTGTTCATGTAGTAGTATTGATGCGCAGTGCCGGAGTGGAGCGAGCGCCGCATGCTACAGTTGGCTATGCTATATGTGGTTTTGCCAGCGTTATTATTATCATCAAGGCTCTCGAAGAACAAGAGGAAGAAGACTTCTATTTCGCGCGAGCGTGCGCATGCTGCAGTTGGCTATGGTATACATGGTTTCGCCGGCGTTAATGTAATCATCAAGGCGATCGCAGAACAAGAGGAAGAAGACTTCTCTTTCACGCGAGTTGCGCCTGTAGTGGTCGCCTCTGGCACTAAGGTTACGCGTACGGCGTGGGACTTTGCCCCAGCTGAAGAACCTGCGAGCCACCTCCTAAAAGTTTGCTCACCTCTAAACGAACATCGTACTCCACGCTCTTCATTTGTGCGGCACATTTTCCGAATATTTCCGACGGACCGACGGCAGCGTGCAGTCCTTATCTCACGCAGTAAACGTGATTAGTGGCATACAAGTCGCCACGCCGAAGCGAACTACTTCATTTGAAGTATTCCTGAACATTTGCTATTCGTCCATAGCCAGAAAAAGCAAGCTGGGCTCGTTTTGCGTTGCCATTTCCACGCACCGACCTTGATCGCACACAACTTAGAGCTACGCGCCGAGAATCGAACAGGGACTAAATGCGCGAAGTGGCCGCATTGGCGCTGATTACTCGGAGAACGTAGAGTTACTGTATATGGTACCTTTAGGTAGCAGAGTTGCGCATCTCTCTTTTGTATTTTTTGTATTTCTCGACGCCGCCGCGGCAGCGAACTGAATTAACACTTGTTATCGACAGACAATGTTTATCGCCGGCCTTCGACACGCCTGACATGTTAGTCGGCGACACGGTAGGCATGTCGCCTGCAAAAACGAAGTGCGACTTCACCGCATAGCTGCGGTCGCTAGCTCGACCTATGCGCAACTCTGCTACCTTAAGGTAGCGTATACAGTAACTCTAGGAGTTACTGTATACGCGCCTTCAACTGAGCGCGCGAGGCCTATAGCTGGCAGCACCGTCGCCGCGCTAGTGGGGATAGCCGGTCGGCGCCGTTATACAAAAAACATGGTTGATTCCTCCGTCACAGGAATCGGAATAACACGAAAGTAAAACGTGCCCTTATAGAAGTAACTGAATGTTCACTGTACATTGATATAAGAGAGTTTGCACAATGTATATTGATGTCTGGCAGCTATTGCGCCGTTTAACGTGGATTCACCCACTTTGATGCTTGGTGGTACATCTCCATGCCGACGACTAACGTCCATGTTCAATGATTAAACAAACCCATGTGGTAGCTGTAGTACTTAACGATGAAAGCGTAATCAGAGAACGAGTTGTGATAGCCAGAATAGCATCCCATATTGGACGCAGAACACGGTCGCCATCCTGCGGCATGTTAAAATGTGATTGAACACCACGGTCGCACTAGAGGCAAACGCAAAGCGCGTCGTGCCGCACCTGTAGCCCGGCCGCAATTTTTCTCGGGGCGAGCGCGTAGGCGGGGAACGCGGTTTTACAGCCAGGTGAGGCAGGCGCGCGTCGCAGAGCTATTTTTGGTTTGATTATCGTGATGCTATGAGCGAGGCCGACGCCTTTACGACGCTTGCATTAAGGTCGTCACCTCGCGGTGTGTTAAGGCATTCGCAAAATTGCACTTCTATTGAAAACGCGTCGAATGGGACGAACGTGTGACGCGTTGCAGGTACTAATCGCAGAAGCCACAGTAATGATGACTTACTCTGCCGCTCCCAGAGGGCAACACCACCCCGCCGACCAGGAGAGTGGTAGATATAAAAGGCGCGTTTGTAAAGCCTCTAGAGTAAATGACCGTGGCGCAGTGGATAGCGCGCCCGGCATCTGTTGTTGCGGACCGAACGGTCGTGGGTTCGATGCCCGTTGCCGGAACTTTTTTTCTTTGCCATCTGATCGTGTACTATTTTTCGACGTCATTTCCGTGACGGAAATACGACACTGAAGTCTTGGTGGACCCCGGCATAAAACACTTTCGTGTTAAAAAGGCGGTTTGAGTCGATTGTCGGCCAATAAAGCTCGTTGACTGCAGGCTAATTGTGAGACGTACGCCCTCCATTGCCACGATAGTGCAGGAAGTCGGACTAACCTTCCTATTACGTGTGAGAGAAGCGCCATATTCCAATCAATGGGGTACTGACCTTCGGTCACAGTCGTGTTTTGCATTGTGCTCGGTGTTTTTTCTTGCTTTACTTGTACGTGTTTAACTTGCATTGGTTCCCAAAATGCTTATTGTACATCGCCTCCGCTAATTCACGTGCCACCTTGTCTTTGCTTCAGCGCCCCGTCCTTGTCGCTTTTTGAAAACGAGTTTGCCTTCCTATCTGACAGGTTGTCATGATAGGTCAATGTGCATTTTCTTTATGTTGTGTGTGTTGTACGCATGCGTGAGGGTTTCAGAAGTGGGCGTCGATGTAATAAAGGCCACTTGCGAGTGTGCGCTTCTCCGTGTTATTTCTTCGTCCACCTTCTTGTTTTGCGCCAATGATTTTCCAACCAGCTATGCACCAACTAGCCCGACAGCATGCGTTATTGAGCTAACTTTCATCCGCTCGCCGCTAGGTGCCAACTCTGCTCGATCTCGCGGCCGATAGGGAACGCAAGCTCAGGTTTACGGCGTGACGACAGCGCCGGGCTGCGGTTCTGGTAAGAAGCTCTGGCGAAACTGGGGGCACGTGCAGCCGACTCAGCCTGTTTGCCGGCAGCGGGAACACGTGCGCGAGCGCGTTGTTCAGTCGGTGCGGGGAACTGGAGCGCCGTTCCGACAGCAAGGTAAATGTAACAGGTAGCGAAGCTTCCAAAGAAGCCCATACGTTCAGAAAATGGTAGCTCATCAGCTGCTCATGGGGCTTAGCGCCGTCTTTGTGAGGAGGGAACACTTTCGGCGGAACGAAAAATAAAGAGGATGTGACGCAATATCCGGTAAACAAGTGCCGTCATTTTGTTGGCACTAGCGCGAAATTTGACCTCAAAATGGTTTTTTGACCCCTGATCGCTAAGGACTCGTGCTAAGGCGAGCCGGCAAGTCCTTGACGAGTGCGCTATCGACTCGTGACTAAACAGCGGTGTTTAAGAGTACCGCCGTTTAATTCGCCTCGATTCGACCAGGAAACCTTATTCTTGAAGCTTTTATTCTGCGTTCGTGTCATCTTCCACAGCGTGATTCCACCTCTCATGCTTGCAGTGTTGCTTACTTGCTTCGCACATGCACAGGGGCCTTAAAGAACGCATTGCTTGTGGGCTTCAGTTCTAAGGAGAAGAAATGACGCCTGGTCACGACAAAATGATGGCATTTCAGTTTTATTCAAGGGTCACAATAACGCAATTTATCACACCCTACACAATGAGCAACAAGTGTCGTAATAAGTACAAAAAGTGCGTACACTACGTGCACTATGTTTTGCCTTATGATCCGGTAAATTAACCTTACGTGTAACGTATGCAGTCATGCGAATTGTAGCGCGACTGATAACTTAGCGATCTGCTCACCGATAACAGGAAATATAGTAGGCACCGCGTGTTCACGAAAGAAACCGGGCAGCAGGAATACTGATCCATGAAAATACAGAAAGCACACTACTCCGAACTGTTGCCCCGGTGTCCTATCTAGAAGGGATGGGTCGCCAGGCGTGCGCACGTTTATGTTGAAAAAGAGCCTCTGAAATGTAATAATGGGCCCTCGACACGCATGGTATCTTAGCTAGAACACTAATGCCTAGTAAATAACGTAGAGATATAACGTGTCCTGGAACCTAATGTGAAACCAAAGTGGTAATTCTGGCGAGTTGGTTATGCATACCTAATAAAGCTAGCGCCAGGGCTGAGCAAAGATACTTTGAAATTGTATCGCGATACGTTACAAGGTACACGGGAAAGAACTACTTGCAATAGAGATAAAGAATACTTCCGGAATTACTGTGTCCGATACGATACTTCCCAATTGTATCTTAAGATACTTCAATACATTTGTAAATTTGTTATTATAGATCTATATATATAATGAAGCAGCAAATGCTTATTTACGAGAATGCTTGCTCGAAGTATTCCTAACTGCGACCAGCTAATTTGTTTATTGAACAAAATATCTGTTGGTATTGCAAAAGTCCGGTCGCTCTTGCTCAAAGTATATTACTTTCATCCTGAAACAACCAACATATAGGGATAGCTTTAGCGGCTTAACATGACAGCTCTTTATGCTCTGCGCTGTCAGTGGTTTTTGCTTTGCACTGTTGTAACTGATGCGAGTCGCTGCTCTACTTGCCGACCAGCTACCGGGTTGGCATCAACTTACAACAATGTGAATAGCATGCCTTCGCAGAATGGCTCAAATACTGCTGTGCACTCTTACCTTGCCGGTAAACGTATTACAGTTTACGCAAAACCAGGGCACCCGACAGGTGTAGAGCAGCAATAACGCTGGTAGCGATATTGTGTCTTTTTTTTACGTATCGTGTTTACATTGACTGACTTTTCATATTTTACTTATCATATTCTCATACTTATCAAATGACCTTTCATATTCTGCTTATCACCTGGCGTACAGCCTTCGCTAGACGTGCTTCGAGCGAAAAAAGCGGCGCGCGGACCGCCAGCCTACCGCTCCTCAGGGACGATGGCGTTGCCTCGCCGTGCGCGGCCGTCAGAAATACTGACGCACTGTGATGCCGATGCCTATAGCTGCGGCCGCCCATTCCCCACTGTACACCCACCGGTTGTTTCTCTCAAAGCACGTCGGAGAGCGGTGCAGTACGGCAGCGCACGAAAGCAGTCACTTGGTGATGGTACGCAGGGTTTACTTAAACGCCGGAACAAGAAATCACCACGTAGCACGTAAGTTGCCAAAAAAATCGGATCGGTCGTTTTAAAGTGCCCTCTACAACGTAATGAAACACACTTGGTCCTATAGTGAATATTAAAAATGTTGCATAATTGATCTTAGATAATTAATCAATAAAGCGCAATATAAAAAATACCCTGACGAGTGCCACACGACGGAAAACCATGTCGTTGGTTTCATTCAGTTGACGTTAACACCTTTTTGTTAATATTTGGTTCTATCTATGTGAAACACTCTGTATCAACGCGATACAGGCGACATCGCTGACAGCTATATCAATTGAGCATGATGTGTCGTCAGCTTAGATGTCAAGGTCAGACAATACAAAACTGAGGGCCTATGGAAAATATCATAAGACGGCTCGTGGGCACGCTCATGAGAAAGATGTAGTACTTAATATTATGTTTCTCATATCCCCCTCCTAACATCTAGAAGACGTTTCGTTGTAATTTACAGTTTCGCTAATCAATTTTGCTATGTCATAAAGTCGTAAACATAATTTTTGTTACTGTATACTCCAGGCACAGCAAGATTTTTTACATTTGTCCTCAACATGGCCTTGGCATAGCAGGAAACTCAAATGGAATGTGAATATGTAAATAGTAGGACTGACGCACACAGTTAAATATTACGAATGAAGTAGAGGACCTACTTAAGCAGCAGGTTACAAAAACATATTGCAGGAAACAGATGGAAAAAACTGTACATGAACTGGTACAACCCATCACGGGAAAAGAAGAAACGGCCGAGCCGGCCAGACGAAAGAACAGAGCGCTATGTCTTTTCGTCTGGCCGGCCCGACCGTTTTTCTTAAGACGCTGTACCTTTTCAAGTACGACAAACAAACACACCTAATCTTCAACACTTGTCGAAAAACTATACAGATGTCTTCGTAATGTATGTGATACAAAAAGAGGGCAACAATGAAAGCACTTGTGCCAACATTCAAATTATGATTAAAAGAACTCCTTGGATAACTTAGCAGGAAGAAACGAAGATACACCACGCCAGTGTATCTTCTGTTACATAAATGATTGTTCTGTTCAATATAGCATCGGCATCGGTTGTGTGACGACTGCGAGAATCTCATTTGCGTGTAAGTCAACCTTAGCGTGTATAAGTCAAGCTTGCATTCACGAGATCTTTGAAATCGCTTACGTGTGAAAGTCGCGAGACGCAAAGCAAACCCATTATTGCATTGTTGAGACTTCGCAACCAGGCATCACGCAAGCGATTTGGATAGCGACACTATAGCGGCATCAGAATTTGCGCGATAGAAGCCGCACTCATTGGACTATGTAGTACACCACAGCGGCTACGAGCAAGTGTCATGGCACCGAAAAAAAACTGAAAAAGAAGAAAATATTAAGGAAATGAAGGTCGGCTGGGCGTAGACTTTCGCGCGCTTGTTTTCTCGAGAAAGTGCGAGCACCGCCACGTGACGCGCAGACCTCATCACCTGCCCTCGCAGGAAGACACTGGCGGTGGCTTAGTGGCAGCACTATCAGCTTGAGAAGCGGAGTTCAGCCAACGTTTATTGTTTCGCACGGTGGTGTTTCTATAGCAGTATCTTGTGTCTTAAAATTCACAATACATTATTGAATGTATCGGAAATACAGATACAAATACTCGTCTTTCGAGACGTATCGCGATACAGATACAAGATACCCAATGAGTGTCTCAGATAGTATCTAAGGTACATGTATCTTCGATACTGCCCTGCACTGGCTAGCGCTACATGGCGTTGACAAATAAGATGAGATAATATATAACCCCCCTCCCTGCCTTCATTGTGTCATGTATTTCCTGTTTCTGTGTCCGGGTTACTCACTATCATAAATCAGCAGGTTAGCAAGTAGGATGTCAGGCTGCTGATCTCGAAGACGCGGGTTTGCATCCCGGCCCTAGCGACCGTGGCTAGACGGGGGCACAATGAAAGAACACCCATGTAATGGGACTTAGGCAAATGTTACGCAATTCCAGGTGGCCGAAATTTAATGAATGAGTACATGAAATAATTTATTTCACCGCATAAGTACGTTGATGAAGAGAAATGGCAAGTGTGGCAGTTTAAAAGCTGCAAAATGGCAGCCTGAGTTGTCGCGCGTCCGCGTGAACAGACAGCAACATGGCAAATTATTCCTTACACATACATATGATTATTCATTACTCGTTACCTACACATCTGAATAATTAAAAATGAAACACATACAGAATTAACAGAAACATCCCAATTTTGAAACGAGAAAGAAATACTTTTCAAGAAACAAAACAAAATGTACATTCAAAACAAGAAATTCGAGCAGCTGCGTGCTACTGTTGCGAAGACATTGGAAACAGCAGAGCTGGTGGTCGTCCCCTCCTCCTCACATCACTCCTCCTCACCATCAAGTTCCCTTTCCTTCTCCCTTGCTCTAAATAGCTATACATGACTATGCTATTCTTTACCATCCCCTCCGCCTTTCCTTCCCCCTCACTCAAAATTCCCTATCCCACCCCCTTGCTCCAAATGGCCATACATGACTATGCTGTGGTGTTTCTTTCTCTCTTTCTGTTTCTCTATCTCTCTCTGTTTCTTTCTTTCTATCTCTTCCTTTCTCTTTCTCTCTGTCTTTTTCTCGTTTCTCGTCCTTAGCTACGCAATCATATGGTTCCCATAAATGCTTGCTGTGCTACCGTGCCTCGATTGCCGAGTAGTTATGATGCTTATGAGGTTATGAGACGTAGAGGCTTTCTACGGGACTGACGCGAAAAGCACCTGTAGAAAGACGAATGCCCAAATCGTGCACAGGGTCAAGCATCTTCAGAGCGCTTGGTGTCACAGCCTGATAGATTATCGCCCGATAATCTAGGCTTGTGCGTGTGAGACTTTTATACAGATTCAGCAGGCACTTCTTGTCGGTACCCCACGAAGTGCCTGACAACACTTTTAGAATATTCATAGTTCTTATGCACTTCTTCTTTATGGAATTGATGTGTGATAAGAAAGTAATCTGCGTGTCTACAGTTAGGCCTCAGAATTGATGCCCCGCTTTTACAGACAGACGTTGACCATGAAGGTCATATCTGGATCGGGCTGGATGCCTCTGTTTCTGAAGAATAAAATGTAAGTGCTTTTCTGTGGGTTTAATTTAAACCCATTCTCGTCTGGCCATTTAGAGACCTTGTTCAAACGTAGCTGAACCTGCTGATCACACATTGAAAGGTTGCACGATTTAGAACCGACCTGTATGTACATCGTCGACATATGTGCAATAAAACATATAGTGTGGGATGCACAGACGCAGCGTATTCATTTTTATAATAAAAAAAATTACAGCATATCCACGGGTGAATGAAGAGCTTGGGCGAAGCTCCTGAAGCAATCATGGTTACATCGTGAAATGTTCAGTGGTTTCGCCCAGCAGTAAACAAAGCGATACGCCGCTTTGCTCATTTTTCCTTTTTCCTTTTTTTATTTTTTTATCTCTTTTAAATTTTTATTTTTTTATTTTTTTATTTTTATTTTTTACTTTTTTATTATTATTTTTTATCTCTATGGGACAGCGCCATCTGGTATATCGTCACCCAACTGCAGTTTGCATGCATCTCTATAGGACAGTGCCATCTATTGAATGATACGGGAGACGCGACGGCGGGGCACTCCGGAGGGAGCGACGACCGACAAGGTGATGCTATAAGGAGCTCCACTCCTAAAAGTATGCAGCTCAGGACACCACCTTCCGGCACACCAGTTTCCTGGACAAATGTTGGGGCCAAAACATTTCCCACTCGGACGCGCAACGTGCGATTGGACAAATAACTTTTGATTATGGTCAGCATCCTACCTCGTACACCTAAATGTGAAAGGTCTCTGCGTATTCGAAACCACCATGTTGTGTCGTAGGCTTTTTCCATGTCAAGGAATACCGTGAGAAAGAACTGCTTATGGAGGAATGCATCGTTAATTGCAGCCTCAATGCGTATTAGATGGTCAGTTGGGAATCGTCCCTCTCGAATTCCGCACTGCTATGGATCAAGAAGACTGTTCGATTCTAAGAAATGTAGCAGCAACCTGTTTATCATCATTTGGAATAATTTACAGATGCAGCTTGTCACAACTATGGGCCTGTAATTCGAAACGAGAGATGGGTCCTTGCCGTGTTTCAGGATTGGAATGACAACGGCGTCTTTCCAAGCAGAGGGCATCTCGCCAAAAAGCCATATAGTGTTGTTCAGGCTAAGGAGAGTATTCTGTGTTTCGTGGAATAATTGGTCTAACATTTCGTACACCACATGGTCAGCGCCTGGCGAAGAATTGCTGCAGGAATTCAGCGACGTCAGCAACTCGGCTAGGCAGAATGGTCTGTTACATGCCTCGTGTATGCGAATTTTCGTTCAGGATTGTCCCGTTCTATTCTTCCTTTGTACCTTTTAAAGGTGTAAGAATAGTTTCAGAATAGAAATAGATGGAGAGATGATGCTAAGATTGATGGAGGAATATGTGTTGTTTGCGAGGCTTAACAACGTGGCTTCTTTCTTGTTTAACAAACATGCGCCTGCGGAAAATAACATTGTCAATGAGCCGGCCTCGCGCGTGGGTGCAAGATTCTCCCCACAGGCTGCTGTGAGCGTTTAAATCGCCGAAAGCAAGGCACGGCTCTCCCAACTCATCCACAAATTATTGAATTTCGTGTTGTGTAGCTGGTAATGTGGGGGTATATATACTCAGCAGATAGTGATGAGTTTATTTGCAACTATAGCTCGAACGGCTACTGCCTCCAGTGCCGTTCGGAGTGGAAAGTGCTGGCATGCTACGTTTCGGTCGAGTGTGATTGCTACAGCGCCAGATGATGCGAGAGCATCCTCACGGTCTTTCCTAAAAACAACATACTGACACAGGAAATTTGTGTGTTTAGGATTAAGGTGCGTCTCCTGTACACACACCACTTTTTGACACAGTTTACTGAGGAGTTCTCGTATATCGTCTAGGTTCTGTAAGAGTCCTCTAATGTTCCATTACAATGTTGTGTCCATGTTGAAAGTGTACGTGTGCCGTGTGTCGCAAAGAAGGAAAGTCACTTATTTCACAGAGCCTTTGTCGGGCCCTGTGATGGGAGTTTTGTCTTTTTTGGAGCGGTCGAGGGATGCTCGCCGCTCCTTCGGCGCAGCCTGCGCCGGTGGACCAGTAGTGTCACCATCGGCTCTTGAAAGGCGTGAGACAGTCGCTCTACTGAGTGGTGTTTGCGTAGTGTAGACTTCCCCGCGGTCGACGAAGTCTTTGCCCCCACCAAGCTGGAGGTCGATGAGAACCCCTTGGCCTCTTGAATGCCCTGGCTGCTGCGAGAGCTTGTGGAGGCCATTGGTGTGGACTGATTGACAGTGGGCAGGGCAGCACTGGCTGCTCCCACCGTATGGGGCGAGTAACGTTAGTGTCGGCACGCTAGGCGTGGTCCCGGCAACTGCCAGGGGCCTTAGTTGCGCTGCCGCTCGGTGCACCACTTCGGCGAAAGATGTTTTCAGTGGAAATGACGATGAAACCCGTTGTCTTGCTTCGCGGAATGTTATATTTTCCTTTATATTTACAGTGATTATTTCTTTTTTCTTTCTTCCAGGCCGGACAAGCTCTGGAGTATGCGGGGTGACTGTCATCGAAGTTTGTACAATGGACCTCATATAATCGTCAGCACTGTGGCCGATGGTGCCGCACTTAGCACAAATAAGCTGCCTTTGGCAGCTCTGAGATCCATGACCAAACCTTTGGCACTTCAAGCAACATCTGGGGATCGGCACACACGGCGGGACATGAAGTTTCACATAGCCGCTTTCAAGAGTCTCAGGTAGTGTGGTTGAACTGAAAGTATAAAATGTTTCGATGCGATTTCTTTGTTGCTTCGCCTAATTCTGAGACGGTGCACATAGATTACACCTTGGTCGTTCCATCCATGAAGGAGCTCTTCGGCCGATACTACAGCTTTGACTCTATTCCTGGTTCCGTGTCGAATTACAGACACAGGGATGTTACAAAAAGCTACGAGATGTGCGAGTTTGTTCAACTGTTCTTTGTCTTTTAGTTGGGGGAGCAAATTCTCACTTGCGAACTTTGTTCCTTATACTCGGTTCCAATGGTCTCTTTTTGCCACCTGGCCATAAGGAATGGTGAAATTGCTCTAGCTTTCATAGCGGATTGTTCACAGTGAAGGACATGTTATTTCGGGACCGTATCTTTGTTTTTAAGCGAAAAGAGACAAGCTGCGTCGATGCGTAACCGTTTCGGGGCACGATCAGTTCGAGAAATGTTCGGAGGTCCCATGAGAAAAGTGACCTGTTCGGCAACGGCGCATACAACGCATCACGGAACCCAACAAGGGGATGTGGCAGAACATGTGAAAAGTCTGCACTACTACAGCAGTATGCAGTTACTATAAAAATATGGATTACGCTAGGTAGTATAGACTGACAGCAAGGTTAACCGTTGCCGCCAGGAAGAACGGGATGTAAACGGAAAATAGAAGTAGACAGTAAAGTTTAAGAGTGGGAAAGAAAGACGAAGATGAGGGCAGAGAGAAAGAGGAAAATGCGACTCGCTCGCCTGCTCTTGGGGTTTAGGCCAAGGATTAAGTAGCTGTTTTTGGTTTTTTATTCTCCTTTCATTGTTTCTCATAGTGCAATAGTTGTTTTATAAGTGTTTTTTGTGCAGATCAGACCAAACAGGATGCCTTTTTCTTCGCCTGGGCCAGGGACTTTCCTCTGGTCTGCTTCTATTTCTCCGCAGGAGTTACCAGTAGATCTTTTCTTGCGCAACGGCATCTCATCCGTTCCAGTGGCTCTAGTCCCTACCAATAACGGCTTCATTCGGATGAAGAACCCGAAAGCCATTCAGACGGAACTGCGGTCGGCAACGGCCCATTTCCAGTGCATAACAGAGGTCCGCCAGTTCGGCAGAGGGGGTATACTCTGCTTTTCCCCAGACCAGTCCTGTGTGCAAGATCTTCTAAAGTGCACGATGTTTGCATCCAACCCGGTGAGCGCGTTCATACCGCCACACTTAGCATGCACCAGAGGTCTAGTCCGTGGCGTTGATGCCAATATGACACCATCTGAAGTACTAGAATTGTTTTCTCCAGCAGGTGTTATTTCAGTGTACCGATGCGGACGTGTGGTTGACAAGAACAAAATACCAACGGAGTCCGTCATAGTGACATTTGCAGGGTCAGTGCGGTCATCAGAAATTAAGGCATGGCCTCTAATTTACAGAGTCGAACCTCTTTCCCCTCGCCCTCTCCAATGCGTAAAGTGCTGGCGTTATGGGCACACCATAAAAGGTTGCAGGTCCGCTGTCAGGTGTAGAGTATGTGGGGAGGATCATAATGCTAGTGAGTGTCAAAGCAAGGAAGAAAGGTGTTGCCTATGTAACTAACCTCATGCTGCAGATTGTTCAAGCTGTTCTGCAAAGGCACGTGAGCTGCAAGTTCTCGAGATAACTGAACGAAGACGCTGTTCTCGTAAGGAAGCAATAGCTAAAATACAGGCACGCACACAAGGTTATGCCGGTGTTACAGCCCGCCATATTCCATCAATGGAAGCGTCTCTCTCCGTTTCAATGGCGGAAGCTATCGAGAAGGCAATGGAAAAGGCAATGCAACGTCTCGCTGGGAACCTTTGTAAGTCATTAGCCCAAATACTAACGAACCAGATGGACCAAATATTAGGCTCAGCGGATAATTTGAGCCTCACACCTCAAAATAGTGAGCGTTCAGGACCTTCAAAGGAGGCAGTCTCTGATGTCTCCTCTCAAGGTGTTCAGTCTGTAGGTGCATCTGCCGAAGCCAGACCGTATCAAAGGGAGGTTATCGGAGATGACGTGCAGGACTCAGATGAGATGGAGACGGATCCCCGATCGCTCAAGCGCCCTCGATCCCCTTTAGCTAAAAAAGGTACTACACCAATCAACTCAAAGACTAAAAAGTACCAGAAAGATACCCTGTCTAAAGCCGATTTTCTAAAAGAAAGTATCTTAAGCAAGGCAGTAGCCGAGTCCATCTTAGCGAAACCATAGGGTCACAAAAAGGCAGAATTTGTTGTCGAAACTGTAAAGAGTACCGCCCATAGTCCTTGGTGGAATTCAGACTGTGCACGTGATTTCCGACGACGACAGGCAGCTTGGAAAAAACTTCTGTATAACCAGTGCCCCCAAAATTGGTCTGATTACAAGTTTTACGCTGCAAATTTTAAACGCACAGTTTCTTTAGCTAAAGAGGAATATGATAGGAAACACTATGATTACCTGTCAAAACCTAAGAATAAAAATGCGCTGTTTAGATTTATGAGATTACGTAAGATTCTGCCATCTCCAACTAACATAGATTATGAAATTATGTCGTCGGAGGAAATGAAGAAATCTTTGGAAGTTATAGGTAGAGGACTGGAGTGTCGATTTACATCAACTAAGCCGTAAAGTTTGCAAATACCAGCGTTAATGACAGATTTTGCCAAAGTTACATTGGAAGAATTGGCTCAAGTGATTCAAGATTTGCCCTCGTCAGCTCCAGGTCCGGACGGAATTACAGTTAATATGATAAAAATACTATTCAAATTGTCACCATGTGACCTCCTAAACACTGTGAATTATTCGTTAAATTACACCTGGATTCCATACGATTGGAAACTAGCTAAAATAATTCCGATAGAAAAACGACCAGGGTTAGGCTATAACATAGAAAATATACGACCTATTTCTCTTACATCGAATATGGTAAAACTCATAGAAAGGGTGTTACATAAAAGAATTACAGTCTGGCTGGCAGAAAACGTAGTACTAAATCCAAATCAAATTGGTTTTAGAGCAGAGTGCTCAATATGGTGCGCACATGCAGATTTAGAAAGCCGCATTCAACTTGCTCGAAAAAGAAGGCAACACGCTGCTCTAGTGACACTAGATATAGCCAAAGCATGTGACAGTGTGGAACATTCAGTATTATTAGACATCTTACAGAGCCACAATCTACCACAATATATGATTGCATGGCTGAGGGAATTTTTGAAGGCTAGAGAATTTTATTGTTTTAAGGATGGAAGCGCATCGTCAAAGTTTAAACAGACTCGCGGAGTCCCCCAAGGAGCAGTCTTGTCTCCTGTAATATTTAACATATTAATGAGCTCAATCCCCACTTGCCAGGACTGCAAACATATATTTATGCAGACGATATTGCATTCTTCGCGGCAGATAGTTACATTCATTCTTTATATCAAAAATTGCAGACATATATAAATATGCTAGAGATATGGCTAGAGGCAATTTGCATGACCTTAAATGTAAATAAAAGCGCACTGTTAATATTTCCATTAACAGACCCCATCTCAATTTCAATATGTTATAAACAAGAGCCCATTCCACAGGTTGAGTCGCTTAAATATTTGCGGATAATTTATAATGGCAAGCTAAACTGGACGCCTCACATAGAAAGTATTGCATCTAAGGCACAAAGTGCCTTAGGCATACTACGCAGACTGAGCAGCAGACGATATGGATTACGTAGGGACACAATGGTGATGATATATAAAATGTACATGCGCCCAATATTAGAATTTGGGTGTGTATTGTTCTCAGGTGGCCCTGCTTACAAAATTAAGCCTTTGATTCTGCTGGAGCGAGAAGCCTTGCGATTATGTCTAGGGCTCCCTAGGTTTGTAGCTAACAATGTTATGTACCAGGAAGCTAGATTGCCAACATTGCCTTGTCGATTCCGCATCCTAACGGTGCAGGCATTTTTAAAATTTTATAGCTATCCGTTAAGACGATGTGAATATGCCTTTATAAAATACCAAGACTCCTTTTTTCTTGCTCATTGGCCACGTTTTCATACACCACAGATTATTTTTGTTCAAAAGCAGCTAGACCGGATAAACGTGAAAATTCGAGATGTGCCTGCAGCAAATGTGTCCAATCAGAATCTAAAGATAGAATATGATGAGATTTTCCCCCCTAAACCTAAATTTCAACCATACAGGGTATTAAATAGCCGGCTACAAGATTACCTTGCACACGTGGAAACAAATAATGTAGTAGCCACAGACGCTTCAGTAATAGACGAAAAGGCAGGAGTAGGCATTTACTCCCCTTCGCTTGGTTGGTCATTTTCATTAAGACTACCGGACTTCACCCCCATTTTTGAAGCTGAACTCTTGGCAATTATTCTAGCCCTGCGTAAATTAGATTTGAACGCCCATAGCGCAATAATAATAACAGACTCCATGTCAGTATGCACGTCCCTTACAGCTTCATCAAAATCAACTGCCCTAAAGACGTTCTTGACGCTAATTCCTCCACAGCTGAAGTTCTTAAAATTATTATGGGTGCCTGGTCACTCTGGATTAGAATTAAATGAAATGGCCGACTCACTAGCGCGAGCTGCATTGAATGGTCCAGTTGTTCCTGTCCTTCCTGTAGTGGCCAGTGTAACTGCGATTAGATATAGAAAAGTTTCACTTCGTGCAGACGCCATAGAATCAATAACAGCTAGGACAGAATTTAGTCATTTAAAATTTCCGTGGAAGATCCAATGGTGTCCTACTAGACAATTGGAAGTATTTGTAACTAGACTACGATGTCGTGTGCCCCCGTTAAATCTATATTCACACAGGGCTGGTCTGGCGGTATCGCCCCTATGTCACTTTTGTTTAGAAATAGAATCAATAGAGCACTACTTTTTATCATGTCGCAGATACAGATTACTCAGAAAAAGACTTCTTGATATCCCATTCGCTAACCTGGGGCTGCAATTCACAATTGACAATGTGCTTACCTTCGGTGCTTCAACTCTGGGCTTCAGCCACAGAAATGCGTTTGATGCCGTATGTAGCTACCTTCAAGAAACAAAACGAATACGGCTTTAAATTTTCGCTTGTATAAGTATTACTATAACAAAAAAAAAGTTTTGATATTATTTTAATTATTATTGTGCTTCTTCTTCCTATTATTTTTATTCTAATTCCTATTCGGAACAATGATTAAAGTGTCTGATCTGTATGTTTAAAAATTATTATTGCACTCTTTCATTGATGCGTACGTGTTTTTTTTTGTATATTCATTGCTATTATTTATCTATTTATTCTTTTTATTGGCATCGGCATTGAATACTCAAAATATTTTTTAAGAAAATTTTGTAAGACAACTTCTTGGCCAATCCCCCTGAGTGGGTATGAGCCATGCAGTAGAGGACACTACTACTACTACTACTACTGATTTCCCCTACGTGGGGCCGAAAGGGTGTGCCTGGGGGCCTTAATGGTCTAATCGCCTGGCGTCGGCTCAACCACCAGGATCCCCTTTTCTGCGGACACAGCAAAGCCACGCACGGCATAGCGTGAGAGGGCTTGAAACCCCCCGTTAGCTCGGGTCCTTGGTGTCGCTACACACCAAACGCCTGCTTGCATGCGCAGACGCCCTGCAGGGCACAATCGGTCCACTGAAGTGCGTCTTAGGATGGGCGCATGTGAAACCAACGAGCTTGCCTGGGAACTTACGAGGCCGGTGATGTGGAGCCTGTCGTCAGAAGCGGCGCTTCGGTGCTTGTCCTTTTGTTGAGGCTGCCGTGTCTGGCGTCCATTGACAGCGCCATCTCGTGCACTAAAACATAATGACAAATAATACGAATTTACTCATCAATATAGATGGCTCTGCGCTGTCGAATAAGGGAAACTGCATGCCAAAAACCACAGTCGTTAAAAATAAGAAAATGAAGTTCGATATTTATTCGAGAAATATAAAATTTGTGACTGTAGTCATCATTTAAGTAGTTGTAGTCATCATTAAGTAGTCACCATTTTCCTCTTATTTTTTTCTCGCGCTGCATTACAACTTTCAGCCAGATAGCACACGTGTGTTGATAAGTATACCGAAGATTTACTTCTGAATAAACTTATGATTCCTTGGAGACTTTCCGAAGTTTCACACTCACTGTGTTCTGTGTGGTCAAGTATTACGCACCGGGTTCGAAATGAAACACCGGATAAAGTTCAGCGAATCGGTTTGGGGCATTGGACAGGTAACGATACTGAATAAATCAATGACACAGCTGCTTGGGTTGCTGAAGCGACAATTATATATATATATATATATATATATATATATATATATATATATATATATATATATATATATATATATATATATATATAAGGCTTAAATGCGGAAGAGTAACTTCGGTTGCCGCAAGGCTATAAGTATAAGAGTATATGCGCCTTCATAAAAACAACGGTTTATTTTGTCGACGTTTCAATCGGAGACCGATCTTCATCAAGACGATATTTACCAGGCTTCGATGCGCTTTTATATTGTCACGTGGTCGTGACGACGAAGACAGCAGTCAGCACGTTCGAGATGAAACTGTTTATTTGGCCGAACTTGTGGCCGGGAAACTGTAAGTCAATCTACAGCAACACACTGATAGCGGCGGACAGAGCGTCGACCGTCGATCAACTGACAAGCGGTCAAGCGCGTCGGCTTTGATACAGGCGCTATGGAACTTTCCAGCAATATCGCTGGTGGCGGCGTTATCTCTCGACAAAGCTGGAACATTCGCGTGCGGCACGCAATCTTAACAAAACGATCTACTAAAATCGTGAAGCTTCTCGAACACTGCTTCACGGCCAGCGTCGAGCGTTGATAACCGTCCTTGCTGGTCAAACTCGAACACATCAAAATAAAAGAAGAAGCGGGCGTGGCATTGCCCCCTTCTGAAAAAGCATCGTCCCGATGCTTGCAACAGAACATGCAAAGGAAAAAACAAGTGCATGCACAAATAAATTACAATAACAAAGGAAAAAGTAGAGTTCTCAGGTTCGCTAACGCGCAAAAAACGGCTTAAGGCGCACGACATGGACGACTTCAGGTCGTGCGCGGCGTCGCTGGGAGTTCGTAATGCCGTCCGGGACGACCTCGTAGTCAAGAGCGCCGTGACGTCGAAGCACCTTGTATGGGCCGAAGTATCGCCGAAGAAGTTTTTCACTGAGCCCACGTCGGCGTATCGGCGTCCAGACCCACACACGGTCACCGGGTTGGTACTCCATGTGGCGTCGTCGAAGATTATAGTGACGGCTGTCGACCCTCTGCTGGTTCTTGATGCGCAGGCGGGCGAGCTGTCGAGCTTCTTCGGCGCGTTGCAAATAGGCGGCAACGTCGAGATCGTCTTCGTCGGTGGCGGTTGGTAGCATTGCGTCGAGCGTTGTTGCCGGGCTCCTTCCGTAGACCAGCTTGTACGGCGTCATTTGCGTCGTTTCTTGCATGGCCGTGTTGTATGCGAAGGTCACATACGGAAGGATGGCATCCCACGTCTTGTGTTCGACGTCGACATACATGGCCAGCATGTCGGCGATGGTCTTGTTTAGCCGCTCGGTGAGGCCATTGGTCTGTGGGTGGTACGCTGTGGTCCGGCGGTGGCTTGTTTGGCTGTATCTCAGTATTGCCTGAGTTAGGTCAGCAGTAAACGCCGTACCTCTGTCGGTGATGAGGACCTCTGGGGCGCCATGACGCAGGAGGATGTTCTCAACGAAGAACTTTGCTACCTCGGCGGCACTGCCTTTGGGCAAGGCCTTCGTCTCCGCGTAGCGGGTGAGGTAGTCAGTCGCTACGACGATCCACTTGTTGCCGGAAGTCGACGTCGGGAACGGCCCCAGTAGGTCCATCCCGATTTGCTGGAACGGCCGGTGAGGTGGTTCGATTGGCTGCATAAGTCCCGCTGGCCTAGTCGGTGGTGTCTTCCGTCGCTGGCAATCTCGGCAAGTCTTGACGTAGTGGGCGACGTCGGCAGCAAGGCGTGGCCAGTAGTACTTTTCCTGTATTCTGGCGAGGGTGCGGGAAACACCGAGGTGTCCAGCCGTCGGGTCGTCGTGTAGGGCCTGGAGGACTTCTGGTCGCAATGATGAGGGCACGACAAGAAGGTAGTCCGTTCGAAGTGGCGAGAAGTTCTTTTTCAGGAGAACGCCGTTCCGTAAGAAAAACGACGACAGTCCTCGCTTGAATACCTTCGGAACAACGGCGGTCTTGCACTCGAGGTACTCCATAAGGCCCCCCAGTTCCGCGTCGGCTCGTTGCCTTTCGGCGAAGTCGTCGGCACTTATAGTTCCGAGGAAGCAGTCATCGTCGTCGTCTTGCGGCGGCGCGTCGACGGGGGCACGAGAGAGGCAGTCGGCGTCAGAGTGTTTTCGTCCGGACTTGTACACGACGGTAATGTCGAATTCTTGAAGCCTCAAACTCCATCGTGCGAGACGACCTGAAGGGTCCTTCAAGTTAGCTAGCCAGCATAAGGCGTGATGGTCACTGACAACTTTGAAGGGCCTGCCATAGAGGTAGGGGCGAAACTTTGACGTAGCCCAGATGATGGCAAGGCATTCCCTTTCTGTTGTGGAATAGTTGGCTTCTGCCTTGGATAGTGACCGGCTAGCATAACTGATAACCCTTTCAAGCCCGTCAGTCTTTTGCACAAGGACGGCACCGAGTCCTACGCTGCTAGCGTCGGTGTGTATTTCAGTGTCGGCGCAATCGTCGAAATGCGCAAGTATGGGTGGCGTCTGCAGGCGTCGTTTAAGTTCCTCAAATGCTTGCACTTGCTCCGTTTCCCACCTGAATTCCACGTTAGTCTTCGTGAGAAGCGTCAGTGGTTCGGCGATGCGTGAAAAGTTTTTGACGAAGCGTCTGTAATAGGCGCATAAGCCGAGAAATCGGCGCACGGCCTTCTTGTCGGTGGGAGGCGCGAAGTCGGCGATGGCTGCTGTTTTCCGCGGGTCTGGGCGCACTCCAGACTTGCTGATCACATGGCCCAGAAACAAGAGCTCGTTGTACGCGAATCGGCACTTTTCTGGCTTCAGGGTCAGTCCAGAGGCCTTTATTGCTTGAAGTACTGCCTCGAGCCGCCGGAGATGCTCGTCGAAGGTCGAGGAAAACACGACGACGTCGTCCAAATACACAAGGCACGTCTGCCACTTCAATCCGGCCAGTACAGTGTCCATGATGCGCTGGAACGTCGCAGGTGCCGAGCAAAGACCGAAAGGCATGACCTTGAACTCAAAGAGGCCGTCGGGTGTTATAAAAGCCGTCTTTTCTCGGTCTCTCTCGTCTACTTCGATCTGCCAATAGCCGGTCTTGAGGTCCATCGATGAAAAGTACGTCGCGTTGTGAAGTCGATCCAGGGTGTCGTCTATCCGTGGGAGGGGGTACACGTCCTTCTTCGTGATTTTGTTCAGGCGCCGATAATCAACGCAGAAGCGCAGTGTCCCGTCCTTCTTCCTCACTAACACCACGGGTGACGCCCACGGACTCTTGGACGGCTGGATGATGTTGTCGCGTAGCATCTCGTCGACTTGTTTCTTTATCGCGTCGCGCTCTCGAGTCGAAACTCTGTAGGGGCTCTGACGGAGTGGTCGAGAATCTTCTTCAGTTATAATGCGGTGCTTAACAAGGTGCGTTTGTCGTACCCGCGATGACGACGAGAAACAGTCCTTGTATTGCAGGAGCAGGGTTTTGAGCTGGTCTTGTTTGACCTTCGCAAGGCTCGGGTTGACGTCAAAATCCGGTTCGGGACCTCTATTCGTCGAAGCAGGTTCGGCAGCATCGAAGAGGGCGAAAGCATCGCTGGCGGCTACACATTCGTCAATGTAGGCAACCGTCGTACCAATGTTGAGGTGCCTATATTCGTGGCTGAAGTTTGTCAGCACTACCTTTGCTTTACCGTCACGCAGTTCGGCTATACCTCTTGCGACGCAAATTTGACGGTTCAGGAGTAGTTGCTGATCGCCCTCGATGACGCCTTCAAGGTTCGCAGGTTTTTCGGTGCCGACGGAAATAATGACGCTGGAGCGGGGCGGAACGGTCACCTGCTCTTCTATCACATTCAATGCATGGTTCCCTGGCGTCGCGTGGGGCGGGAGCGCTTTGCCTGAGGTTAGCGTTATCGACTCAGATCTCAGGTCGATGACGGCGCCGTGGTCACTTAGGAAGTCCATTCCAAGTATCACATCCCTAGAGCAATTTTGTAGGATTACAAAGCTCGCAGGATAAGTCCGGTTATTGATGGTGACTCTCGCCGTGCAGACACCAATCGGCGTTATCAGGTGGCCTCCAGCTGTCCGGATTTCGGGTCCACTCCAAGCGGTCTTTACTTTCTTCAGCTTGGTGGCGAACGGTCCACTGAAGACAGAATAGTCGGCTCCGGTGTCGACGAGAGCTGTGACGCTGTGGCCGTCGATAAGAACGTCGAGGTCGCTAGTTCGTCGTCTCGCGTTGCAGTTAGGTCGTGGCGTGGGGTCACGGCTACGTCGGTTTGTTCCGCTGCTTCCCCGTTGCGTCGTCAGGTCTACTTCGGTCCGCGAGGTTTCATCGGCAGGACTTCGTCTGCTTCGCGTCGTGTTCTGCAGGTCTCCTCGCGTTGTCGTCGTCGGCGGCCGCGGAGGATCTTCGGCATTTCGTCGTGCAGCAACCGCACCTCCATCGGTTGCTGCCCTTAGTTTTCCGGATACGGGCTAGGCGACCGGCCCCGGTTTGGGCCAGTGTACTGCCGGCGGTGCGGTGACATGTAGCGGCCGGGCGACGGCGAGCGGGAAGGTCGTCGTTCTTGCCACTGTGTTCCGGTGAGGAAGTCGTCGATGTCGCGAGGCCGTTCGCCTGGCTGGGGGCGCGGCGCGTTGACGGCGAATCCGCGTAGCCCCATCTGACGGTACTGGCAGCGGCGGTAGGTATGGCCGGCCTCCCCGCAGTGGTAGCAGAGCGGGCGGTTGTCAGGGGCGCGCCAAACGTCGGTCTTCCTTGGGGCATAGCGCGGGGCATAGCGCCGGGCGACAGGAGGACTGTAGGGCGTTGGTGGTGGTGGCAGCGGCGGCGTCTGGCGGCCGAACTGCTGCGGCGGCGCGGCGTCATGACGTGGACGAGGAGCGGGGGCGTTGCGTCGGGCTGCTGCAGCATAGTTCATTGCTTGCAGCTGCGGCTGCGCTGCATCGGGGGTGCCCAGCGACTGCTGGATTTCCTCGCGGACCATGTCGGCGATCGAATCCACTTGAGGCTGCGCTGAAGGCAACAGCTTGCGCAGCTCCTCCCGCACTATCGCTCTGATGGTTTCCCGTAGGTCGTCGGTGCCTAGCGAGTGCGCTTCTGTGTAGCCTGTCGACAGGGTTGAGCGGTTGTATTGCTTCGTCCTAATCTCGAGGGATTTTTCAATTGTTGTAGCCTCCTTTAGGAATTCGATGACAGTTTTCGGTGGGTTCCGCACCAATCCTGCAAAGAGGTCTTGTTTCACTCCCCGCATAAGGAAGCGGACCTTTTTTTCCTCAGGCATCGCAGCATCAGCCAGGCGGAAAAGTCGCGTCATCTCTTCCGTGTAGATGGTGACCGTCTCATTCGGTAGCTGTGCTCTTGTCTCCAGCAAAGCAGCGGCCTTTTCCTTGCGGACGATGCTCGCGAAGGTATTAAGGAACGTCGTCCGAAAGAGGTCCCAGGATTGAAGGCTCGATTCATGGTTTTCGAACCACGTCTTCGCGGCGTCTTCTAAGTAGAAGTAGACGTGGCGCAGCTTCTCTTCAGTGTCCCAGTGGTTGAAGGCGGCGACTCGCTCGTACGTCTCCAGCCAGCTCTCCGGGTCTTCAAACGACGATCCACGGAAAGTCGGTGGTTCCCTTGGCTGTTGCATCACTACCGTTGTAGGTGGCAGGGGGTCTGTCATCGTCTCGGCGGTCGATGTGACGGTCTTCGGCTGCCTGGTGTTTTCGGGAAGGAGCCCGTACTCTGGTTGTAGTCCCTTCTGCCGGCGGCTGGTTCGAGGATCCGGGTTGTCCTTAGCGTCGTCTTCTTCTCGGCTTGGGCTTGGGTCAGCGCCCCGCGGTGGCGTCCGGATCATGAAGCAGCACCTCCACCAGATGTCACGTGGTCGTGACGACGAAGACAGCAGTCAGCACGTTCGAGATGAAACTGTTTATTTGGCCGAACTTGTGGCCGGGAAACTGTAAGTCAATCTACAGCAACACACTGATAGCGGCGGACAGAGCGTCGACCGTCGATCAACTGACAAGCGGTCAAGCGCGTCGGCTTTTATACAGGCGCTATGGAACTTTCCAGCAATATCGCTGGTGGCGGCGTTATCTCTCGACAAAGCTGGAACATTCGCGTGCGGCACGCAATCTTAACAAAACGATCTACTAAAATCGTGAAGCTTCTCGAACACTGCTTCACGGCCAGCGTCGAGCGTTGATAACCGTCCTTGCTGGTCAAACTCGAACACATCAAAATAAAAGAAAAAGCGGGCGTGGCAATATTATCGTCCTCCGAGCAGAGAGAGATAAAAAAAGCAAGAAAGTAAAAAAAGTTTAAGAAAAAAAAGAAAGAAGAGAGAGAGAGAATTAAGAAAAAGGAAACAGAGTGCACATACTATGACATACGAACAACACGAATTTCCTGAGGAGAAAAGAAAAGAAAGAAAATGCCCCCACCTCCCCGAAGGAAATCGTGAGGAAATGCGAATGCATTTCTTGCGCCGACAGTATACGGCGTAGTAATTTTAATGGCGTAAAGCTGGACACATCGACGCGCTCAAGTGTCTCCCTTTTGGGCGCCTCTTTCAACGAACGCTTCCTACGTGCATTCGTAATCACCTCAGGGATGTTGCCACCGCCTTCAATGCAGCACAAACGCGTTTAGAACGCGCTGTTTTCAGGCTGTGCCAACGCAGCACAAACGCTAGAAACGCGTTTCAAACGCACTGCATTGAGCAGGTGGCGCAGGGAGGAGAGAGAGCGAACGGCGAGAGAAGGAGCGGCGAAGCACTGCACCTACCCTCTCCTACAGTCTCTCCACACACGCGGGAGCTCTGCTGAGCTCCCGCGATGCGGGCGCCCTCACACACCAGAGCGCGCTCCTCCTCTCCACTCACTCTCCGCTGCTCCGCCCGCACCACCTGCTCCGGTTGCTAGGGGCGAGGATAAGCGCGCGCCCGCAGCTGTTGCTATGGGAGAGAGAGTGAGAGCGGAGAGGCGCGCGGACAACGCCGGACGCCTGACATAGCCCGACTAGGAAATGCATTCGCATTTAAAAAAGAAAACAGACAGAGAAGTAAGAATCTTGAGGAAAAAGAAAAAAGAGTCGTGAACACCCCACGTGCACATATTTTGACATTCGAACACCACGTGTTTCCTGAGGAAAAAAAGAAAACTATGTGCACCACGTAGATATACACAGATCGTCCAGGTGAAGTACATTCCTGTAGTCTCTAGTCGAGCTGCAATGCTTTGGCTGCCCCCTCCTCACTTGTTCCCGAAGCTTGGACGCAATAGGTGAGTACATTCCTCCAGTTCATTGGCACGCCTCGCGTCTTCGGCTCCCCCCCTCCACAGTTGCACGTGAAGCCTGTAAGGGGGTCAAGCTTCACAAGAAGGGATAAGCGCGGAAAGTCCGGGAAGAGAGTAGAAAGGCACGTTCACTGAAAAACAGGTAGCCACGATCTCCGGTCTGTGGCTCTTGTTAATGCTTCGAAGAAAGTGGAGAATACATTTAGATTCGAATGCCCGTGAGCATGCTTTATGTCTGACAGCGTGCTCCTGCAGCGATATCCGAAAAAAAGAAAAAAAAAGTCAAAGAAAAAAGAGAGAGAGCTTCCAGAGAGAGAGAGTCACCATCAGTAACCGGACTTATCCTGCGAGCTTTGTAATCTAACAACATTGCTCCAGGGATGTGATACTTGGGATGGACTTCCTAAGTCACCATGGCGCCGTCATCGATCTGAGGTCTGAGTCAATACCACTAACCTCAGAAAAGGCGCTGCCGCCGCATACGACGCCAGGGAACCCCGCATTGAATGTGATAGAAGAGCACGTCACCATTCCACCTCTATCCAGCGTCATCATTTCCGTCGGCTCCGAAGAAGCAGCAGACCTTGAAGCCGTCATCGAGGGCGATCAGCATCTGCTTCTGAACCCCCAGATTTGCGTCGCAAGAGGCATAGCCGAGCTGCGTGATGGCAAAGCAAAGGTAGTGCTGACAACTTCAGCCACGAATATAGGCACCTCAACATTGGTACGGCGGTCGCCTTCATCGACAGATTGTGGGCGTCAGCAATGCTTTCGCCCTCTTCCATGCTACTGAACCTGCTTCGACGGCCTTTACTGCGGAGCTAACTCAGGCGATCTTGACATACAGCCGGACAAGTCACCGCCGGACCACCACCTACCATCGTCAGACCGATGGCCTCACCGAGCGTTTAAACAAGACCATCGCCGACATTCTGGCCATGTACGTCGGTGTCGAACACAAGACGTGGGATGCCATCCTTCTTTTACGTGACCTTCTCATAGAACACGGCAGTACAAGAAACGACGCAGGTGTCGCTTTACAAGTTGGTCTACGGAAGGAGCCCTGCAACGACGCTCGACGCAATGCTGCTAGCTACCACCGACGAAGACAATGTCGACGTCGCCACTTATTTGCAATGCGCCGAAGAATCTCGACAGCTCGCCCGCCTGCGTATCAAGCACCAGCAGAGGATCGACAGCCGTCACTATAACCTTCGGCGAAGCCACATGGAATACCAGCCCGGTGACCATTTGTGGGTGTGGACACCGATACGCCGACGTGGACTCACTGCAAAGCTTCGTCGATGATACTTAGGGCCATACAAGGTGCTACGTAAGAAGCAGTAATATCCCAGAGGAATCTGACATCCCACCAGTACTAACAGGAGAAGTAAAGAAAGCCCTAAAGGGAATACAAAGAGGCAAAGCCGCTGGTGAGGATCAGGTAACATCAGACCTGTTGAAAGACGATGGAGAGATTATGTTAGAGAAACTGGCCACCCTCTATACGAAGTGTCTCTCGACAGGGAGGATACCAGAATCTTGGAAGAATGCCAACATCATCTTGATCCATAAGAAAGGGGACGTCAAGGACCTGAAAAATTACAGGCCCATCAGCTTACTGTCCGTTGTCTACAAGCTATTCACAAAAGTAATTGCTAACAGAATTAATACGACATTAGAGTTTAATCAACCAAGGGACCAGGCAGGATTTCGTACAGGCTTCTCAACAATAGACCATATTCATACTATCAATCAGGTGATAGAGAAATCCGCGGAATACAACCAACCCCTATACATAGCCTTCATAGATTACGAGAAGGCATTTGATTCGGTGGAGACATCAGCAGTCATGCAGGCACTGCGGAATCAGGGCATCGACGAAGCCTATATTGTCACGTGCGTTTCTTTATTACTTTTGCTGTATTCGGTTTTCGGCCACAAAGACTGTCAAAAACGCTCAGCGCGAACCGCGCCTCATTGTTCGAGAATCTTCGCGATCATTGTAGATCGTTTTGTTAAGAATGCGCGCAAGACGCGCACACTCGAGCTTATTCTAGAATTCGCACGACAGCCAGCGATAACGCTGGAATATTCGACGGCATATGTTTAAATGCCGACGCTCTTCAGCGCTGGTCAGTTGATCGACGGACGACGCCCTGTTCGCCGCTATCATTGTAAAGCGTGTATTGCTGTAGTTCTAGTTCTCATTTTCCGGCCACAAGTTCGGCCAAATAAACAGTTTCACCCTGCAAAGGCCGACTGCTGTCTTCGTCGACGTCACGACCACGTGACAATATAAACATAATGGCAGAAATCTACAACGCATCCACAGCCACTATAGTCCTTCATAAAGAAAGCGACAGAATCCCAATAAAGAAGGGCGTACGATAGGGAGACACGATCTCTCCAATGCTATTCACCGCGTGTTTACAGGAGGTTTTCAGGGCACTAGATTGGGAAGAATTAGGGATAAGAGTTAATGGAGAGTATCTCAGTAACCTGCGATTCGCTGATGACATTGCATTGATGAGTAACGCGGGAGACGAATTACAGCTCATGATTACTGAACTGGATACAGAAAGTAGAAGAGCAGGTCTGAAAATTAATATGCATAAAACTAAAGTAATGTGGAACAATCTTGGCAGAGAACAGCGCTTTGCGATAGGTGGCGAGACACTGGAAGTTGTAAAGGAGTACGTCTACTTAGGACAGGTAGTAACCGCGGAGCCGAACCATGAGAGTGAAATAACTAGAAGAATAAGGATGGGATGGGGCTCATTCGGCAAGCATTATCAAATCATGAATGGTAGTCTACCACTATCTCTCAAGAAGAAGGTATATAACAGCTGCATCTTACCGGTACTTACCTACGGAGCAGAAACCTGGAGACTTACAAAGAGGGTTCAACTTTAATTGAGGACGACGCAGCGAGCGATGGAAAGGAAAATGATAGGTGTAACCTTAAGAGACAGGAAGAGAGCAGAGTGGGTCAGGGAACAAACGGGGGTTAATGACATCATAGTTGAAATCAAGAAGAAGAAATGGATATGGGCCGGGCACGTAGCACGTCGGCAGGATAACCGGTGGTCATTAAGGGTAACTGAATGGATTCCAAGAGATGGCAAACGCGTGAGGGGGAGACAGAAAATTAGGTGGGTAGATGAGATTAAGAAGTTTGCAGGTATTACGTGGCAGCAGAAAGCACAGGACCGGGTTGATTGGCGGAACATGGGAGAGGCCTTTGCCCTGCAGTGGGCGTAGACAGGCTGATGATGATGATGATGATGAAGGTGCTACGACGTCTCGGTGCACTGGACTACGAGGTTGTTCCGGGCGGCATCACAGAGTCCCAGCGGCGCAGCGCACGACCTGAAGTCATCCACGTCGTGCGACTCAAGCCATTTTATGCGCGTTGACGATCCTGAGGACTCTGCTTTTCCTTGCTCCATTGTTGTTCTTTCGAGTTACATGCACACTTTTTCTTACTTCCATGTTCTGTTTTATGCATCGGAATGGTGCCTGTTCAGAGGGAGGCATTGCCACGCCCGCTTCTTGTTTTATTTTGATGTTTTCGGGTTTGACCCACAATGACGGTTAGCAACGCTCGACGCTGACCGCGCCGCAGTGTTCGAGAAGCTTCGCTATTGTAGTAGATCGCGAGTAGTAGATTGTAGTAGATTGTAGTAGTTGTTAAGATTGTGCGCATGGCGCGAATAGTCAAGATTATTTCAGAGCTTGCGCGACCGCCAGTGATAAAGCTGGAAAGTCCGATGCATGAGGTATAAAAGACGGCGCGTCCCAGCGATCATCAGTTTTTCGACGGCCGACGCTCTGTTCGCCGCAATCATTGCACGCTGCGTATCAGTCTATTGCTGTAGTTCGACTTTCAGTTTCCCGGCCACAAGTTCGGCCAAATAAGGAGTTTCATCTCGGACACGCTGACTGCTGCCTTCGTCGACGTCACGACCACGTGACAATATTATGTTTGAGTCGGAGAATCCCGTCCTGCGTGCACAAGCCCGGTGGGAAGCCGAGCATCCCGTGCAACCACAGGTCGTTTTGTTCCTCCACGGCTCCATCAGTTTTCCTATGCACGAGGTTAGAGAAATAGGCCTTAGATTTTTTTACAGCGAAAGCTGTTGTGAGATCATTTCACCGGCCGTTTTACAGCGAAAGCTGTTATGAGATCATTTCACCGGCCGTTTTTTCGCCGTAGTTGTCCGCCGCCGCCGCCGCCGGTGTCCGTAACCAGTATCGCTCGAAATAAGAAAAAAAACGAATTAAGAAAAAAATTCCAGGATGGAACGAGGTTCGAACCTGGGCCCTCTGCGTGGGAGCCCAGTATTCAACCTCTGAGCCATGCCGGTGCTTGAAACTGCTTCGCAAAGAGGTCCTATACAGGCTTCATGCTGGGAAGGAACCACTTTAGCACATGCAATATAGCGTGGTAGAAGAGTAAAATAAGCACCAAGCGTCGCACAACGCGAATTCTGTAACCAGGCGTCACACAATGCGAATTGCGCAACGTGTAGGTTATTGAATGCATCCAACCCATTACAAAGCGCTCTGCCATAATTCTTCATCGTCATCAGGCACAGCACAACAAAGTGCGCATAATGCCTTACATGCGTTCAGCAGGTACCAACGCTTTCCGTTGAATGACGAAAAATGGCACAGTGCCTGCTGCCCTACTTCTAAAAAAATTACAGTCATTTATAGCGTAGTGGGTTCCTCGCAAGTGCACTTGTATTGGTTGCCAAGGAAGCCCATAAGCGCATGATCCACTTCCTCGGGGTCTCAGTAAAGTTCTTCGCCCCCCCCACGTCTCTCTCCCACGTCAACGTATGTGTTATACAGCTTGATGGGAGAGGGAAATAGCGACCGGGCGTCACCCAATGCAAATTACATAACTGGTGGGCCGTTTAAAGATTCCAACCCATTACAAAGGGCTGAGCCATAATTCTTCATCGTCATCAGTCGTCGCGTCAACAAAGTACACATAATGCCTTACAGACGTGTAGCTGGTGTCTCGCTTCTCCGCAGAATCAAGAATAATGGCTGAGTAGGTGCTTCCCAATTTCATAAAAATTGTGATTTATGGCGTAGTGGGTACCTTTCTAGTGTACTTGTATTGTAGCCCCAAGAGAGCTTAACGGTCTCTAGAAATGCCGCCCTTCCAGCTTTCGCTGTGACTGTGCTGCGGTTTCAGCGCAGGCCTGGCGTTTTTTTGGTGCCGTAGTTGTCCGCCGCCGCCGCCGCCGCCGCCGCCGGTGTCCGTAACCAGTATCGCTCGAAATAAGAAAAAAAACTAAATAAGAAAAAAATTCCAGGATAGAACGAGGTTCGAACCTGGGCCCTCTGCGTGGGAGCCCAGTATTCAACCTCTGAGCCATGCCGGTGCTTGACACTGCTTTGCAAAAAGGTCCTATACAGCCTTCATGTCGGGAAGGAACCACATTAGCATATGCAATATAGCGTGGTAAAAGAGTAGAATAAGCACCAAGCGTTTCACAACGCGAATTTTGTAACCAGGCGTCACACAATGCGAATTGCGCAACGAGTAGGTTGTTGAATGCTTCCAACCCATTACAAAAGAGCTCTGCCATAATTATTCATCGTCATCACGCACAGCATCAACAAAGTGCGCATAATGCCTTACATGCGTTTAGCAGGTACCACGGCTGTCTGTAGAATGACGAAAAATGGCACAGTGCCTACTGCCCTACTTCTCAAAAATTACAATGATTTATAGCGTAGTGGGTTCCTCGCAAGTGCACTTCTGTTGGTTACCAAGGAAGCCCATAAGGCTCCCATGATCCATTTCCTCAGGGTCTCAATAAAGTCAATTCTCTCTCTCTCTCGCTCTACGTTTCTCCGGTTAAAGTGTGTTATAAAGCGTGGTGGGACAGTTAAATAACGACCGGGCGTCACACAATATGCATTACGTAACTAGTGGGTCGTTTAAAGCTTCCAACCCATTACAAAGGGCGCAACCATAATTTTCATCGTCATCAACCGCCGCATCAACAAACTGCACATAATCGCTTACATATCGTACCTCGCTTCTCCGCAGAACAACGAATAATGTCGTGCTGGGTGCTTCCCAACTTCCCAAAAATTACGCTTTGTGGCGTAGTGGGTACGTTGCTAAGGTACCTGTGTTAGTAGCCACAGGAGAGTTTATAACGGGCTCTAGAAATGCCGCTCTTCCAGCTTTCGCTGTGACTGTGCTGCGCTTTCCGCGCAGGCCTGGCGTGCCTGGCTTTGGGATTAGGATTACAGTGGCCGACTTCCACTGGATGAGTAGCAGGCTTTAAATTAAGTCCAAATTTTTGCATGTACTCTGTCAGAGCGATGGAAGCGTCGTTGAGGTTTTTAAAATTTTGTTCATTATCCCGTGAGTTCTCAGGGCGGATTTCGTGTTTATTTCCAATATTTCTGCCCTAGCCTCCGCCTTCGTGAAGGGTGCATCGAGCTCCTCAGTGGGAGCCCCGTTATACTCCGGGAGGGCGGTACTGAGAGTATCACCAATGTACAGGGCGGTTAGCGTATTCATAAATTCCGCGTCTGTTCCTTGAAACGCGTGCCTGGCTTTGGACAGTCTAATTCCTGATTGGGTTTTCGAGTTGGTCGGTGTCTTAGCAGACCCCACGTTTTGGCAAGGCTCATGCCCCCCTCCATCTCATCGCATCTGCTGCGCCAATTCTGTTCGAATAATTTGACTGCATAATTTTCAATATTTTTGTTATGTCTGCCAATCTTCCTTCTAAGACTACGGTTCCATTTTTGTTGCTTTAGTCTGCCCTTCATACAACGTTTCGGCTCCCACATGTGAAGGAGTTTGCTATCGGCTATTTCAGGGGCATCGTCCCCGTCAAGCGTCTTAGTTGCCTCTTTAATGTGACGGGTGAGGGTCTTTGTCCACTTCTCCGTGTTTGCGGTCTTATCTGCGGCAGATTGTTCTCGTTTATCTGTGAATAAGTCCCAGTCCGTGATCCTCGGTTGACGCGCACGACGCGTCTTCACCCCCTTTTTAAGAATGAAGGCCAAAATGAAATGATCACTAGCAAAATTGCACTCCGAATTTGTCCACTTCAGATCTGTCACATTCTTGGAGAAGGTCAGGGGAGGTGTCTGCGCACACGCTGTTACCCACCCTGGATGGACTACTAGGGTCCGTGTGTAAGGTGAGGCTGAGCTCGTGCAATCCTGTTTAGCGTAACGCCATTCCGGGTGCGCTGCATTAAAGTCACCCACTATTAACAAGGGGTTCGTCCCGGCTAGCTCAATCGCTCTGCGAAATAGGGCCCTGAATCTCACCTTTCTCTGCTGCGGTGTACTGTATAAATTTTAGAGGAGTACGCTCAGTTCATCTTTCCGGCCCGTAAGAATTTCTAAAAGTGCTGTCTTAATTGCTCTCGAGTTGACTTTCTGCTCGATCGCCGCAATGCTCCGCTTGATCAACGTTGTGACGCGAGAATTATTCCCCTTGTCACTGAAAAACGCTTGGTATCCCGAAAAATTTGCTGCTTTGCCCGTCTCCTGTTGGGCTATAGCTAGAGCAGCAAGTGAGTCTTTGATCTGGCAGGGGAGCTGTTGCGGCTTCTATCGAAAGCGAGCGTTAATGCAACAATACTTCACATTATAGTTAATCTGATTCCCGTGACGTAGAGATCAGTCACGTTTATTTATTTTTTTGCTTGAAATGGCTGGCCGTCATTATTGGTCTTCCGCAATGCACCAAGAAGCATTTCACGATGCCAGCTTCTCAAACATTTTTCTAATTAAAACCTAGATGGGAGCCTGGTTTCCGTCATTGGCTCGTTTATTCAACTAAAGTTTTCAGATTACATGGCGGAATGGGTACCTTCTGTTTCATGCGCGTTACAAAAATTGGTGAAGCTTGCACTGAGGCGCACAACGCTTGACACAGCGAAAGTGGGCCATTATGAAGGCTAATGTGGTTGCTTCTAGGTTGTTTCTAGGCCTTCGCTACGGTATGAGGGTTGTTTCTAGGTTGCTTCTAGGCCGTTGCTAAGCTTTGGCTAGGTGATGCTACGTTGTTTCTAGGTTGATTCTTAGCGCAGATAGGTTCACGTTAAACCACACAGTCGCAGACAAGACGCGTATGTCGAAACGGGACAGAGAGAACCTCGCGCTGAAACCAAGCGTTCACACCTCTCATAGATCTACGGGCACGTCGTCATTCGCGTAGGCCTTCCACCGCTTCGAGGTCTTGACGCAGTCGCGTTGCCCTTCTCGTTCTCTAGGCTCTCGTTACACTGTCGAAACAGGGAGACAGATGTCAATGCTGTGAGACCACAAAATATGTATTTCGTCTGGAACCATTTACTCAGACGCGAAGAACACGCGCGGCCGTCTCGTGCTGGTAGCTTCGTCGTCGTCGTCTTTTCCTGGTCGGATTCTTGAAGCCCGCGCCAGTGCGCTACAGGGCCCCCTTTTAGCAAGGAAGTCGCGGGTTCGGTACAGGTGACCAGGGGCTGACCGTTGAGCCGCAACATGCACGCGGTAAGTATGGCAGTTCGAAGTGGTCGTAAGATGCGACGTTGTCGAACTGTCGGTGTCCAAGTAGGCAGGATTGAAACGGTCGACGGAAACAGTATCTTCCCGGCTGTTGATGAGCAGACGGAAATGTTTATGTGTGCAGTTGACAACCTTAAATGGGCCATCATACGGGGGCTGCAAGCGTGTCGCAAAAAACGTGCGTGCTGTGTTGGAGGTCGGGACTGACATACACACTACGAGATGTTCGTCGTTGTGGAGGCGCAACCACGGTAGCATAGCTTTGCGTAGATGGTATGCATAGTCGGCGGAAGCCTCTGCAGATACCATGGGCTGGTCACCGAAGAATTCATCAGGAACTCGACGAGTCGTGACAAAAGTCAGATCGGCAGCGCTTATGGAGGAGTCGCTATGAAGAGACGTGCGTGTGCCAAGCATAGCGAAAGGAAAGCGTTCGATCAATCATGAAGGAAAAGTGGAAGCCATGAATGGACGCCTTCAGATGACGATTCAGATTGGCACTAGGTAGTCTTGATGGGGTTGACACCAACGAGACCAAAGAGGGGGGTGGCGCAATATCGGCGCCATACATTGACCACTCCCCTAGTCACCTAAGAAGGGGGCGGGGCGCACAATCTGCCTCGTACATTGACTTAGTAGGGGGAGGGCCGCTGCGATGATCCTTCGCCCCCCCCCTGATGGGGAACCCGGTGCACGCCTATGTCTACGTTAATGCTCGGCCACACAACATGAGGTGAATAGTCACTGTGTGGCGCGAATGACAGGGTGATCGAAGGAGTGCAAGGCATCAAAGACTGCTCGACGGAACGGGAGACGTACGTAGAAAGGAGGACGTCATGTCGGCGTATCACGAACGGGGGCGCACGTCAAAGTCAGGCAGCAAGACGTCGGCCAAGGCGAGAGATTTTCCGCGGTTTTGTAGCAGCTTGCGCTCCTCGGCATTCTTCTGGGCGGCGGCGGCAGCCATGGCTGTGAAGTCGATGCTAGATTGGCGGTATTGTGTTGCATAGATAGCATTTCCAGAAAGCGCATCGGCAACGGCGTTAGTTTTTCCACTGACGTTCCGAATGTCGCTCGTGTATTCCGAGACGAAGGCGACCTGTCTGATCTCGCGGGGTGCGTAAGAAGTGCTGGTGGATGCTAAAACAGACGTGAATGGCTTATAAACCGTAAGGATGTGAAAGACACGTCCCTAGAGGAAATGGCAAAAGTGATTTACAGCCAAGTAGATGGCGAGTAGTTCTCCGCCGGAGGTGCTATATTGGCGCTCGGGGCGGGCCAAACTTCTTGGAAAAGAAGGCGATGGCCTGCCAAGCGCCAGCAACGGACGAACCGACCGCAGTGTCAGGTGCGTCTACCATGATGGATGTTGGGGCGTTGCATTTAGGGTGGGCGAGTAGTGTAGTGCCGGCAATGGCTTCTTCGATGTCTCTAAATGCATGCTCAGCCGCATCGTTCCAGAGTACCGGGGTAGTCGGTGTTTTGAAGCCCGTGAGAAGGTCACTGAGAGGCTGCAGTATATCGGCACAGCAAGGAATGATACGACGACAAAAGTTCGCGAGGCCAAGAAATTCACGCAGCTGCCTGGCGGTGTATGGCTGAGAAAACCCATGAATGGTAGTTACACGAGTCGGTAGTGGACGAATGCCATGTGCGTTGACGTGATGGCCAAAGAAGTCCAGCTGCGTGAGCCAGAACTCACTCTTAGCGCCGTTAAGAACGATGCCGAACTTGCTCAGTCTCTCAATCACTTCACGTAAATAGAGCTGTGGAACTTCAGTAGAAGTACTGAAGATGAGAATATCGCCGAGATAGGTGAAGTAGCAGGTCGAGCCACGTCACGCCTTGTCGATGAAACGTTGAAAGGTTTGCGCAGCATTGCGAAGACCAAATGGCATGCGTAGATATTCGAACATGCCTAAAGGGTATTATAATGGCGGTCTTCGGATTGTCTGTGGTTTCGACTGGGATTTGGTGGTAGGCTTTGACCAGGTCAATGTTGCTAAAATGGTGCAGCCGTGCAGTGTCGTAGTGAAATCTTGGATATGGGGAATCGGGTACCGATCCGGAACAGTGGCCTTGTTAAGAGCACGGTACTCACCGCATGGGCGCCAATAACCAGTCTTTTTAGAGACCATGTGGACTGGTGAGGCCTAAGGACTGGAGGAGGGACGAACGAAACCAAGATCAAGCATGTGCTCAAGCTCCTTTTTGGCAACAGCGAGACGGTATGGTGCGAGGTGATGAGCCTGGGCAAATACGGGAGGACCCTTCATTACGACTTGATGTGTCACGCTATGGGCGGCCGAGGACTTAAAGGAGGGTGGTCGGAAGACTTCCGGAAACTCGGCAATGACACTTGTCCAAGGGTCGGGAACGGTTGTGTGTATGAAGAAGCCGGTGTGGTAAAGCGAGACAGGAAACGCCTTGGATGGCTAAGCTAGTCTCGGAGTTCAGGATGCGGCCATGCCGCATGTCGACGATAAGCTTGTAGTGCCATAGAAAGTCGACTCTGGCTATTGGTTGGCCCACATCCGCGGTGACAAAGAGCCAGCGAATAGTACATCTGAGGCCAATGCCAAGAGTCGCCGACTTTTGGCCGTAAGTCTGGATAGTCGATCCGTTGACCGCGATGGGAGGAGGGGAGTCGCGAGGATGGCGTCTTTCAGCCAATCTAGGAGGAAGGACGCCCATTTCAGCGCCAGTATCGACCAGGTAGTGGACCTTGGTGCGACGGTCGGTAATGTGGAAGAGGGGACTGTGCCTGGAGCCGGGAACAGAGGCGACGTCCCTGTTCGATCCGATTGTTTACCACGTACGAACCAGGCTGGCGACAGTTGTTTGCACGCGACCCGTAGCGATGGTGGTACCAGCAAAGGCCATCGGGACTAGTAGAACGGCGGCCGGAGAGATTAAGGTTGGGGCAGCGAGTTCATGATGAAGGACGCGGCTGGTTTGTGCGGAAGGCGGCGACTTGAGCTTTCGGGTAAGCTCCTCATTAGCAGCGAGGAGACGCGCATAACTGTGGCCACTAGCTGTGCTATTGGGCGAAGAGTCTTGAGGGTGACGAAGCGTGGCCACGGAGGGAAAGCCAGCATCCATAATCTTGCCAGCCAACTAAGCCAGAGATTGCAGTGTGGATGCCGGAGATGCTCTCAGAATCTTGCGGACTTGCGTTGGAAGACGCTGCAGAAAAACGGCGGGCCCGGGCCGGGCTCGGGCCTGAAGCTCCGGGCTTAGGGCCGGGCCCGGGTTTGAGGTGGCGGGCTCGGGTCGGGCCGGGCTTGGACTTTGCTCCGTTCTTAAAGGGTCACTAAAGTGAAACACTGAATCGGTTTAGACCGATAAAGTGTACTCTGAGAACCCGAACGTCATTAATTTGACCATCAATGAGTTCATTAATAAATAAGAAAATCAAGTTCAAAGTTCCATTTTGAAATTTCGCGCTGAAATCTCTGCACGTGACGTCACGGATTGCAAACGGTATTCGTCGCATTCTGGGGACATTGGCTCAACGAAATTTCCAGAAACTTGGTATGTTAAGTCTATGACCCCCTCAGAGGTCAATGTACTTCATTTTTACCCACTATAAACTACATAGCGCCCAGTAGATGCCGTCAGAATCTATGACGTCACGACGTTTGCTGCGTGAATTTCAAGTTCGTGTCGTTACCTGCATTTTCCTGCCAGTTTTCTTTCTTACCAAGTCTTGTCGCGGCGAGCGCGGTGCTTTTGGATTGGTAAAAGAGTAATTTACTGACAATAGAAAAATCGTTTTGTGCATACATATAAGCCCCACATTTTATCTCGAAAAAACGCTTTTTCTATGTGGGGTAAGCTCTTTGGAGAAGTTTTATGAGTGATAAGTACTGAACTGATTGTTCTTCTTGCATATGAGCTACTTGATTTATCTGAAACGGGCGAGCTAAAAGTAAATAGACCAGTCGCTTATATGTAACATCTCGCTATTCCGTGCTTTATTAGCTTTCGTTATTATTTTATTTCCCAAATGTTAGTCTGTAATCGCAGTAATAAATGTAATATAATAAAATTATACTTATGAAATGTCATCGCAAGAGCGATCACAGAGCTACAAAGCGGGGAAACGTTGTTGAAAGTTAGAGCCTCCCTCTAAACCGAAAGGACTGCACGGAGTCTCTCTCTGTGCACATAGAATCCCTCTGCACATAGAATCCCTCTAAAGACACATTCTTTTTCTG
Source organism: Rhipicephalus sanguineus (assembly GCF_013339695.2). NCBI lineage: Eukaryota > Metazoa > Arthropoda > Arachnida > Ixodida > Ixodidae > Rhipicephalus > Rhipicephalus sanguineus. Next base: position 34,413,590 of record NC_051181.1, on the reverse strand, counting down.
TGACTCTGTGACGGCTCCCAGTGGTCATGTGGCGAGAGATGGACATGCACAACCTGCTTTTTGTGGCCACATTGTTAATGTCTGAGCTTTCGTCTTGTTCCGCCATATCAGGGGTCTCAAACTCACCTCAGCTAACGGGCCGCATTCACGAAAATTTACTCCCGCAAGGGCTAGGGCAATGACGAAGGTAGGAGCGTGGGAGGGGGGGGGGCAGGTTTTAAAGCTACCGTCATTTCACAGCAGACCTTTCCCATATCTCATATACGGGATCATTTCTGAAGGGGATTTGGCGGCACGGGTCCCACAACATATCGATGCCCATTGTTGCAAAATAGTGCGGAACGGAGCAGCTTGGAGCGTGCCAGACTCTATCGAAGAAGAGGAAACCGAGGGACATCGAGGGCACGTGCACGTGACCGGCGCAGCAGTTCGCCTTTAGTATTGTCATTAAACGGACGTCTCTCTTTCACGTCTGGGGAACCAGTCATTTCGTATCACCCATAATGACTAAAATCTGGACTCCGATTCTTAAATATAGCTCTTGTTTCACGGTTATGTATCAACGCACGGTGACCGTAGGGGGCGCCTCACGAAAAATATCCTTTCGATCTGTGATGCCTGTGTATCTCAAGAACATACTTATAAATAAAAAGAATAGGATCTGGGCTGTCCAGAGGGCCCACGATGCGGCGGTTGGGCTTGGCCTGACTGTCCCAACGTGGGAGCGGCCCGCTGCGCGTTGAGTCGTGCACCTCAGGACTTACAATAAAGTTTCGCATCCATCCATCCATCAAGGCAGTCATGTGCGGGCGGCGGGCCGCTAGCGAGAGGTCCGCGAGCCGCGTGTTTGAGGCCCTATATAGTGCGCTATATAGTGCGAGAGCTACATGATACTGCCGCAACAGCGTTGGAATGTGCAGGAACAGAATAGGTTCATTAAACAAGGCGTGGGGTGAAGTATATTCGCTTGACAAAATATCTGGCGTGAAAAAGGACAATGACAGATTTCGTGCCGGGTGATGTCCCTTTACCTCGAACCATATGCATCTAATGAGTTAGCTTCCAGAAGCTTAGTCGCGCCTTTATTACCAAACTCGAACGAACCCCGAAAATATATCGAAATCACTTCGTCCACTTCCTGCCAGTCCTAACCGCGTAGTCCAATGGCCACCTTCTACCGGTACAACATCGCTGGGAAGGCATAAGCCATTATAATATGAAAAAAAAACGAGCACGGTGCAAACCGTGCATAACATACAGTGCTGAAAATTGCAAGGAGAAGCGCTCAAAGAGGAGGTTTATGGATGAGAAATAGTTTTTTTTTCTTCCTTTCGGCTGCTTATACGCATACACGTAGTGCACGCGGTTCCATACCTTTACCTAGATTAGTGTATTTGCAACAACGGTCACAAATTTGGTTTTAAATGCGAAGCATTTCTTAGCGAACCTCAGGCACTTTGGCCGTTTCTATCTACGTATATATCTATCTATCTATCTATCTATCTATCTAGCCGCCTACGTCTGGGCGCTCTCCCGGTCGCCTCCATAACTTGTCATATACCAAAATTGGCATAGCAGGGGAGCAGTGTATGACGAACACGATTCACTGGTCCTGACATGAATAGCGCAAAATACCTGTCGCGTACGTCACGAAACCCTTTCTCTCAGTCACGTGCGGCACATACCCGCAAACCAGAATTAACGTTATGTGGGTATGTGCCACAGGTGATACAGAGTCTCAACCAACACAATAACCACGAACACACACATTGACACGCAAGAAAAGTGATAATAATAATATTTGTTGGGGTTTTATGTCCGCAAACCACACTATGAAACCATGGTATTCTTTAACATGTACCGAGATCGCACACAACACGCGCATCTAGCGTTCTGCCTCCATCGAAAAGGGACCACCGCGGCCGGGATCGAACCGGCGACCTTCGGGTCAGCAGCCGAGCACCTTAACCGCTACACCACCGCGGCGGACGCAAGAAAAGTGAGGAAACTGAAGACAGAACACCCTTGGAAGACGCTCAAGTATCATCCACTCGTCCATGTGGTTCGCAACGTGGACAACGTGGATTACGCAACAAACGGCGTCAATGCTTCCTACAAATAAATATGCGGAGAGAACCAGGCCTCTCATCATTACCGGTGACTTCAACATTGATTTATCAAGGCCCAAAAACGCTTGGCCCTTATACTACGTGAAAGAAGGCTTGGATGTGGAGAGGACATCAAAAGACCTCGCTGCCACGTCCACGACAGGAGGCATCAGATCATTTCACCGTAAGAGGCATCCAGAATTTCCCCCAGCTGCACTATACCTCGCACTTCACTACACTTAGACTCCTCATAGACGCGATTACGAACGGATCCGATTAACAAGTTCGGTCCAGCGGTGCTTACTGATCACGGTGATGATGACCATGTTCAAGAACTGTCAAGAACCCCTTCTACAAATACACACGGGTTCGTGAAACATGCTTGCGTTCTCCGTCATACCGGAGAAGTATAGGCATAACAGCTGCAATTGTGGCAGAACGTACGTACAGTGCGTCTGCGCGTGCCATTCGGCTGTGTATATATCTAGGGAAACTTTCCTGAATGTAGCTTAGTTGCGAGTAACGCCTGTCCTGTGCATCTGTGTTCCTTCTTCGTCCTGTTCCGATTCGCGTTATCCACTATTGAAGAATATAAGCACTACATATCAGCTTACCGCGTGTGGTGTTGGTAACACCCATGTTGCTGTTGCCATCGTTACGCAACTGTAAACAACTGGTTATAATGTTACGGATGATATGGGTTTATTTACAGTGAGGTCAATGAAGCGGCAGGCAAAAGACAAGGGACGATCCGATGATGCCTAGCACCAAATCCCTCGCGCCCGTTCTTCTTCTTCGTTCTTCTTTCGCGCTCTTCCTGCGCCGCGTTACATTTTCCTCGGGGCCAGACGAAGCTCACCGAGCAAGTCAGAGGGCTCGCTGAGTGCAGGGCTTCAGTCGTGCAACATGGACAAGTTGCGTCTTGCGTGAACGGCGGTTGCCAGCTGTCACTTTTGCGATGACGTAGGTGACGTCGCTCAAACCTTTAACGACGACGAATCGACCGGTGTACTTAGAAAGAAGCTCTTGGCAAAGTCCCTGCTTTCTTAGTGGTGTCCACAACCATGCGAGATCACCTGTTGCAAAGGTGACTGGCAAATGTCTTGTGTCGTAACGGCCCTTAGCACGGAAATGGGACGAGAGAGTTCTGAGCCGGGCCAGTCGACGTGCTTCTTCAGCGCGGCACAATAGAGAGTAATAGCTAAGCGCCTCAGCGGGCCAGCAGGCCCGGCGGACGAGCGGAGACGCCAACTGCGCATGTGCGGCACGCTGGGACAGTCAGCGTTTTTACGGAGCGGACCGCTCGGCCGCTGGTATCCTCTGCTCAGCGGAGCGTGGCCAGCGGACCAGCGGTTTCGCGAGACAAGAGGGCGACCTCCAACACAAGCGGCAGCGGCATGTTGTCGGCGAGACCCGCCAACGCAGCGCTCGCTCTGCTCCAGGCGAAATGTCCCGGCGCTGCTTTTCAACATAAGAAGACCTTGAAGGCGAGGCCGTTTGGAGATGACCTAAAGTGGATTCAAATCATCGAAAACTCGTGTTGATCTTTTGATTCGAAATAGGAGACAAGAAGACACAAGAAACTTGAGAAAGTACGTGCTACTTTGACATCTTTTCCGTACAGATTACATTTGATCGCGTGTTCACAGACGTGCAGATAACTGCATACATTTCGCGTTTTTCTCAAGCGCGTCTTGTCGAGACGCGGTCAGCTTGGCTGTAAAACGAAGGCGAAACCAAGTGGACGCACCTTCACGCTACGCTCAACTGACTCCACAGCGGAACGCGAGGTGCGTTCTACGTTCAACGAGCGGGGCGACGCTATCGCTTAGCTATTACTCTTCATATCGTCTCGCGCTCCGCTGCCCTCTCCGCTCCTTCGTTGGGCCCGCTGGCCCAGCGAGCCGCTTAGCTATTACTCACTAATGTCTGCGCGACACTTGCGTTTTCGTTGGTCGAGAAAGGAAGCACGGTGTCGAGGAAACTTTGAGGATGGCGAGCGTAGAGCAGAAAGAAAGGTGTATAACCTGTTACTTCGTGTTTGGCAGTGTTAAAGGCATACGTTATGAAAGGTAGTACGGCATCCCAGTTCTTATGATCCGCGGAGACATACATTGAAAGCATGTTTATGATGGTACGATTGGTACGCTCAGTTAGCCCGTTGGTTTGCGGGTGGTAAGGCGTGGAATGCCGATAGTGGCACCCACAGAGCCGCAGTAGTTCTTCGACAACGTCAGCGGTGAACTGCCGGCCACGATCACTTACTACCACACGGGGAGCTCCGTGACGGAGAATAATCGAATGCAGTAGGAACCAGGACACATCAGATGAGGTGGCTGAAGCAAGTGCCATCATCTCAGTGTAACGTGTTAGATAATCCACGCAGACGATAATCCAGCGGCGTCCGGTGGAAGACTTCGGGAAAGGGCCGAGCAAATCTATGCCGACTTTTTCGAAAGGCGAAGTCGGTGGCGTAACTTGTTGCAGTGTACCTGCAGAAAGAGCAGTCGGTTGCTTGTGGCGTTGGCATACATCACAACTGGCGACGTAGTGCTTCGTCGTCTGCCACAGTCGAGGCCAGTAGAACCGCTGTCGGATGCGATGAAGCGTCCGAGCAAATCCAAGGTGCCCAGACGTAATGTCGTCGTGCATTGCTCGGAACACCGCAAGGCGCAAGCGTTCTGGGACGACTAGAAGCAGTGGGGCACCATTGCTTGAGTAATTCTTGCAGTACAAAACACCGTCACGAATCACAAATTGCGTTGAGTGTCGAGATCTGTTGGTGGCATCAATAATTGGTCTCAGTGATGGGTCGCGCAGCTGCTCCTGACTGAAGATGTCCATACTCGGAAAGTCCAAGGAGACCGTCGCAAGGTAATTGTCGAAATCGTCGTCATCGGTGCTTGTAGTTGGAGACGGTAGACGAGATAAGCAATCGGCGTCGGCGTGGCATCGCCCACTCTTGTAGGCAACAGAAAAGTTATATTCCTGAAGCCGCAAAGACCAACGAGCCAACCGGCCCGCTGGGTCACGTAATTCGACAAGCCAACATAGGGAATGATGGTCGGTTACGATCTTGAAATGTCGGCCGTACAAATAAGGTCTGAACTTGTGTATGGCGAAAACAACTGCGAGGCACTCCAGTTCTGTTACAGTATAATTGCTTTCAGCCTTTGTCAGAGCACGACTTGCATACGCAACGACGTGTTGGCGTCCGTCATGAAACTGGACGAGGACGGCACCAACGCCCACGCCACTTGCATCGGTATGCAGTTCTGTGAGTGCCTCCGGGTCGAAATGATGCAGAAGGGGCCCAGAAGTGAGCAAAAACTTCAACTGTTCGAAAGCAGCCTCATGCTCAGCGGTCCACCGGTAGGGGGTGTCCTATCGAAGCAAGTCTGTCAGTGGATGAGCTAGCTGGGCGAAGTTTTTAATAAACCGGCGAAAATAAGAACAAAGGCCCAGGAAGCTACGAAGGTCCTTCACCGTCTTTGGTGGCTTGAAGTTGCGGACTGCAGTGATCTTGTTGGGATCTGGTCGTATGCCGTCCTGGTCGACTAGATATCCAAGAACAACGGCTTGGCGCTCACCGAAGTGGCACTTCTTGGAGTTTAAAACAAGACTAGCTTGTTTGATACAACTGAGAACAACGCTGAGCCGCTGGTTATGCTCGTGGAAAGTCCTGCCGAAAATAATGACGTCATCGAGATAACACATACAAATCTCCCATTTGAAACCGCGAAGTATGGAGTCCATGAATCGCTCGAAGGTTGCCGGAGCGTTACATAAGCCAAACGGCATAACGTTAAACTCAAATATGCCGTCGGGCGTAACGAAAGCAGTCTTTTCTCTGTCAGACGGATGCATTGGTATCTGCCAGTACCCAGACCTGAGGTCGACGGATGAAAAGTACGAGGCGGAGTGCAGGCAATCAACAGCATCGTCGATGCGTGGTAAAGGATACACGTCTTTCTTCGTGACGGCGATAAGGCGGCGGTAGTCGACACAAAATCTCCATGAGTCGTCTTTCTTTTTGACGAGTATAACAGGAGCTGCCCAGGGGCTGCATGACTCCTGAATAACGCCCTTCTGCAGCATGTCGTTGACGTGTTCGGCGATCACTTTCCTTTCCGAAGGGGATACGCGGTAAGGCTTCTGGCGTATCGGTGTAGCATCTCCCGTGTTGATACGGTGGTGCATACGGGAGTTTGGCAGCGTAAAACAATGATCGCTTTGCGCAAAATCAAAGACTGGCGCGTACCTGGCGAGTACCTCTTGGAGAACATCCAGCTCAGTAGAAGACAGCGACTTGTTTATCATGCGCCGCAAGTCGGCTGAGTAGTCAGGAGTTGGTGGACGGATGTCTCGGGACCCTTCAACCGTCCGGACGTTAATTGTGGTCATCTCCTCAAACGTTCCCAATTTGAATCCGGCTGGCAGACAGACAGACTCTGCAGAAGCGTTGACTGTCCACAAGAGAGCACGTCCGTCGATAACTTGAATAAACGACCGAGGGACCAACACATTCTTCTTAAGGGCGTTGGTATGATCTGGTTCCACTAGGCTGCTGCAGGATCCCAACAGGACACGAGAAGAGCACACGGGAATAAACATGGCTGAATGACCAGGGATCAACGCATCTTCTGACAACGAAAGAACGTCGGCGGGTTGAGCCCGAAAATCGTCAATTACGGCAGTTGGCAACGTGCTTCGGAGAATAATTTCCCCAGTCCCACAGTCAAGTGTAGCGCCACATTCTCGCAGGAGGTCTATCCCTAAGATAACACTATGAGTTGCTTGCGCCAATACAATGAATTCTGCTCTAAAACTTTGTCCTCAAATCGTTACTAAAGCCGAACAAACACCAACGGGGCGCAACATTTCTCCTCCAACTCCACGAAAAGTTTCATTGCGATCCCACACAAACATAACCTTATGTCCTAAAAAGTGATTTTTAAAATGAAGGCTCATCACCGAAATAGTCGCACCAGTATCTACAAGAGCTACAGTGTTTACACCGTCTATACAGACACGCACTTTGTTCTTCAACATCACAGCAGAAGGAGGAATTGGCGAATCGGACCGTCCCGCGACCGCACCTCCATCGGTCGCACCAGCTAGTTTCCCAGCTGGGGAGGAGAAGGCGACCGACGACGCGGGGACGGCGAACGGCGTGGTCGTCTCGAGGGCGGCGTAAGGCTTCGCCCGGATGCTGGGGACTCGTCACGCAATCTGTTAGGCCACTGCTGTCGTAGAGGGCTAACGATAGATGGAGATGTCGAGGTTTCGTGTACACGAGCCGGGTATGCCGAGAAACGTGGCGCTCGTGGCTGGCGGCGACAGAAGCGTGAGATATGCCCTCGGAGGCCGCACGTGTAGCATACTGGCACGTCACGGTTCAAATTAGTAGTAGCAGAGGCTCGCAGAGTTGGGTGGTACTCCGCAGGCGCACGTCGTGACGCGTCGTAGTAGTCTGCAGGAGGACGTTGTGGTGTCGGGGGATATTCCGCAGCAGCACGACGGAGTGGTGACATCCGGCGGCGACCGTGACTTGTCGGGAGCGATCGGAAGCTCGCGCTGGAGTGCGCCTCTTCAGATTGTGGTCGATACTCGATGCGACGATATAATAGATATGAGACTATTCAACATATGAATGTGCATATATCACTTCCATATTTCTATAGCGTCATTCCGTAACGTTTCGCTCAATGTGAAGAAATACGCCAATCACCATCTTGCGCATGCTTCGCATAACATCGATTCCCACGGTTCGTGGGATCTGCCAAATTTTTTTCCTTCTGTTTCTCTTGCTGTGGCCAGGCGCTACAATGGTGAAAACAGGTGGTACATATCGAGAAGGGTGCACGATTGGCTTTGTGATTACAGCATGCTATAAATTTCAATAGGCTATAGAGTACCATAAAAACAAAGTGAAGTGAGCGTTTTGCTCTCTGCCAAGCTAATCTAGAACACATGCTCTGGCGGTGATCCGTGTTACGTGGCGGCGAAGTCATCACGCGGTCCAAATGGAAGGCTTCTATTACCAGCTCCGCGCTAGAACAGCTATATGGGCAATCCAACGGGCCTGCGACGCAGCAGAGAGACTTGGTCTTTCTGTTCCGATGTCGGAGCGGCCCGCATCGTGCTAGAGCGCGTTCCGATGGACCATAATAAAGTTTATCCATCCATCAATCCATCCTTTGTTGTTATTGCGCTCCCTATCGAAAGTGAACTCGTGCTGCAAATCACTTTCGTTGCTACAATGTCTACTACAAAATGCCCTTCATGATCCCCAGTGTATTTGCAGAAAAAATGGGTACGGTATACAACTGCCGAACAAACAATCATTGTATCCAATATGTCCCCTCAACTGTTTGCACCGTGAGCCCCTTTTTACCAGAAATTACCTTATGGTAAAGTGTAATTGTTAGCGAAACATAGGCCAACAAAGCGTAGATATATTTGCCACTTAAAACACCTTGCTGTCGATTCCATGTTCGGGCAACACCACCTAGATTACTGGGTCGGGCCTCAGTCGGGTCTGATCTGTGGTCGGGCCGGGCCGGGCCGGGTAGGCGAAATTTTTTCTCGTGTTCGGGCCGGGCCCGGGTATCATTTTGAGTCACCGGGCCAAGAATTACGGCCCGTGCAGTGCTCTAGCTCGAGCTACTGGCAGCTGTAGGCCAAGCGAAGCCATTGAGGCGAGCGCAAATCAGGAGGCGAGAGCGATCAGGCGATGTCCGGGTCACCAATTCGTGGAAACAGGCAGACAGATGTCGATGCTGTGAGACCACAAAATATGTATTTCGTCTGGAACCATTCACACAGACACGAACAAGAACACGCGCGACCGTCTCGTGCTGGTAGCTTCGTCGTCATCGTCTTTTCCTAGTCGGATTCTTGTAGCCCACGCTAGTGCGGCATCGTACTCGAGAGCACGTACTCGGGGGTCTTTGACTCGCCGCAGTCCCTTCGCAGCGCTTTGTTGGGTTAACTGTTGCCTTCTTCCTTTTTAGTGCACCAGTAGTGAGTAGTGGGATGTACGCAGTTTCTGCGGCAAATAGCCGTTTAAGATCATGATAGTTTTTTGAATCGCCAGAGAAGGAACCATTTTCAAAACAGCTTCCCTCTTAAAAACATGTGCACGACCGAGCGGAATTGTAGGCAGGAAGCCCTTCTTCTTCAGATAATGAAAGCACGAATGATGAGGATGTCGGTGCTTTGTTTCGCCTAAAAAGAAATCGCCTGAAAAATAGGCGATTTGTTTGTTACTTTCGACAACCTGTAGCCGTTCACTAACCGTGTCGTATTGGCTTTGCAGTGTTTCGCCTCTTCCATCGTCCGCTTCAAATCAAGATCTGTTTGAGAAGTTTTATCTGTGGTTGAGCTTGTTTCGTGCTCGCTATCAGCAGACAGCGCAGAGTCAGATGTTGCCTCCAAAAATCCGACAGGTGCAACATGTTCTTCTTTGCAGAAGAGATCACGCTGGACATCTCCATGCATGCTTTTATCTGGGTCACTATTGTTCGCGCAAACTGATGCACTGTCATCTGATAGTTATTTTCAAGGCCACTTCCTTATACTAGGAGTGCTTACCTTTTGCATATATGACGGGTAATTAGGGATCACCGCTGGCATAGTAGTTGGCAAGAGCATTCGCAGTTTCGCGCTTTTCTTGTCATTTTCGGTGAAGTGCAGGTAACAAACCAAAGAATGGTCACTGGGTACCCACCTCGCCTCGTTTCTTTTCCTCCAGTATTTTGCCTGTAGCTGTTTCTGGGCCAAGCTTGTCGGCGTTCAGCATCTGATCGAAATTCATGGCAGGCGAAATCGGGATTTCCTTTGCATTCGATGTGCACAGTGGAACGGAGCAGTTCCTCGCCATGCTGTCGCTGTAACTACCCAGCTGACCTATGTTTCGGCTTGTGGGTGGCACAACACATCAGATTCAACACGATTATTGTTGTTACAAGCCAGTAACCTCACTCCGCTGTGCAAAAAAGGCGCGCTGACAATACCGCGCCTCGCCGAAGGATCCCCTATCACTAGCGTCCCCCTCGAAAATTGCGGCCAGAACTGTCAACGGCGCGCGCTATCCCTTCCTCGCCATCGCTCGGCGGTTCCACTCAACAAGCCGCACCTTGTGAGCTTTGATACAGCGGCCGTGGTAGTACATACACAATCGATTTAGTTAGCTACGTATCATTGCGATCACTGGTACCAAACCGCCCTATCATGGACGAATGACCCAAGCGATTTTCGCCTTTTCAGTTGCGTTCTCCCTTCGGCTCTCGCTTCCTGTGCGTTGGACTGGCTTATTACGCATCATCGAATGTTTTGTTGACGGTTGTCATTTGTTTGTATATGCTAGAAAAAGGGATACGAGCGTGTCCACTTTCGTGGGAAAAGACCGAAGGCAAGACAACCGTGAAGGTGGTGATGACCAACACCTTGCGATTCGTTGTATCACGCACGTATTACCATTTCCTAAATAAAACCGCAACTTTGAGCATTCACAACGTACGCGCGCGATGCTGTGTGGTGGCGACCAATTCAGATTATCTGGGGAGGCGGCGTGCGTGATGTTTATCACGCGTCTTCAGTCTTCACTAGCTGCTCTCTCCGTGTTACACGGTGCACACCGCGGCCAGAGATACTGCTGAACTTTATAGTCAAGGTAGCCACGGTACTTCGTCAGGGGTACGCAAAAAATAACAGAAGAGATCGCGTTATCACACTTGCTCATGCGACCCGCTGTGGAGAATGTAAGTAATTCGCTTACCCAACATGTTCAGCGGCCCGTATTCAGCGCTCTCACCTTTCTGCGTCGCACTACACTATGTAAATCGATAAAACTAAACGTTGTTATTCAGTCCTCTACATTCGTGGCAATTCACAAGTCTACAGCAAGGAGGTTTGAAAAAAAATCACAGCATATCCACGGGGTGAATGATGATGAGTGGGGCGAAGCTACGGAGGGAATCATCTGTAAACCGTGAACCTCTTCCGTGAAATGCGCCCAGTACATAATATAAAGAGTGTGAAACATCGTGTATATATTAAACATCAAACTTTTATTGTACTGTTGGTTTACGTGGTCCCTTCATTATCACTTGTGATCGGTGAAATGCAAGGAAGAAGTCCGCTCCCGAGCGAAAGAGCGCCAAGAGCGACCGCATTCCCCGCTCGCCCTGTGCGAATTAAAGGCAAGGCTAGAGGGAAGACAGGACGCGCGTTCTACGACGCGAGGTCGGTAGCATGCCCAACGAAAGCCAACGGAACGCGATCGTGCAAGTGCTCCGGCTTCGCATCGCCTCATGGTTCCATTTAGCGTCCCAAAACCAAATATATTGCTCAAGGTGTGCCTTGCGTTTTTCGTAGAAATAATTTCTTTATCATGTACATTAAGACGAAAAGTTGAAAGCTCACTAGAGTGTATCGCCCGCAAAGTATGTCTTTTAGTGTGATTTAACTCTCGTACGGCAGGGTCCTCGCGCCGTTGCCGGTCCACCTCGCCCGTTGACCATCGGGCGAGGTGGCTACATACAACTACTACTACTACACTTTAAGAAAAACATCTGGCGTTCTTTCGTTCTGCTTTTACAAAACATCTGGCGTCTTTCGTTGGTTTATTTCATCAATCAACGGCGTTTTGAACAAAATTTTTATTGTTTAATCACGCACAGGAGAAATCTCACCAGGCACTACCTTGGAGGTAAACAATGGCTGCTAATGGGAATAAGGGACAGAAGAAGTCGGCTTTTACCTAACACTTACACTTCTACTTCTACTAACGTTTCCTACTGGAACATGCCAATGGCTGCTAATGGGGAATGAGAGACAGAAGAATTCGGCTTTTAGTTAACGCGCACGCTGCGAATTTTTTATTGTTCAACAACGCACAGGAGAAATCTCCCACCGGCACCACCTTGGAGGTCAAAGCGTAAGACTTGTTACGGACTACTACGACGACTACGAGGGACGAACGGGTGCCGCCTTAAGGAGCTTCGCCCCTAAAAATTCTGGAGTGGAAGCTCTCGCAACAGCTTCCCAGCGCAAGTGAAGCCAGCTTTTGCCCACCAAAGAGCTCGGGAAAATGCTCTTTTCTGGTGGTGCCTACTTAGAGATCAAATGGCTTTGATCTGTTTATGCAAAAACTACGTTAATTATAGAATAAAAGATCGTTGTGGCCGACAAAAGTAACCCGTCCAGAGGAGTATTGGCGATTGATCTCCAATAAAATTTGCCATGGCTTTGAGGCTTTTTTACGAAAACTAGTAACATGAAGACACACTTGCAGCAATATCTGACCCCTAAAGATTGCCATAATAAAGTTGTCTGGCGTGCGTCGAAAACGCTCGCCTTCGTTCGCCAAACGACGATGGTTTATCGTGCCCCTACTAAGATGGCGGGCGCAGCCGCCATCTTTTGGTGGGCACGGCTTTACTATTGCCCAATAATCGCCACTCCAGCAATTTTTTTTAAACCTCCTTGGTCTACAGTAGCGTTGATCGCAGCGTTTCTTCGTAGCGCGTGCATCTGTCTCGTTTGCGTTTGTTTTCGCCATCGGTCTGGCGAGTGATTCAACAAAACCTTCATTGCAGTTGGGTGGCGCGTCCGACGATGTTAAATGCGCAAAACGCGCAGTATTAAACTACTTCGCTGTTTCGCAATCGCTAGTTGCACAAGGTTCCACAGTAAATGCACGAGGCAGTCGAATTTTGCACTACCCGATATTTCTGACAGCTGGGGCTACGCGTCTTGGGAAACTCCAGAGACTGACGTGTATATATTGACGGACCGGCCTCGGAGAGGTCCGGTGTTCTGCCGAGAGTTCGGTAATGTATAGGCCTCGACAGCACGTATGGTGGCACTGCTGCGCTATGACAGTCAGCGACACCATTAGCGGGCACGCACGTGATCCCGTTGTGACATGTTGCGGGCGCTCGTTGTAATAGGCTCTTTTAGCTGAGCGTCGCTTACGCTCAGCCCCTCGCAGACGTAGCGTCCAGAGGGAGTGCAGGAACTGCATAAATTTCGTGTTTTTGACGAGCGCGTCTTGCTGACACGCGGTGAGCTCGGGTGCAAAAGGACGGCAAACCAAATGGACTCACCTTCACGCTCCGGTCAGTTGGCTTCACGAGCGGAGCGAGAGATGCGTTCTACGTTCCGCCAGTCACACGATCGCTCTGCGCACGCGTACTTCAGTTCTTTCAACGTGTTTGTGTGTTAACTGAGTCACGTGCACTACACTGCCTTTTACGCGTTCGTGTGCATTCGCCGGTCTGACCGGAGCGGACCGTCAATGCCCAGCTAAAAGTGCCTAATGACATTACGCGCGTTGTTGTGTGGTTTCCGCAGAACTGAACACGTAGATAGATAGTTCTAATAAACGCAGTCTTCTTCACCGCAATGATCTTTGCGCCAGGAGTCATGTTTACGGCGCCAGGGAGGAAAATGCGTCTGCGAAGGGACCCTCCGAATTTACTGGCAAGTGTGTTGCTTACATGAAGAGCGTCGACTAGGACGTCCGCCTACAGGTTATGCTGGTTTTATCAAGGACTTGTATTATTTAAGTTAAATAAAAAAATCATCTATTACGCGAAGAACTTTCTTTCACTTTTGCATCCGTTCGGTTGGGAGTTGGTGATCGGGCAAAGCAAGAGAAAAGTTCCTTCGTCCCGTTCCTCTCGCTTTTTAGGGGCGAAGCTCCTTAAAGCGGCACCCGTTCGTCCCCGTCGTAGTGCGTAACCAGTCTTAAGGCTAGTACCAGATCTTGACCTCCAAGGTGGTGCCGGTGGGAGATTTCTCCTGTGCGTTGTTGAACAATAAAAAATTTGCAGCGTGCGCGTTAACTAAAAGCCGAATCCTTCTGTCTCTCATTCCCCATTAGCAGCCATTGGCATGTTCCAGAAGGAAACGTTAGTAGAAGTAGAAGTGTAAGTGTTAGCTAAAAGCCGACTTCTTCTGTCTCTCATTCCCATTAGCAGCCATTGTTTACCTCCAAGGTAGTGCCTCGTGAGATTTCTCCTGTGCGTGAATAAACAATAAAAATTTTGTTCAAAACGCCGTTGATTGATGAAATAAACCAACGAAAGACGCCAGATGTTTTCTAAAAGCAAAACGAAAAGACGCCAGATGTTTCTAAAGCAAAACGAAAAGACGCCAGCTGCTTAACGAAAGACGCCAGATGTTTTCTAAAGCAATGGTTTTCTAAACAATGAAAATTCACAGCGTACATGTAAAATTAAAGTGAGCTGCAAGTCGTCATAACTCTCATCGAACCTTTAGTATAAACGCGCCCGATCTCACGTCGGTGATGATGTACTGGGCAGAATTCACGGAAGATTCACGGTTTACCGATGAACCTCCCCAGCTTCGCCCACTCATCATCATTCACTCCGTCGTTATGCTGTGATTTTTTTGCGCTCGCTCCTTCCTTCGTTTTGTTCAATGATTTCTGCACATTTCCCACTTTTCTATGCAACCAATTGCGCATTGTGAGAGCAAGGTGCACAAGCAAGGCTGGGCGCAGAGAATGGTGCAAGGACGCCGCCAACCGGGGTATGTTTGCGAACAAGTTCGAGCACACATCTAGCACAGACCTACTATGCGCCTGGCTCTGACAATCGCCGCGTTTCATTTTAGATATATCAATATTAATTCAATAACGACCATTTCAATAACGTCCATTTAGATATGAACATATTTAACGCTTCGTCGTAAGGTCAGGCTGTGAAAAAGTGTCGGAACATATAGGCAGAGTGCAGGGCTATCGATATTCTCTCATCATTGCCCTAAAAGTGGGCACTGTATATGAGGTTTCGCTGCTTCACAACCGGCCGAATCCCTCCATTGCGGCTAGAAAAAAGGCAGATTTAGAGTGACCTAGAATAGGGGGAGTGTCCAAAGCGCCGCGCGAATACATGGGAGGAGCGAGGGCCTTTTGCGGTGAACTCCCGCGCCGCGGCGCTGCCGTGCCGGACCCGTGGGCTTTCTCCGCGGCGGAAGCCGCGTCAAAGCGGCGAGCGTCTGCTACGTGCCTGATATTTTGGGCGCTATTAGCCAAAATTGCGGGAATTCGGGCAATATTTAATACTGCGTCACTACAACATAATAATGCAGCGACTCATCACTCAGAGAACGCGTTTGTGCGTTGTGAAACGGGGATTTTGTATATTTCCTTTCAGCTGGTTTGTCACCGCAATGATCCGCACTTACGCGGCAGTTTGAGGAACGCATTCTGCGCGCACTTCATCGTGAGAGAAGGCGCTTAATTTACTTTCGCGTGGAATGACGAACGTAAATTTTCTGCAGGAGAGAATAAATTGCAGATAACCAGGAGAGCGTAGAAGATATTAACGTACTAAATGGCTAGCTCATGCTAACGCGTTTGCACCCTTCATATATAACTGCCATACTTTATATTCACTATATTAGTGTATTATACAAAGTGTATTATGTGCTTTACCGTACGTAGCCATACTGTACTAAAAGGAGTGAGGTTTCCCTCAAGCCGCCTTTGTGCGGCTTTTTTCCCTCTTCCACTTCCATTTACCACTATGTTGTACATGTGTGTGTAAATGGAAATCAATAAATCAATCAAATACCATACCTTTTCTTTCGTACGTTCGATTCGTTCAGAAGGCTGCCTCGCGCTCTCTGCTGTTCGAAGCCTTTTCATGCGAAGCCGAATGTGTCCGTCGGCGTGGCCGCGGTACCAAGAGTAAAGAAGTTACTCGCGTAACTCGCGTCTCGTTCACTTGGTATACATGAAAGTTGACATGGAGGGGCACGAATGTATGCCTAACATGACCGATAGGTCATGGCATCACTTACTTGACATGCTTGCCATTTGCGTAACGACTAACAATAGTAATGTGGCGGGCGGCGTGTGGCGCGCTAACCCGCTTTCCTCAGCCAGAAATAATTCTGACTATGTGTGGTCTGACGGTTTGTCTTTTTCAGGTGATAAAAACGTGGTGGTCAGCAACATCGATGTCAACGTGTAAGACTTACCTATATATTTTGAAGAACTGACCGCATAGGTAAAATGTAGGCGAAAAACTTACATGAAAAAAGTTATAAAAAAAATCACGGTCTCTTATGCATTCGCCTCAGGCGACTCGAAAACTTCTTCTTTTCCGTCAGTCAATGCATTGATCCTTCCCCGCCCCTCTCTGAAAGCTTTCTTCACATAACGTGGTTTCGGACTGCCCACAGGATCGAAGACATTGCAAGCTTTCTGCCCCTTACCTGCTTTTACATTGCCTCCGTGATCGGCCTCAGATTACGGAGGCAATGCAAAGTGACCATGTCATGTGAAGGCGTCATCATACCACGTCACGTTGAATGACGTCACAAGTTTTGCCTACCTGTGACATCATGGTGACGTCATCACGTGATGATTTTTGTGCATCACTCGTGTTGGCGACACGGGACCCCGACGGTCAATTTTCGCGCTTGATGAGGCACCTATGGTTTTAGCCTGAAAAAAAAATCACAGCATATCCACGTGGTGAATGATGATGAGTGGGGCGAAGCTCCGGAGGATATAATGGGTAAACCGTGAATCTTCCGTGTAACGCCCCATCAATCATCATATAAAGAATGAGAAACACTGTGTGTATATTACAAACATCAAACTTTTATTTTTCTTAATTAGATGACGCTTGGCTTGCGTTGTCCCTTCGTTATCACGCTTTTATGGTCCGTAAAATGAAGGGACAGTGGTTCCTGCACGGGTTGAAATTCGAAATTTGAAGATACCAGGTCTATACACGTCCCTCGGATGGTCGTTGGTTTCATGTGATCAAAGGACGTGCACGTGAGAGCATATTTGGCTGCCATATGTTGTATTAACCACTCATTGTTCTTTTCGGTAATATCGACCTTCAGGTCGCCAACTAACACAAATGGTCTATTCTTGTACTTGTCATAATTACACGATGCCGTGTTAATGAATGTCTTGATATTCCCACTCGACAAATCGGGTGCAAGGTACATGGTCATGATGATGCATCCATGAAAATCGATGGCAGCATATTCACCGTTGTGGCTCTCTGTCGTTGGTAGTAGTTTCAGATCTTGTGCATTTTCTGTTTGTTTGACGTACACGGCCACACCACCTGCAGGACGCTCTGCATCATCGATGCAAACGACTGGAACGTATCGTTTGATACGCGGTCTTTTGGCGTTCCACGTCTCGGTAAGATAGAGAACGTCCACCGCAGTAAATATGGGGTCCCGTTCCACATCGTCTACAAGCTTGACATAAAGCCAGCTAGGCTTAAATGGTAGGCGGGAAACTACAGAAGGCAACAAGTAAAGAAAACATAATAGAACGGCAATCTTTTGCCAAGACGTTCGACCACTGCAAAGTTAACGGCTATCTCATGGGTGGGTCTCTGCAGCCTTGTCTTCCAGCGAAAGAAAAAGCGCGCCAAGAGGGAGCCTCATGGCGCGTTACTTCTGAAATGTTGTCTTCGGGCATCGTTGAAAACACGAGACGTAGTGAAAAAGAAAGAACGCCACACAGGCGAACACGCACGTGAGTCTCGCTCGTCAACGTCGTTTTCTTCTTCTACTGCATACCAGAACAAGCGCTTCTCACGAACTTGAGGTGGCTACTACAAACAAGCAAACGAACAAACGGAGGATGGACGGAGCCACGGCATAAGGAGCTTCGCCCCTAAAACATGACAAACCAAAGTAAATGAAACGATAACAGTGCAACATCGTGTATGCCTCACTTCATGTTACGAGCGATCGCCCAAAAACGAACGTGATGCTCAGCTCAGAGCAGATGATTACACGCGTCTGCGGGACAAAAGAGGCTCGCTTTGCCCGTCTGGTCATCTCTTTATATTTATTAAATAGATGACCAGAGACGCTGTTTAAGTATTCCGGAGCTTTAGCACGAAAGCGTGGTGGACGCTATGTTGAGCTGTTCAGGAAAAAAAGAGGGGGGCGCGAGGTGGATTGCGGTCGGTTTCTGTTCGTACTGACCAGATGTCAAGGTCGGTGTTTTTCGCTGTATATATTACTGGGTTTCAGATGTAGCCGCCTTCAGACTCATACAGCAAGAATGACGTGACGTGAAACGTTCCTGTCCTTAGGCGCATGTACTGCTTCCCATTGAGCCATCTTTTGAATAGCAACAAGCTGGCGCCGCCACTTACCTCACGCTCAGACTCTTGCAACCCGCGCTGTTTGTTCACAAAGTCGTTATAGACCAGCCACATATTCTAGGTGAGGTTGAGAGTGTGATTCAAAATTTTCGATGATGTAGCATTCAAGAAAATGCAACATTCTAATCATTAGTGGAGATCAACTTCTGGACATAACTTGGGCAAATGCAGCACTCCCGTTGAGCCGCTTTCTGGACCAGTACATTCTTTCATACCGTTTCTGTAAAAGGCACTGCAGCAAAAGTAAGCTAATAAAAACACGAAGTTCTTGCGTAAGTGAAGCAATTCTTCGGAAATGAGAACGTCGGCCCAGCTTGCTCGAACGCAGCAGCAGTGATGTATGCTGGTTTCTCTCTACTACGATAACATCAAGCAGTCCAATACCAAAGTCGGCCTCCGAAAGTTTACAGTTAAAGCTCGTATTTTACTCTAAGAGCTCAAGGCCTTAAGGGGAAGAGTGTTCTGTGATTGTTAATTCCCAAGAATCCTTGAAATAAGAATAAATTGTGGAGCTCTGGCGGCGACGTTGTCGGGGTCTATACGGTAGCATTCGCGGGACCTCGATATCGTATCAACGCTGCTCTTTTTTCCGCTTCAAATTCTGTCCGTAAAGACGTCATCAATATCTTCCTCCCTTGAAGAAGGAAACAAGGCACCGACATCCTCACCACTCGTTCTTTCATTATCTGAAGAAAAAGGATTTCCTGCCGACAATGTCGCTCGGACGTGCACATGTTTTTAAAAGCGAAACTGTTTAGCAAATGGTTCCTTGTCCGGCGAACCAAAAAACAAACGGAGGATGGACGGACCCACGGCATAAGGAGCTTCGCCCCTAAAACAAGACAAACCAAAGTAAATGAAACAATAACAGTGCAACATCGTGTATGCCTCACTTCATGTTACGAGCGATCGCCCGAAAACGAACGTGATGCTCAGCTCAGAGCAGCTAATTACACGCGTCTGCGCGACAAAAGAGGCTCGCTTTGTCCGTCTGGTCATCTCTTTATATTTATTAAATAGATGACCAGAGACGCTGTTTAAGTATTCCGGAGCTTTAGCACGAAAGCGTGGTGGACGCTATATTGAGCTCATCAGCAAAAAAAGAGGGGGGGGGGCGGTGGATTGCGGTCGGGTGCCCTGTTGTCGCGCACTCAATTGCCGCGAAAAGAATTGTATTTTATGTCAGTACTCGTCCACATCTTTTTGTAAAGTCTCTGAGCCACGTGAACGCTAACCGTCGAGAACCGTGAAAATATCTGAAGTTGAGAATGAGTTGTTTGAAACTGTTTTTATTTCGTATAGTGAAGGCTTGAAGCAATGCACGCATCTCGCGCGAACGTTTCATGCTGGCATCCAGCGATCCCTGTAGAAAGAAACATGATCGACGCACGAGTGACCACAGCTGGCTCCGAAACATGTAGTGTTAACCGAACCGCAACCGCAAAGCGACAAAGTGATGAAACCCTGAAAGGATAAAGAGAAGATGGTGATCGTGTAGACTCAATAAACTATATATATATATATATTATATATATATATATATATATATATATATATATATGTATGTATATATATATATATATATATATATATATATATATATATATATATATATATATATATATATATATATATATATGATCACATGTTGCATTTTTTCAGGCTAGGTACATAAGAGATCTCTGTATTTGAACAATTTTATGAAGTGTTTCAGATATTTCACTTCCATAGTATTTTTGTTCAGGCAGCTATTTAACCTGTACAGGAAGAAAGGGGTATTTGTAACTTTATTTCATGATATCTAGATATTTGTAAAGCATTCTCTATATTACACCTTTTATGCAAAAAACTTGTGGAATAAAATTAGTTTACCTTGCACTTCTTTTCTTTCAAATGCTTGCGCACGGTGAGCCTTCTTGTACGCTACCTCAGAAGAAAAAATAAGCTAACAGCATTTCGGTTGTATGACCGTCTCTACTCTTTCTTTTGTTTCCCTTACGTCTTCCTGGTGTACTCTGTCCGTAATGAAGTGCTAGGGGAGGCTAAAAAATTGTCGAATAAAGCGGTGTGCATATGGCAAGCATACCACTGGTGAACATGAGTAAAAAGCTCGTAGTGTGGAGCGGTCACTGCGCGTATTTCAGTTCACTTTCAGCGCACGTGTCAGCTCACGTGTCACTTACTTTCTTTTTTATTCCTCTTAATTCTTGCATGCGTGATGCTATTGCCCGGTAACCCGTGCGAATAAGCTTTTTTTCGTTTTTTCCTTGTGCGTGTTCGTTTTCCGCGGTTTTACGCACGCACCAACGTTTTCGAATTCTATCACCGGCCCTACGCTATGCTGATATGCCGCTTGGCACACGATCTTTTGCATTCTGTTGTTGACCCAGCACTAACACAACGCTTATAGATGGGTAAGCTCCATTCCGCATCGCATTATTAAAGTTAAGTAGACTTCAAGTGCCCTGTGTGGAAATTCAGCGCAAAAAACTTCAGCGCGTAGCAGACGCCACTCGTTTTCCGCGCGCTTCCCGAGCGCGGAAAGCCTACAGGTCCGCCGCAGCAGCGGCGCGGCGCGGCAGTTCACCGCAAAAGGCACACGCGGGAGCCGCCGCTTTGGACACTCCCTCTATTCTAGGTCACTCTAGGCAGATTTTATGGCCACGACGACCAAATATGCGCAATAATAGCAAGAAAAGCATTAAAACAAGGAAGAGCGACTGTTTATCTCGCACGTGGCCCCGCCCTGATTCAACGCTCTCATCGCTAGTTCTCGTGAGCCTTCCACATACATTCATATAATCTTATTTTTGATAGCTTACGGGCAGCGTTTCTATAGCTATTGTGACGGCCATGCGCACAACAACAGCATAGTTACACTCCTGTTTGACCGCGAATTAGCTTCGTTTTCGAGTTGCTGTGGTACCGCCCGTACGCACCCTCCTGTTCAGCCAAAGCTGCAGCGCACTAGGCCTATAGATCATTGGCGACCGAGAAAGTGGAGGTCGTTGGGATCTCCACTGTGCTGCTGCAAGCCATATAGCGTTGTCGCTTGGCTGTTCATTCTCCAAGCTGTGGGAGCTCAGCGTTAGCAGCGAAGCCTCGCAGTCCCATCCGCGGTAATGGCAGCAGCGGTAGTCGCGGCCGCCATCTCGGCAACGCTAGGAAAGTTGGCAGTGGTCGGTGTCAGCACAGCGTCGCTCTTCATCGGAGCCTAGCGCTGGCCTACAAGTGGAGGGTTTGGCACGCTTGGTGGCGGCGCCGCCTAACGGCTAACTCCCGGTGGTGCCGCGTCTTGGTCTTGACGTGGGTGCATTCGAGACAGCAGAATGCCGCAGTGTAGCTCACAGATTGCCGCTGTGCCTTTACAAGTTTAGGAACATCACGTGACTTCGTCGTGGCAACATCAGCAATAGATGTCACTTCAAGCTGTGGAAACGTAGAAAGATTTCACAGCTCATCTCGTATGGTCGCTTGGATGGTTTTTCGCGTAGGGCGAGTTAACTGATGGCTTGAACAGCAGCGCTGTCTGTATTCAAGCAATGATTGTCTTTAAGAAAGCACGTTTCCAGGTTCGTTGTGGAAGAGGGACGAGGCCAGTCGTGAAGGAACATTACACAAGATTGAAAGAAAAATCCGCGAGCGCACTTGTAGGGACTATCGACAGTTCAATTAAACAACACGGCTCGAACGAAAAATTAAAATGACTATGCACCGTACAAAACCGTACACATGATAACGCAGCGCATGACACCTTCTAAATAGAATCCTCAAGAAAACTCACTTCATTTTGTGATAATAAGAAGGAAGGTACACACATACCCAGATGATGTCTATGTTCTTGGGTGTGGTACCGTTCAAGGATTTTCTTCTCAAAATGTGTAGTTCCTTTACCATATATTTTGGTATCATTTTAGATGGCTGAGCAATTGGATACTCTGGAGTGTTACTAACAGCGCAAATAAGGACGAGGGACCAGGAAGAATCACAGACAAGCGCTGACTTACAACTGATGTTTATTTCCGAAACGAGACAGAATATAAGGAAACGGCACGTGGACAAAAAGATTGCAAAGCACTTATTTGCAAAAAAACACAAAACAGTGTTACCAGGCTACATCACTTGCGGTGGTCATGTTCACGGGACATGTACCGAACTACTTCTTCCATCAATGCGATGGACGGGACACTCACGCACTTATCGCCAAGTTTCGCGATTTCTGCAGCCTCAATTATTTACCGCGTTAAAGAGAAGCAGATCGCCCCACCACACGGCACCTCTCGAATAGGGGTTTGCACTCAGCAGAGTAACACGTGCTGCAATGAAGGGCTGAGTGCCCACTGTTCATTTGCGGGACATTGTTGATTTGTTCGCGCAACCTACGTTCACGCATCGGCCGGTTTGACCGACGTACTGTTTTCCGCACGTTAGCGGGATGCTATAGATCACGCCCTCTACTCATTCCGTGTAACGGTTTCGATGCTTCACCTGGCAACCAGATTCCTTCTTTTCTAGGGAAGTGGTCTTTGCAGCCAACCTGGAAAGCTTCTGGGGGGCACTAAATGCCACGCGAACATGAACGCGTTTTTTAGACCGTGGGAAACACCGTGGACATAAGGCACAACGGCCGCCTTCATTTTGGTACACTCAGAAGTACCACATCCCCGCTCACCGAGGTTATGGTGAGACTTGTAACTATTTAGTATAGTCTTTTTAGTATAGCGTTAATGTGCGCGTGGCATTTAGTGCCACGCGAACATAGCAACAATTTGCGCGAACATAGCAACAATGTTCGGCAAATGAACAGTGGGCACTCAGCCCTTCATTGCAGCACGTGTGACTCTGCTGAGTGCAAACACCTATTCGAGAGGTGCCGTGTGGTGGGGCGATCTGCTTCTCAATTAACGCGTTAAATAATTGAGGCTGCAGAAATTGTGAAACTTGGCGATAAGTGCGTGAGTGTCCCGTCCATTGCCTTGATGGAAAAAGAAGTTCGGTACATGTCCCGTGCGCATGACCACCGCAAGTGATGTAGGCTGGTAACATTGTTTTTTTTTGCAAATAAGTGCTTTGCAATCTTTTTTCTCTACGTGCTGTTTCCCTCCATTCTGTCTCGTTTCGGAAATAAACTTCAGTTGTAATTCAGCGCTTGTCTGTGATTCTTCCTGGTCCCTCGTCCTTATTTGCGCTGTTAGTAACATTATGGATCACCAACTTGCCCAACGAATCGCATTCTGCAGTGGTCAGGCAAGTACGCTTCTCCACTTCATGTGTCGGACGTTTTGAGTTCCTTCCAGTATTTCCACAGCGCCCCATCTGTACTATGTACAACCTTTCACAGCAAAAGAGGATTCAGTAAACGACATTTTGGGCCTATTTTGTGAATCGAGTGGCGTGGTAAGTAGTCGGATTGCTCAGTCATTTCCAGAATTAAATGCTTGCACAAAAGTCTGCCAACCTGTATGAAACCGAAAACAGGAGTGGTACGCCATGCCTTTTGCAAACGTTTTTTTTTTTTTGCATTTTGGAAATTCTTGCATATCTATGGGTGCACTTTTTTCGCCTATGATCCTCATTTTCGCATGCGTGTGAC
Source organism: Rhipicephalus sanguineus (assembly GCF_013339695.2). Lineage (NCBI taxonomy): Eukaryota > Metazoa > Arthropoda > Arachnida > Ixodida > Ixodidae > Rhipicephalus > Rhipicephalus sanguineus. The sequence continues at coordinate 34,389,699 of NC_051181.1, read as the reverse complement.
ACAACATTTTTCCTTTAATAACTTCTTGATATTCATTTTGGCAACCACCTTTGGAATCGTGGCACGGAAAGCAGCTGCGTTAAGAAGCGTACACTGTTTATTATTACTTTACCCCATTGAATGGTGGCAGCTCCTCTTATGTACGCATCCTTCAGGGCTGGATTTGTGGCTGTTTAGAAGTATGTAAAAACAGCCCCGGCATCAGACTTCCCTCTAGAGTGGGATTCGCATCATCCCAGCAAATAGCTCTTGTTTACTGCTCGCATTGTGCTGCACTATCTCTTCTCCTCAGACATCTCACTATCGGCATGGGATAAAAGTACGATAACCTCTACCATGAAGAAGGCTACGTTTGGTTTTGGGAGCAGCGTCCTTGTCCTTCGCAAAGCCGCGGCCTTGCTATAAAAGTCGGTGGTGCCTAGTACCAGGAAACTGGTGCAGCAATTTTCCCACGTTGTCGTAATGAATTCTTTGTTCTCGAACCATGTCCTGCTAGATGCTCCAAAAAATTCGCAATTCACAGGTCCTCATCAAGGTCGAGACTATCCTGGGTAGCAATACTCTAAAGTGTTTCCAGCTATTTTTCACAATCCTCAAAGGTCGTTCCAGAACTACTCAGCGGCTTGCTGGGCCGCTTCATAAGCACTGTTGTTGGCGACATAACGGGTGTCTTGGTGGGTTCTGCTTATGTTGAGGTGGGTACTGGGTAGGGGTCTGTACTCCGGCTGCAATACCTGGTGTCTATACCTAGCAGACGCACCGGGATAAATATAACATAGCCACAGCTTGACGTGAGTCTCCTGAAAGTGAACGAACAGCACCTCCACAGGATGTCACGCGGTTGAGACAGCGGGGAACACGAATAAGCAGGTAGGGACGAAAAACTTTCTTGGGTAATGCTGTGCACAGCACAACAATTACATTAACAATGCAACGGTAACGTCGAGCACAACCGTTGGTCTTTATAATGTTGCTATTGGTGGAACTCGTCCCCTTTCATACATGCATGATCGACGACTCCAGCATTATTTTTGGGGGCCACATTAGTTACATAATAAACGCGACCAACCGTGTAGAGCGCAGTCTCATCAGAAGAGTCTCAAAGAATTGTGAAGGTTCCTAAATATTACGGTGCAGCCTTTGTCAATGTGGTAACACGTATAACAGCATTGTAAAAAATACAAAAAGATGCGCGTGGGGGCATATGTTAATGTATCTGCATACAATAACATATCCAAAATAATAACCTAACAAAAATGTAATAATTATATTAAACAAGAGGATGACGTTTTTTTTAGGTCTCGCTTTCCCATGCCGCGAATTTCCCACAGAATTGGTGGCCTCCCAAGCGAATATGTGCTTTGTTATGCCAAGCACCAGGCCGGAAGTGCCCGGTAGGTACCCGGCAGCAGGAATTCTCTGCCTCCTACAGCATCGGCGAATGTTCGATTATTTCACCGGTGTTGTGGTGGGTCAAGGTTCGCCCAGGGGTCCTTACACAACCTTATAGGGCCACCTTTCGAGATGAGAACCCAATAACAACCGAGCGCCAGGCCTGCGTACTCCTCTGCCCTTTAAGAGAAACCGGTGCATTTCCGGTCGGCACTGGGAATCCTAGCTGCGGTGGCCACATTGTAGAGCGTCCGCTTCGAATACGGTAGGTACCGGGCTCTATTCTTTTTTCCGACTGGAAACCCACCTGTTTTTCCTAATGGGTACAGATTGCACTGACCTGGCGCTCGGTTTTTCGTGGGTGCTCATCTCCAATGGTGCTGCGGTGGCTACATGGTGGAGCGTCCGCTTCCAATGTGGTAGGTACCGGGTTCGATTCCCTGTGCCCACCGGAAAGCCACTGGTTTTTCCTAATGGGTAGAAGTGTACACCGATCTCGTGCTCGGTTGTTCTTCGGTACTCATTTCGAAAGGTGGCTCCATAAGGTACTGTAAAGGCCCCTGTGCGCACCTTAACCCAGCACAGCCTTGGTGAAATAGTGGAGCGTCCGCCGCTGCTGTCGGAGGCAGATAATGGCTGCCGCCGGGTACCTACCGGTGAAATAGGTACAAGCGCAATTCCTGTCATGTGCTCGGCACAACCAAGTACATAGTCGCTTCGGAGGGCACCCACCCTGCGGTAAATTGGCGGCGTGGGACCACCAACCCTAAAAATCAAATCGTCCTCCGTCTTTTACGTGCTTCCGTTTGTACATGCAAACCTGGAAAATTGTGAGAGTAGGTGCTCAATCCTCCTGGCGACGTCTTTGACAAGAAGCTCTCTTTCATGCTGTTTTTTGCAAGTAGCTGACTGCCTTCAGTAGAGATATACCAAGGGTGAAATGTTCACCAAACAAACACGTTATTGTACTCACTGAATTCGCACTGCTGCAATACGAGCGAAAACAGCAAACCGAGATATGTGAGCTCTATATCATCCAGTTGAGTGATGAACCAATATAAACACAAAATAATGCCTCTAATAGCAACCATGCCGTGGCCAAGCAATGCGATTTTGACTCTGGTATAGGGAGGTGGGCGTTTCGAGCATCCGCACCGCCGGTGGGATTTGTGTCCCTAGTTGGCTCTTAGCAAAGCAGCCTCGGATCGGGGTCTACGTATACTAGTGTATAATGTCATGACAATAAGCAGGATGTAATTTAAAGTGTCTCGCGCCCTTATTTATAATTAAAACTATAATTCTAATTATAATTAAACGCGGGCACCTTGACAATTCATCTCGAGCTGTTACTGGCACTATGCATGAATCTGTCCAACATTTCAGGCTAATAGTCTAAAAGAAATGGTGTTTCTCTAAACCTAAACATGACTTATGCAGGGGTCGGCATCGTGTTCCTCATTCGCTGCTCTTCCTTACACTGGCCGTGTCAGATGTACAGTGGCCCTGTAGGGGCTAGTGCAAAAGCGGTAGTACATATCTCCGGCTCTAAAGACCTGTCTGCAACACAAGCCCATTCGAAGATGCCTTCACATTTACTTTTATCTCTGAAAATTTTAGTTAAGAGGTTATACATAAAATATGGCAATATATTGTCATTTTTATCACTTTGTTGCGCCATTGTGATGAAACATTCGTGCATATGAACCCGCCTTGCCTTTTTACAACCTCTGAGAAGTGTGACCGTAAAAAAGGCATGAGTGCAGGTAAGAGCAAAGTTTTTGTCGCATAAAATATAAAGAGCCAACCGGTCATGCAACTAAGCAGAATCACATCATTGATTGCTTTGCTCTCACTACTTCCCAACCACTCTACAAGGAATGTGCAATAGTAGGTTTATCAAAGAATGGGCGCCTGGATTACGTATAATGTAATATCGGGTTTTACCAAATAGATAGAGGCACTGGATTGATACACGATAACTGAAGATCCACCTAATTTCTCGAAGTATTTGTCCATTGATCCATTCATGAAAAATTACCGATCTATGAAATGAAATCACGGAATCTTCTCAAATATTGAAAAATCGTAGTTTTTTATTTCTTCTATATAAACGGTGCACAAGAACAGTAGAAATTTTTCGCCTAGCAGGATCAAATCAAATCAAATAGTCCCTTAGGGCTTATTGAACAAAACAAAGTGTTCCCACATTGCCAATTTTTAGCGTGAATCCCCTCAGTAACATGTTCAAAACAGAATCAAATGTGTGCAATAGCATTTAGGGGCAGCAAAAAATTTCACTGGTCACTTCTTCCTAATCTACTACCCAACACATGGGGAAATTTAGGTGTACTCCGACAAAGATTTCTGCAACTCCAGAAAGTAAGACTTTCATTACAATTGTCGTACAAAAATTGCGCTATTTTTTATTGTTCACTTGGAACTAAATCAGGCTATCATTCATGGGGTAACGCTCCAGTAAGGCACCGCACAAAGAGCCTTCTCGCACAAGCTGTACTAGATTCTTAATACCTGCGAGATGTGCTACTATTCCCTTCACTCGTCATGTAACAGACTACGCAGGAGCCGGCCGGTTTTCACTTCACTGTCGGCGAACTGTGTGATGGAAAGCGACATTCAGCAATTCGTTTAATGCTCAGGGGACGTGCTGGTGGCCCTTTTCTTGGTACGACGGTTATAAGAGTACTTGATGATTATCTGAATAAGTTTTAGCTGGCAATCCTGATGATGGAGCAACTGCAAGGCTCCTAAAAACGAGGAAAGAGGAAAAAGAGCAAGCAGTGCGAGCGCTGACATCAGCGTCAATTAATTACAAAAAGGCGGAGAAGGAAAACCATTTTAGGTGGGGCCTAAGGAAGCTTTTCCAATAAAAAAATTCGGCAGATCCCAGGTACCGTGGGAGTCGATGCATGCGAAGCATGCGGCGGGTAGGTGACTGTGCCGTAACTTTTTTTACTGAGCGACACGTTACAAAATGACGCTAAAGATTTGTATATATTTTATACGCACACATATATATGTTGAAGAGCGGAATATGTGTTAAATACCAGTTTACGGTTGGGTAACGCTACCAATGGCAACGTGAGTATTACTAACACCAGAAGCGGTAAGCTGATATGTAGTGCTTATACGTGTCCCGAGAACGCACGCACGTTTCACGAACCCGTGTGCATGTGTGCAAGAAGTTCTTGACAGTTCTTGAATAAGGGCATCATCACCGTGATCAGTGAGCACCAGCAGCTGGTCGTAACTTGTTATAGGATCCGGTCGTGATCGTGGTGTCGAGGGTTCCATGTGTAGTGAAGTATATGCTATAGTTGAGCTGTTGGAAGTCGTGGAGGCCTCGGTCATTTCGTCGACAAATTGTCTGTCGACAGAGCCGGTGACATGTCAGAAGCTGAAGCCACCCTTCGCGTTGGTCAGGCATAGGCCGTCGAGGCTGGTAGGCCTGGTTAGTGCTACTTAGACCAACATCAGTGGATGGTGTTTATCATATTCGTAGACTACATGGGCGTATGTGGCCTACGTAGCCTAGTCCACAAAGCGGCTGTCAATCAATCTGGCGTCATCTACTGTCAGCATGAGGCCATCGCCCAGCCTCGTAAGAAATGAAGAGGACACTGCGTCATTCTGGTGGACGAAGTGCACTTTACGGTACGGTGATGTGGATATCATATGTAACCTTCGTTAATGTATTCCTCCGGCGTCGAGCAATGCTTCAATATAGCTTGCTGAATCATAGGAATACAAACGTAATGTTTATTATAACGCTATGAAAGCGGAGCCAACACTGGAACTACAGACGTTAATCTGATATGACGCCTGTATTGTAGGAGTACACATCGTAGGAGTATCATGTAGTGTTTATTGCTTTCCTGTAAAATTAGATAGCCAGCACCACAACCACAATTGACGTTGCACCGGTATTACGCCTGCGTAGGCTGTTTTTCCAAACCAGTTTATAGACCTGGCGTGGCTCAGTGGTAGAATACCTGATTGCCACGCAAAATGCTTGGGTTCGATTCCTGCTGGGATCCTAATTTTCATTCTTTCCATTCGTTGAGTCACCGCTACCGATGTTGGTTTTCCTTAACGCTCTAGCATTTAAGTTACCAATGTCTGTTCTCGCCGTTCCTGGGTAGATATAAACTGTCAATCACCTGTGGCGCATACCCGTACACCGTCGCCGTGGTAAACGGGTATGTGCCACACGTGTCTAGTGGAAAGGGTTTGACGATGTACGCGACAGGATTTTAACGTTGTTCATGTCATGACCCGGCAATCATATTCGTCAAATCCTCTTACCCTCCCATGCAAATTTTGGTCTACACCAAGTTAAGGAAGCGATCATGAGAGCACCCAGACGTAGGCGGCTAGATAGATAAATAGATAGATAGATAGATAGAAACGCTCAAAGTGCCAGAGGTTCGCTAAGAAATGCTTCGCATTTAAAAAGGAGAGCCATGTGCCAACCTATCTTTGCTGAGTATGTTGAATACTGATTGCGATCTGTTGCTAAAATCTGGTGTCATCTCACACACACTATGGTTTGTGAGGCATCTGCGCAAGTCTGGGCACATTTGCCCCATAGAACACGGTTTTTCTTATCCGATTTTTAATGTAAGAATGTTGGTTGGAAGTCAGCACTCGTTTTGCCTGGTCTTTTTTCTCTGTCCTTATTTCTGGGTGCTCTAAAGTTATTCTATCGTGTATTGCCAATTCCCCTAGGCTTCCGTGTTTGTAATCCAGATGAAAGGCTGTGCCTCATCTCATCTAGCTTCATGTTGAAAAATCTTTTTGTATATATTTCGCTTCCACGCCACTGATAATCAGTATGCTTTTCTCAGTACATGACCTGCTCTGTGAACTCCTCGCAGTACACGGTACCCTTTAGGCAATGTGTGCCATGGGTAAAACTGCGGCCAGTATGTTATCCGTACACCGTACAGCCCTATGAAAAGCGTCCATCTCGCCTTTCCTGAGCTTTTTCCTGGCGAATCCAGGACGAAGGTCTTTGATTTTAGCTCGTGTTGAGCATATATACTGGTATATCTCTATAGAAGAAAGTCCACCATTTTTGGCAATGTGTAAATGTTGTGCTTGCGACGTAGAGACCTTTGTTTAAGAGGAGTCCTACAAACTTCAACAAAACTTTCATAGACATTCTGAAGGTTCGTACTGACGAGATGTCAAGGTTGGTGTTTTTCGCTGTATATATTACTGGGTTTCAGATGTAGCCGCCTTCAGACTCATACAGCAAGAATGACGTGACGTGAAACCTTCCTGTCTTTAGGCGCATGTACTGCTTCCCATTGAGCCATCTTTTGAATAGCAACAAGCTAGCGCCGCCACTTACCTCACGCTCAGACTCTTGCAACCTGCGCTGTTTGTTCAGAAAGTCCTTATAGACCAGCCACATATTCTAGGTGAGGTTGAGAGTGTGATTCCAAATTTTCGATGATGTAGCATTCAAGAAAATGCAACATTCTAATCATTAGTGGAGATCAACTTCTGGACATAACTTGGGCAAATGCAGCACTCCCGGTGAGCCGCTTTCTGGACCAGTACATTCTTTCATACCGTTTCTGTAAAAGGCACTGCAGCAAAAGTAAGCTAATAAAAGCCGGCAGATCCCACGCACTGTGGGAATTAATGTAATGCGAAGCAGCCAGCAAAGAGCTGCATACATCGCTTTGTTTATTTTTGAGCCAAATGAAATCATTCATGCCATGGCATCTAGTTCACCATATATCGCATGTTTGCCATGCACGCGTGCATGCACAATATGGTACATATCATGTCAATGAAACGTATATTCTGGTATATACACTGCATGACCGGTCATTTATCTTCATCACGCACTCCTGTCATGCCATACCAATTTTGGTATATATCAAGTTATCTAAACGGCCGGAAGCGCACCATGACAGTGTCATGTAAATCATACCGTACATGACATGCATAACATAATTCGCATGTTAGGACCTGTTATTCATGTTCTTCATACAGTCACATCGCGCAATACCAATTTTGGTGTATATCAACCTTGCGAAACGGCCGCGAGTGCGTCATGAGCGTGGCGTGTAAATCATGACGTGCATGGCACGCGTGTCATGATTTTCATGTTACCACGTGTCAGCTATGTTCGTCATGTCGAAATGTCTCGTCATACCACTTTTCGTATATACATTCATTTAAACGGCCGCGAGCGCCCTGAGACCATGTCATGTAAATCATGCCTCACATGACATGCGTGTCATGATTTTCACGTGAGGACCTGTCAATATGTTCACCATGTACTCTTGTCACATCATACCAGTTTTGGTATATACGAAATTAGCGCAATGGCCGCAAGAGCCCCAAGGCCGTGGAATGTACATCATGCTGTTCATGACACGCATGTCATGATTTTCATGTTATGACCTGTCATTTATGTTCGTAATACGGTCTTGTTATTCCATACCAATTTTGGTATACATCCGAGTAACGAAACGGCCAAGAGAGCACAAAGTCGTAGGCGGATAGATAGATAGATAGATAGATAGATAGATAGATAGATAGATAGATAGATAGATAGATAGATAGATAGATAGATAGATAGATAGATAGATAGATAGATAGATAGATAGATAGATAGATAGATAGATAGATAGATAGATAGATAGATAGATAGATACGCTCAAACTCGCAGAAGTTCGCTAAGAAATGCTTCGCATTTAAAAACACGAAGTTCTTGCGTAAGTGAAGCAATTCTTCGGAAATGAGAACGTCGGCCCAGCTTGCTCGAACGCAGCAGCAGTGATGTATGCTGGTTTCTCTCTACTACGATAACATCAAGCAGTCCAATACCAAAGTCGGCCTCCGAAAGTTTACAGTTAAAGCTCGTATTTTACTCTAAAAGCTCAAGGCCTTAAGGGGAAGAGTGTTCTGTGATTGTTAATTCCCAAGAATCCTTGAAATAAGAATAAATTGTGGAGCTCTGGCGGCGACGTTGTCGGGGTCTATACGGTAGCATTCGCGGGACCTCGATATCGTATCAACGCTGCTCTTTTTCCGCTTCAAATTCTGTCCGTAAAGACGTCATCAATATCTTCCTCCCTTGAAGAAGGAAACAAGGCACCGACATCCTCACCACTCGTTCTTTCATTATCTGAAGAAAAAGGATTTCCTGCCGACAATGTCGCTCGGACGTGCACATGTTTTTAAAAGCGAAACTGTTTAGCAAATGGTTCCTTGTCCGGCGAACCAAAAGACTATCATGATCTTAAACGGGTATGTGCCCCAGAAATTGCGGAAATCCCACTACTCACCACTGGTGCACTAAAAATGAAGAAGGCAACAGTTAAAACAACAAATCGCTGCGAAGCGACTGCGCCGAGCCAAAGACCCCCGAGTACGTAGTGTAGCGCACTAGCACGGGCTACAAGAATCCGACCAGGAAAAGACGACGACGACGAAGCTATCAGCACGAGACCGTCGCGTGTGTTCTTGTTCGCGTCTGTGTGAATGGTTCCAAGCGAAATACATATTTTGTGATCTCACAGCATCGGGATCTGTCTGCCTGTTTCCACGAATTGGTGACCCGGACTTCGTCTGATCGCTCCCGCTTCCTGGTTTGCGCTCGCATCAATCGCTTCGCTTTGCCTACAGCTGCCAGGAACTGCCAGGAGCCGACAGTCAGAACCTCTGAGCAGGTACCGTTACCATCGCCGCAACCCCGCAAACCCGAGGTTTCCGCTCTCAAGCTCCCTGAGTTCTGATTCATCACCATGGAGTCACTGTTCCGTCGTCATCGGATTCCCTCGCAGTTGGCCATGTATGAATATGTCGTCGAAGCGCTTCCGCCTGAAACTGCTGCGGTCGTTCGCGATGTTCTACTGCCTCCTCCAGCCGATCATCCTTATGATCATCTTAAGGAGATCCTCATCAGGCGCACTACCGATAGCGAACAACATCGACTGCAGCAACTCCTTACATTAGAGGAGCTTGGCTGTCGTAAACCTGCTGATCTACCGCGTCGCATGCAAACCTTGGCGCCCGATTTCGCTGCATCTGCGAACACCGCCCTTCTTCGGGATATTTTACTGCAGCGTCTTCCAGCACAAGTCCGCATGATTCTGACAGCGTCTTCAGCATCCACACTGAAATCTCTGGCTCAGTTGGCTGACAAGATTATGGACGTTGGTTTTCCCTTCGTGGCCACGCTTCGTCAGCCTCAAGACCCTCCGCCCAACAGCATAGCTAGTGGCGACAGTTATGCGCGTCTTCTCGCTGCTAATGAGGAACTCACCCGAAAGGTAGAACAACTAACAGCTCAAGTCGCCGCCTTCCGCACAAACCAGCCGCATTCTTCATCATGAACTCGCCGCCCCAACCTTAATCTCTCCGGCCGCCGTTCTACTAGTCTCGATGGCCTTTGCTGGTACCACCGTCCCTACGGGTCGCGTGCAAACAGCTGTCGCCAGCCTTGTTCGTATGTGGGAAACGACCGGACCAAACAGTGACGCTACCGCCGTACCCGGCCCCAGGCACAGTCGCCTCTTCCATGTTACCGACCGTCGCACCAAAGTCCGCTACCTTGTCTATACTGGCGCTGAAATCTGCGTCCTTCCTCCTGCATTGGCTGAAAAACGCCATTCTCCCGACTCCCATCCTCTCACCATGGTCAACGGATTGACTATCCGTTGACCACGTACGGCCAAAAGTCGGTGACTCTTGACATTGCCCTCAGACGTACTATTCGCTGGCTCTTTGTCATCGTGGACGTGGGCCAACCAACAATCGGAGCCGACTTCCTATAGCATTACAAGCTCGTCGTCGGCATGCGGCATAGCTGAATCCTTCAGACAAGCTTAGCAATCTAAGGCGTTTCCTGTCGCGCTTCACCACACTGGCTTCTTCAGACACACACAACCGTTCCCGACCTGGACAGGTTTCATAGCCGAGTTTCCGGATGTCTTCAGATCACCCTCCTTTAAGTCCTCGGCCATCCACAGCATGACACATCACATCGTCACGAAGGGTCCTCCCGTATTTGCCCGGGCTCATCGCCTCGCACCAGATCCTCTCGCTGTTGCCAAAAAGGAGTTTGAGCACATGCTTGATGTTGGTTTCATTCGTCTCTGCTCCAGTCCTTCGGCCTCACCAGTACACATGGTCTCTAAAATACTGGTGATTGGCGCCCATGCGGTGATTACCGTGATTAACCAGGGCACTGTTCCGGATCGGTACCCGATTCCCCATATCCAAGATTTCACTACGACACTGTACGACTGCACCATTTTAGCAAGATTGACCTGGTCAAAGCCTATCACTAAATCCCAGTGGAACCCACAGACATTCCGAAGACCGCCAATATAACACCCTTTGGCATTTTCGAATATCTACGCATGCCCTTTCGTCTTCGCAACGCGGCGCAAACCCTTCAACGTTTCATCGTACAGGTGTTACATGGCTTGACCTGCTGCTTCGCCTATCTCGACTCGTCTTCAGTACCTCTACTGAACCTCAAAAGCACCATCTACGTCAAGTGCTCGAGAAACTGAGAAAGTTCGGCATCATTGTTAACGGCCCTCTGTGCCCAGCTTGTTCTTTAAAAATTCAAGTGCCGAAGTCACGCTTGGAGTAAGCACTTCCACCGCCTTTTGCACATTCATCTTCTCAATATTATTTGGGTAGATATGCTTTCTGCTCAAGCTCCTCACTGGCTTTACTAGCCATTCCTTCTGCATTTCGTACAGCTTCTTCAGAAATATTGCAGACACTTCCCCTCCATTCATTGCATGCATGCATGCATGCATGACAAACATATGACATACAATAGTTAACGGCATGTCATGACACAAATGCCTTGACTTATTTTAATAAAGAAGGCGTTTTAAGGGCTTGCTTCTTTGCATGATACAACCTTAATCAAAGCCAACGGGTAATGAAGCCAAGGAAAGTAGAGGGGACGTTATTTGCACTGTTTTAACTGTATTATAGTAATTATAAATAAATGTGGAGAAAGTGAAGTGGATCAAAAGATGATTTGCCGCCGGCAAGGACTGAACCTGCAACCTCCGGATAATGCGCCCAATACTCTACCAACGAGCTACGGCGGTGGTCGTCTTCTTGTCCACTTTTTCGGGTATTTATGTGCATGCAAGCCTGGGAGTGTTAGTCAGTGCCACTGGCAGCCATGATGTCGAGTGTGGAACACTCTTGTTTTTGCCAGCTGGCATCACATAGCACGGACGCCAGATGTTGTGTGCAATGCAGGGTAAGCAGCGCCTCGCTAACTGCTGCGCATTACATCGATTCCCGCAGTACGTGGGACCCACCGTATTAAGTGCGGAGCATTCTAGGGGCCGGGCTGTCGTATTCTGTCGTAGCTTGGCGTAATGCAAGCAGCACCACGAATAGCATCGCCATATGTAGCATATTGAGCGCGTGCTCGTGCCAAGAAGAAATCTTCTTCGTCTTGTTCTTCGACCACCTTGATGATGATAGGTGAGACGCACTTTAGAGGCCTGGCAAAACCACGTATAAATATAGAAAAAAAAGAGGAAGCAAGCGAGAAATAGAATGAAAGGGAAAAAATATGAAGGAAAATAGAAACAGAAAGAAATAGATCAAGATACAGGAAGAAATAAATAGAAATAAAGATAGAAAAAAACACAATAAGAAGAAAAGAGAGGAGGAGAGAAAAAGAAACTGAAGAGGGACAAAGAAGGCTGCCCAGCTCCACACTTCCTTCAGGATTGGTAACCCTAGTGCGATGCTGCCCTTATTTTTTAGCCTCATTTCCACCAGATTTTAAAATGCTGTTACACCATGAATGACCAGCATACATCTTTGAGCTATAATTAATATGTGCTTTTGCTTTGTATCATTGCGTGTAAATATATGCAATGTTCCATGTATCGTTATCATCGTGCATAATTTAATAGATTCCTTAGGATGGCAGATGATGCGCCTGTGCCATCTTCACTACCCAGGCAAAGGAGGCCTTGTGAAACTCCTACCAAATCAACGTTAGGCTTGTTGCAAAACAAAAGTCTGCAGCTAGCCTTATGGATAAGATGTCCAGTGGCCTCCAGAATTCATCACGTGCATGCATACTTTTGTTATGGCAAGAACCTGCAGCCAAAAGTCCATCTCGACTATTTCAAAATTGGACATTGTATTGGAATGCAAAGGCCTGAGTTGACAACGGTGAGCTGTGAAGACCAACTTTAGCAGACGAAGTCTCCTTAACAAATTTTCGTGCAGTTCTTTCAAACTCAAACATTGTAAATGGCCATGTGTTTCGATAGAGACCTTTGCAGAGACAAGCAAACTGGACACTAATATTGAACTGCTAAATAGTCTGGCCAGCAAAATATTTATATCATCTTGAATGTTTAAGGAATTCACCATGAGCAATTGTGTAAAAACAAAACAAGACAGAAGTTCAGGGGAAGGTAAAGCCTTGAAGCAATGGGAAATTGTTGAACAGGGAATGTCAATGGAGCCAACGTTCTGACATGTGTACTTGTCTTCGTCAGTGCAGAAACCATCCACCTGATAATCAGCAAAAGAAATCTTACCACAATTACTTCAGATGTCATTAGGGAGCCAAACAACATCAGCGGCTGCACTACATCAAAGATGGAACTGTCAAAATCACCTTTTGAGCCAGCTGTAAATCAAAGTGCTACCTTCGCGCACACAAGTCTACCTGACGAAACATCGGCTCCACCGACTTTTATGTTCAATGATTTATCATCATTATTTAGAAACAGCAACACTGTGAATCCTGAGGACATATAGGTAAAATATCGTTGAATAAAATCAGGAAAATTTTACGGCTTGCAGAAGGTATTCATCTGAAAATGAAGCTGAGCAAGGTAGACCGTGAATATAAGAACCAAGAACTGAACCAGCATTTCGCTTTAAAAGAAAGCATAGTAGACATTTGCATGTTCATGCTCAAGTTCCCACTTCTTAAGGGTGCATAGGTAACAGTACCCCTTGTCTTTAGAAAGCTTTTGGAGCTCGACTTCAAGTAGTTTACTGGCTTAGTCATACAATGTGCACCACCAAATTGAAAGGTATAATGCCCTTTAGAGCATGCCCTTAAGAGCCTGAGGAAGATACTTGGCAATGTAAATATTTAAAATGTAATGTAAAATAATGTAAATTTAAAATGCAATGTAAAAGAAATATGACGCCTTTAAAAACACATATTTTTTCCCATGCACTGTGCTAAACCTGCATTTTAAATCAGTGATAAGGGGACCACTGAGGTACTTTTTCACGAAAGATGTCTCAAGACTGTCACAAAACTAACTTTTGAGTTCACAAATGGTTGTTGAAGACTAAGAGAGGAGAGCAGATGGAAAACTAGCTGTTCATTTATAGCTGCAAAGCAACTGTTTCACATAAACGAAATGTTATGCTTGCGACACCGTGCACTTATGCTGCCACCGTGATATTCCAGCTACTGTAGGGCAACAGATCATAACACTGTCCTAGCGGGCTGAACTGTGCAGAACTCGTTTCTCATCAAAGGTCTATCTCTTCTACTGTTTGTAAGTGGCGGAGCAATATTGTATTAGTCTCCGTGATGTCTCAAAAAATCCATACTTTGGAAGAGCTTAGTATTTTGTCATACAATATTTGAAAAGTACTGTACTTTGACCCATGGTTTTAGTTGTGTTCGAAAACTTTTCGTCAGTCAGAATGGTATGTGCAAGATTGATGGAAGCAGAAGTACTTATGGTCAGTTGTGCTGATTGAACTCTTCTGCAGCTGTTCACAAGAACACCGATGCAGCAGCTAGCTATACTTCCTCATTGACATCTCAGGTAATTCTCATGGAACTTTTTTCTCTGAGTATTAGGGGAATGGTTACGCGTGAAGTCGTTTCGGTGCGCACAGTGCAGACATCGGGCATTGACCATAAGTTTGAATTTTATAGGTCTAATGAAAGCTCTTTAAGGCAGGTGAATTCCGTCCCTCGACATTTTTCAGCCTACATTTCACAGGCGAAACGAAACTCCCTAAAATACCCCAAACCAAGCATCTTCCTCAGTGAGAAAGAAAACTAGTCTAAATGATCCTTTGTTCAAAAAAGTAGATCTGGATTTTCTTTGTTGATTGTAGTAAAAGGTCATTATAGTCACCTATAGAGTTTTTAAACATCTTGCACTTTTAAATTATAGTATTAAGCTGCCAATAACTGTTCAGGATACCAGTTATAGGAAGATACGGAGAAACGTCTTGGAACCCATCGCTAGCTCTCAGCACGAATATCAGGGTGAAGGATTTGTTCCATAGCAAGGAACAGCGCAGATACACGAGACAAGAGAGACTGACAGGACTTGGCGCTGTCCTCTCTTGTCTCGTGTATCTGCGCTGTTCCCTGCTATGAAGCCAAGCCAACAAGCTCAAGTTTACACCCTTTTGAAGGATTTGTTCATCTCTCCCCCTTTATGGTAACACAGTGGCCTTGCAAAATCAACTACACTTACTTCAAGAGACTGCGAATGTTAGCCCTATCAAGTGTAAATGAGGCAACGGCTTTGTAGTGTGGTATTGAACAGTGTTGCGGCATGGGCGCCTCCATTCTATTCCAATTTCATTCCAGGGAATTTGAACTTCCCGAAATTCTATTCCTTTCAATTCCTCGGAATAAAAAACTTGCCCATTACCACTCCGGGAATGGCCGGGCGGTTCAACTCCATTCCTGTAATTCCTCAACGTTGGAAAGGCATCTTGATAGTTTTATCGAGTTAAGAATGAACACCCCATAAAGCCGATGTCATCAGATGCATTAGGAACTGGAAAAGTACGAAAGACACAATACCAAGGTCGAGGGATAGTAGCTTGGTGACATATCTCGTGCAGTACAACCACCCTACTAATTCGGATAGGGGCAGTTCTCCCACTGTCTATAGTATTCGCATGGTCAGCATGTTTCATCGAACGGTAACGTTTTAATATTGTTACGAATATATTTAACTTATTTACAATATGGAATAGTCCAGCAGTCAAGATGGCGGTTGTGTATTCTCAGAACACCGACACGTCGTCTGCCTCTTCTTCGCACACCTCACCATAGTCATAGCTGCAACCCCGCTACATCGACCTCCGGCGGCGAAAGCGCCGACTCGGCGCTTCTTAGCAGGTGGTGGGCGAAAGGTACGGCTTCAGGCGAGCGACGTGAACGACGTTGGAAGACGTAAAGGGCGCCGTATGGTCCAGAGGGGCGATGTCATAGGTGACCTCAGTCACCTGGCGTAGCACACGGTAAGGGCCGGAGTACTTCGGCAGAAGTTTTTCGGCCAGGCCAACATGCCGAGACGGAGACCACAGGAGAACGAGGTCACCCGGATTGAAGCGAACGTTCCGGTGGCAACTGTCGTATGTATGTTTCTGGCGGAGTTGCGAGTCCGAAAGGCGTCGATGGGCGATCTGACGGGCCTTTTCGGCTGTGCTAATAGCGTGGCGAGCATATTCGGTGGACAGGTGGGCAGGGGTGGGTACGAGCGTGTCGAACGGCAAGGTGGGTTCTCGTCCATACAAAAGGTAAAAGGGAGAATATCCAGCAGTGTCGTGGCGCGAGCTGTTGTACGCAAAAGTGACAAAGGGTAGCGCAATGTCCCAGTCGCGATGATCGGTCGAGACATACATGGCGAGCATGTCAGTGAGCGTGCGATTCAAACGTTCTGTGAGTCCGTTCGTTTGGGGATGATAGGCCGTCGTAAGCTTGTGCTTGGTTGCACAAGACCGAAGTAGGTCCTCGATTACCTTGGATAAAAAGTAACGACCTCGGTCCGTGATTAGTTGACGAGGAGCGCCGTGATGTAAGATGACGTCTTGGATCAAAAACTCGGCGACGTCTGTAGCGCATCTGCTCGGGAGAGGTCTAGTAATGGCAAAACGGGTCGAATAATCCGTAGCGACGGCGACCCATCTGTTACCGTTGTTAGAAAGTGGGAAAGGTCCCAAAAGGTCGAGGCCGACACGAAAAAAAGGCTCAGCAGGTACGTCGATAGGTTGAAGGAGCCCGGCAGGGTGCACAGCTGGCTTTTTCCGGCGTTGGCACGACTCGCAAGTAGCGACATAACGATGTACGGAACGGTAGAGGCCGGGCCAGAAAAAGCGTCGGCGGACACGGTCGTACGTTCTGGCAACACCAAGATGGCCGGCCGTTGGTACATCATGTAGTTGCTGAAGTACGGTCGAGCGGAGATGAGTGGGTACTACAACTAGTAGTTCCTGTCCCACTGGGCGCATGTTCCGGCGGTATAAAATGCCGTCGATGATGACGAACATGCGAAGCGAACTGTCCGTCGCGTCAGTATTCAGGCGGGTGTTTAGATCTCGTAGGGACGCGCCACGCTGTTGCTCGTCACCGATGTTGCCGAAAGCGGAGAGCGAGGAAATACAGATGGAGGTGTCATCCGTTACGAGGTCTGGATCGTCGACGGGGTACCGAGAAAGGCAGTCGGCGTCTTGGTGTAGACGGCCGGACTTGTAGACCACTGTGTACGTGAATTCCTGGAGGCGCAGAGCCCAACGAGCTAGGCGCCCTGTTGGATCTTTGAGTGCTGAAAGCCAGCATAGAGCGTGGTGGTCTGTGGTAACGGTGAAAGGGCGACCATATAAATAGGGGCGGAATTTACCAACTGCCCATACAAGCGCCAGGCACTCGCGCTCAGTAATAGAGTAATTACGTTCGGCAGGAGAAAGGAGCCGGCTGGCATACGCAAGAACTCTATCATGACCGGATTGACGCTGGGCTAACACAGCGCCAATGCCTTAACCACTAGCGTCGGTGCGGACCTCGGTTGGAGCGGACGCGTCGAAGTGGGCGAGGATCGGCGGTGTGGTGAGCAGCGTAATGAGGCGGGAAAAAGCACCGGCTTGGTCAGGACCCCACCAAAATGGCACATCCTTCTTGAGAAGGTCAGTGAGGGGGCGCGCAATATCTGCGAAGTTTCTGACGAATCGTCGGAAATATGAGCATAGGCCCACAAAACTTCGAACGTCTTTGGCACAAGTTGGTACGGGAAAATCGAGGACAGCGCGAACTTTGTCGGGATCGGGTCGGATGCCAGATGAGTCGACGAGATGCCCTAGAATAGCAACTTGGCGATGGCCAAAGTGGCACTTCGATGAATTAAGTTGTAGCCCAGCCGCACGAAACACGGAAAGAATAGACGAAAGTCGGTCGAGGTGAGACTCAAAGGTGGGAGCAAATACAATGACGTCGTCCAGGTAACAAAGGCAGATAGACCATTTAAAGCTGCGCAAAAGCGTGTCCATCATCCGCTCGAACGTGGCCGGCGCATTGCACAAACCGAACGGCATGACTCTGAATTGGTAGAGACCGTCAGGCGTTACAAAGGCGGTCTTCTCACGGTCGAGGTCGTCTACGGCGATTTGCCAGTAACCAGAGCGTAGGTCTATCGAAGAAAAATAGGTAGCACCATGAAGGCAGTCCAAGGCGTCATCGATACGAGGAAGCGGGTAGACATCCTTTTTGGTGATCTTGTTTAAATGCCGATAATCCACGCAGAAACGCCAGGTGTTGTCTTTCTTTTTAACTAAGACTACAGGGGAAGCCCACGGACTCGAAGAAAGCTCAATAATGCCTTTTGTGAGCATCTTGTCGACCTCCTGTTGAATAACTTGGCGCCCTGATGGTGAAACTCGGTAAGGACGCCTGTGAATTGGAGCTGCATCACCGGTATCTATGCGGTGCTTGACTTGCGAGGTTTGACCTAAGGGCCTACCGTCAAAGTCAAATATGTCAGAGTAGGTCATAAGGAGATCACTGAGGTCTTTAACTTGAGAGGCCAAAAGGTCTAAGGCAATCATCTTGGTTATGTTCTTGTGCAGTGTAGAAGAGGTGACTGCGTCGACTCTATGCGGGTTTGGAGAGACGACAGCGGGCAGTTCGGGTGACACCGATGAGATCTGGCACTCGTACGACGGTGACAGAGTAGCGAGAGCAATGCCTTGTGGTAGGACTTGAGGGCTCAATCCGAAGTTCAGAAGAGGAAGGCACGTCTTATTCGCTGTAATAGTTACAACTGTGTACGGAGAGGAGACGTTGCGGGCCAGTAGAACACTGGGAGAGGGAGAGACCACGTAATCCCCATCCGGTACACTGGGATATGGTTCAACAGCGACGCAAGTTAGGGCTTGTGGTGGCAGACGAACAGCCTCAGCACACGAAAGTTTCGTCTGAACCACCTCCGACACGTCGGCTGATGCAGGCAAGTCAAGTTGTACAACACCGGCCGAGCAGTCAATGACAGCAGAGTGGTCAGACAAGAAATCGAGTCCGAGGATGACATCATGAGGACAATGAGCGAGAACATGAAACAGAACGGACGTCTGACGGTCGGAGAACCTCACACGTGCCGTGCACATTCCGAGTACAGCCGGAGTTCCTCCACTAGCGACACGTACAAATAGGGACTCGGGCGGCGTAAGGACCTTATTTAATCGTGCACGGAGATCAGAGCTCATAATAGAAATATGTGCGCCGGTATCAATGAGGGCAGTAACAGGCAGGCCATCCACTTCCACAGCAAGCAGGTTCTGGTCTGTAGTGAGGGTCAGCAGAGGGTTTTCAGGTCGGGGGTCGAATGCAGCATCACCTCCGGGAGCTGCATTGCTCAGTTTTCCGAGTATGGGCGTCCAGTAGGGCGAGGCGACGAATGGCGACGGGGCTGAGGTGACCGGGAGCGACGATCGTGTGGGGACGGCGAACGGCTGGAGCGTCGGACCGATGTCGTAGGAGCCTCATCGTATGGTCCACCGTCACGAGCGGGAAACTGCAGGGGCCGGTGGTTGTCGTCACGTCGATAGCCAGCAAACGAGCGAGATGGAAAGGTGCGAGAACGACAGTAGCGGGAAATATGTCCTACACCGTGGCAACGAAAGCAGATCGGCTTGTCGTCCTGCGTTCTCCACTGGGCAGGGTTACGATAGCGGCGCAACATTTCAGGTGCACGAGGAGGCGTTATAGAACTGACACGAGGTTCCGTCAACGAACATACCGGCTGCAGTCCGACATTTGCAAGCTCCTCCCTCACAACCTGCTGGATCAACGAGATCGTTGGTCGAGGATCATCAGATGGCCGCGTCAGGAAAGATGGTAGCGACGCCGCCTCGATTTCTCGGCGCACGATGCGAACTACGCTCTCGTGGTAGGCGGTTGACCGCATGGCGGCTGAAGGTCCTCGCAGGATGATGTAGCGGCCGTGTTCGGAAGTCGCATGAAATGCTGGGCAATGCGGCGACTCTTCAGCTCTTCGAACCGGCGGCACTCTTTGATGATGTCGTCCACGGTTGAGCAGTCTTTAGACACAAGTAAATTAAAAGCGTCATCCGCAATTCCCTTGAGTAAATGGCTTACTTTGTCACCCTCTGACATGTTGGTGTCGACACGACGGCAAAGTACCAGGACGTCAAGGATGTAGGAGACGTATGATTCGGTGGAAGTTTGTGCCCGACAGGAGAGTTCTTTAGAAGCGGCCCGCTGGCGTCCGACGGCTCTACCAAATAGGTCGCGAAGCTTCTGTTTACAGGCATCCCAACTTGTTAAGTGAGCTTCATGAGCTTGAAACCACGCGCCTGCTGTTCCGCAGAGATAGAAGTCAACGTTGGCGAGCATCATTGTAGGGTCCCACCTGTAGACCGCTGCAAACCGCTCGTACTTCGCAATCCAGTCATCGACGTCAACGTGGTCGGTGCCGCAGAAGTTACCGGGATCGCGCGGTTGAGTCAATACGACCGGCTGTACCGGCTGTACCGGTTGTACCGGAGTCGCGGTCGAAGCGGCAGCAGCAGAGTTGCTTTCTGTTGACATAGTGAGGCTGTCGAGGACACGTCCGCTGCGGAGTTCCGTCTTGCGTAGTACCCAGCACCTCCACCAAAATGTTACGAATATATTTAACTTATTTACAATATGGAATAGTCCAGCAGTCAAGATGGCGGTTGTGTATTCTCAGAACACCGACACGTCGTCTGCCTCTTCTTCGCACACCTCACCATAGTCATAGCTGCAACCCCGCTACAATATTGTTCAGGCTTAATCGTTTTAATGGTAAAATGACGACATCGCTTATTTTTATGCTGACGAAAGTAGTGATCAAGAAGACTAAGCAGTTTTGCCACGCGTCTGGAGCAGTTGTGAATACGGAAAAAACTAAGATTTGGTTTAATGGGGAACAAAACCCTCTAGTTCTGCTGGTGTGAGTTGGAACAGTGCGCCACTCGGGCGCCTTGTGCCTTTGCACTGAATGCGGAAAAATAGGACGCACTGCTCGTCAGCACTCAAGCTTGTAAAACGCGCCTCCCAAGCATGGATGGGGTGAGAAGAATTTACTGTGTTCAGCTGTGCGCAGGTATGCAATGTCTTCCTTGTCGCAAATGTTATTTACGTTTGTCAGGTACTAAACTGTTCGTAAGATAATCAAGCTGTGCAAGAGTATTCGCCACTTTCGTATGGTGGTATCAATGGCAACCAACGCGCAGGAATATTTACTACCACCCCGGAGCAGTGGGAGTGCTGGCTGACCAGCTCTCAGCTCGAGACTCAGGAACGCCTGATCTTCCGGGCTAGAGTAGCAGCGGTCACTCGCAGGTTTCTGAACACAGTTTATATAAGAAGCCATTTTAAAAATACTGCTTTATTGTTGAATTCGAGGCTCTGACTTACTCATGTTTGAAGCTTGAAAAAGAACGCGTTGGCGGAAACGTGCTCTATTTTTGGAAAAAGACGTAATTTCGTTCTCATTCCATTCTGTACAAAAGGTTCTCAATTCCATGCCCATTCGATTCCGGGCTCGCGAAAATGTGGAATGATTCTGGAGTCACTCCAATTCCGGAGTGGCAACTCCGCAACACTGGTACTGAATAGCACCATTGACAGAAAGCACATTAATCTGCGACTTTCTTCATTATGTGTTTGACTTGTATTAACTGCAACTTTCTCTCCACTTGCCATGACAAGGTTTATGGCAGCATGTAACAATGTGTGGGCAATTTCGCTTTGAAACAAGCAGCTTCAAAAATGGTTTCGAAGTAGGAGGCAGGATAGCGTGCATTGAACATTTACACAGGTAGCAGTCATTCACCTACATTCATTCACAGGGGGTCAAACATTTGGATGGATTAGTCTCATTTCGATATGGCATGGGCTGAACTACAGTATTGGAATGTCCATTTCTTTGACCTATGTAAAAGATGTCCTCGTCGATTGTGTTTGCCATATACAATTGTCTTCAGCCTCCTGTAATGCTGTCACTTGTGAGGCACCTTACAAATTATGTTGCCACTTCCTGCAGTTGTGCTATCCAGACGTCAACACGAGCTGCTGTGAGGGCGTTGCTGCGGTTTCTCAGAGAAGCAGGACTGAACGTCACGTTTTGACAGTTCAGTGACTACATTCATGCGTTGCTTTTAGACAGTGCTATTGTCATGACTTTGTAGTAAAATGACAGACTCTCCTTCTCTTTCATTATTTCGCACCCCCTTTCCTGCTTCCGCAGTACAGGGTAGCCAACCGGAGATTTATCCCTGGTTAACCTCCCTGTCTTTCCTCTACCCTTCCCTCTCTTTTCTGCAGTTGTGGAGAAACCTGCCTGCTCAGCCACACTTTCATTTTTGCGACTCACTTGTAGGAGCTGTATTTCCTCACGTCTGTGACCATGGCAACCGTATGGACATTTCTGGTAAACAAGTCGCCTCTTCTTTGCAAATGGTGCCTTTGGTTAAAGTAAAAGATTGCGAAGTAAGCCATCTTGTCAGGGAGAACTTTGTTCGTTCTTTGACTGTAAGCTATGCACAAGCCAATGCGCATTCGGTGCTGTAGAAAACAGATACTCAAAGCACTGGTCGTCGGGACAGCATCTTTACATGTTCTTTCTAAAATTGGATTTGGATTTCATATACTCTATTTGCAACAGATTGTTTCCATTGCTTTCCTCAGCCGCATATCCATTGCAGCAAAACCATGAAGTTGGTCCGTATACTGTTTCAATTTTTTCTCGTATGGTTAAGAGGTACTGCTGAATTGGTTGTACTCAATGCTTCTGTGAGCTCTGACCACGTGGCACAGTTTCCCTTTGTATTGATGCCAACCATGATTTTGCATGGGCGAACTGAAATTCGGGCATCACCTGTGTGCAATCCCAAAAGTGAAGATACCTCACGCCTCTATATGCAGAAAGGTTATTACAGGTTTCCCCATCAGTGTTGCGGAGTTGCCACTCCGGAGTTAGAATGACTCCGGAATCATTCCACATTTTCGCGACCCCGGAATGGTATGGGAATGAAATTACGTCTTTTTTTGAAAACAGAGCACGTTTTCGTCTACGCGCTGTTTTTCAAACTTCAAACATTAGGAAGTCAGAGCATCGAATTTAACAATAAAGCAGTATTTTTAAACTGGCTTGGCTGATTACAAGCACGGTACATTTATAAGCAACGTGCCTACAACAATTCTGTCCTTATATAGACTGTTGCTCCGAAGTCTCGAGCTGGGAGCTGGTCAGCCCGCATTACCACTGCTTCGGGGTGGGATCATTTCATTATTATTGTTATCCTTTTTCTTTGCATATTTTATTCGCTCCGTTCCTACGACTCGGCACATAACCGTGTTCGCATCGCCAAGCAAAGAGGGCATTGGGAAGGAACGTATTTTGCAACACCGTTAATTGCTACTACTGTAATATCATGCCCGAATTAGTCATGTATGCCTGAGTACATGTTTGTTCGAAGTCAAAGGCCGCAATGCATTCTCTAGGTGCACCTTAGTTAGCCAGAGCCAAGGCTAGGCGTGGTGTTAAAGTGTGCACGATGTGCCAATTTGTAAAAAAGAAACCGAGGAATAAGTTAGTGTAAAAACAAGTGCTTTATCCCAGCAGATACTCAGGGGAGAAAAAAATTATCCCTGCGCGTTGGTTCCCATTGATACCCCCACATGAAAGTGGCGAATACCATATGCACAGCCTGATCTCTATTTCACGAGCAGTTTAGTACCTGACACACGTAAATAACCTTTGCGACAAGTAAGACACTGCATACCTGCGCACAGGCGAACACAGAAAGTTCTCCTTACCCCTTCAATGCTTGCGAGGTGCTCTTGACAGACGTGAGTGCTGACGAGCAGTGTGGCCCAGCGTATTCCATGCAAAGGCACAAGGTGGCCGAGCGATGCACTGTTCCAACTAATAGCAGTAAATCTAAAGGGTATTTCCCCATTAACCAAATCTTGGTTTTCTCCATATTCACGACCCCTCCAGACGCGTGGCAAAACTGCTTAGTCTTCTTGAACGCTACTTTTGTGAGCATAAAAATACGCTATGTCGTCATTCTAGCATTAACACATTTAAGCATAAACATTATTAAGGCATAACCATTCGTTCAAACATACTGACCATACAAGTACTACAGGCCCATATGGAATATAGTAGGGTGGTTGTACTGCACGAGATATGTCACCAAGCTATTTCTTGGTAACGTGTTTTGCGTACTTTTGCAGTTCTTAACCTATCTGATGGCATCGCCTTTAAGGGGGGTTAATTCCTAACCCGATAAAACTATGAAGATGCCTTTCCTACAATGAGGAATTACAGGAATAGAATTGAACTGCCCAGCCATTCCCGGAGTAGGAATGGGCTAAGTTTCTTCATTCCGAGAAATTGAAAGGAATGGAATTTCGGGAAGTTCAAATTCCCTGGAATGGAATGGAGGCACCCATTCCGCAACACTGTTCTTCATTAAGGAGGGGGGGGGGGCAAAGTTTCATTGACCCCCCACCCCCTGATCAAGTCACAGAGGTAGCACGCTTCACACAGTGGATGAAAAAAAATGACAATGAAGCGATGAAGTGCATCTCACAATGGCCTGCGTTTGGTCCTGGCTTTCCGGGAGTAGGGTACGGTGGGCAAAATGCGACAAAAATGTGAAAATAGCGACTATTTTATTTAATTTCACTTGTTACCATAAAACATAAATGCAGGAACTTTCTCTTACGTACGAGGTATGTGCTACATAAATATGGCGATATTGCGACTGTTGAAAAGTTTATTGTAAAAAGAAACAAAAATGCACCAGATGTCGCATTTTGCCCCAACCTCTGGATCAAACCGAGACGCTGCGTGAGGCAAAACGAGACATTGTGAAAAAATTTCATCCTTTGAATTCTTGCAGTAGAAGCACTTTGAGTTCACTCCGTGGGCCCCCACGCAGTCTTCATGAGCCCAGTCCTTGCACTCCACGCATTGAATTCAAACAGAACCCGACGTTGTGTTGCTCCGAAACTCCTGAAAAGCATTCAGTGCATTTTTCATGTCGTTTTCCGCCCAGGAAACTCTAGATGATATTCTCTTGTACGTCCGTACTATTCTAAACGAAGCAGTATTATATATAATGAGCGTAAGTAAGTGTGCACCTAATAAGACACTCTCTGAGGCAATTCAATGCCTTTTTGCGGCGTTTTGCCCCTCTGACATGGCCGAATTCAAAAACATTTACCCTTTGGCCCATGGCACCAAATCAACTACACTTTTGGTGGAATGTAGCTAGTTGTATAATGTAACAATATAAGTACTTACGTTGTTGTACTGACGCCGGAGTAGCTTCATGCACGGATCCAAAAATGTGGCCGTGCAGAATTTCGCCCCTTTTGGCGGGTCACGAACACACTGACATCAGCCGCGCAATTTTCCCCGCGCGAACGCTGTGAGCAATCATAAACTTTTACACAAAAAACGTCAAAAACTACCGGCACCTATCGCTGAAATAGAGAAACAAAGAAAAGGTACCTTTTGTATTAGCTGTAGAGGGCGGCAAAATCAAAATGTCGCGTTTTGCCCCGCGTCTCATTTTGCCCCGCCTTACCCCTAAATATAGGAAGTAAAAGGTTCTTGAAATTCTCGAATGGGATTACTCATACATGGCACCCATTGTTATTACAATTGAAGGTATTTCTAAAATCTTACAAAACCTGAAAATGTCTTCATGTTCTGGTAATGACGATATGAGTTCTAAAATTTTAAAGTTAGATAGAGGGAGCGAATTAATTAGAAGTCTCTAGAAAACAGATACGCAAAGTACTGGTCATCAGGACCGCATCTTTACATGTTATCCCTTATTTTGGATTTGGATTTCAGATACTCCATTTGCAACAGATTGTTTCCGTTGCTTTCCTTGGCTGCGTATTCATAGGCGACAAACCATGAAGTTGGTCCATATACTGTTTCAATATGTCCTCGTATGGTTCAGCAGAGGTACTGGAACGAATTCAGCAGAGGTACTGCTGAATTGGTTTAACTGAATGCTTCTGTGAGCTCTGACAACGTGGTACAGTTTTCTTTTGTATTGGTGCCAACCATGATTTTGCATGGGCGAACTGAAATTCGGGCGTCACCTGTGTCACCCCAAAACTGAAGATACCTCACGGCTCCATATGCAGGAATGTTGTTGCAGGTTTCCCCATTAAGGGGGCGGGGAAGCAAAGTTTCATTGACCCCCCCCCCCACCCCACCCCCTGGTCAAGTCATAGAGGTGGCACGCTTCACACAGTGGATGAAAAACATGAAAATGAAGCGATGAAGTGCATCTCACAATGGCCTGCGTTTGGTCCTGGCTTTCCGGGAGTAAATGTGGGAAGTAAAAGGTTTTTCGAATCTCGAACGGGATTACTCATACATGACACCCATCGATATTACAATTGAAGGTATTTCTAGAATGTTACAAAACGTGAAAATCTCTTCTTGTTTTGGTAATGACGACTCTGCACAGGGGAAAAGGGGAAGGGGGAAAAAGAGTAATGAAGATGATGATGGGGACAGCAAGAGGTGATGCATATGCACAATAACTACGTAACGCAGTGATATTCTTAAAGTCTATTGTTAGGTCCTGTACTCTTGAGGAAATCTATAAATGCCCTTGTAGCAGTCGTTGATGCTGTCTGATCGGACATTGCGGAATTTTAAATAACACAAATCTGTCTCTAGTACAATTCTATTCCACGTTTTTCGGCAGTCACTAACTGCAGGAATGTTGCCTACTGACTGGAAGAATGCGAATGTAGTGCCAGTGCATAAAAGGGGGAGTAAATATTTACCTGGAAATTATCGCCCTAATTCCTTGACATGCATCTCTTGTAAGATGCCTGAGCATATAATAGCTTCTAACATTAACAGTCATCTAGAATCTAACAGTTTCTTTCTTCTAACCAGCATGGGTTCCGAAAGGGTCTTTCTTGCGAGACTCAACTCTTCGAATTTACTGCCGACTTACATTCTAACATGAACCGTAATCTACAGACAGACTGCATATTCCTTGACTTTGCACAGGCCTTCGATCGTGTTGCTCACTGTCGCTTGATTTTAAAGCTATCATCACTAAAACTAGATTCACTTATGCTAACATGGCTCCGTAGCTTCCTAACGAACCGGCAGCAATTTACTATCACAAACAAATACTATTCATCACATTCTTACGTTTCCTCTGGTGTTCCGCAAGGCAGCGTTCTCAGCCCCCTACTTTTCTTCATCTACATAATGACCTGCCTCACAACTCATCATTTTGTATGCGCATATTTGCTGACCACAGCAATATTTACCGCCTCATCCGTAGCAGTAGCGACCATCTTGCCCTTTCAACAAGACATTGAGCGTATTGGTGAGTGGTGCATGACCTGGCAGACGACATTAGACGTTCCCAAGTGCAAACTAATCAACTTTAGTCAAAACATTGTAACTTTAGTGGCCTATACGATATTGGTAACAGCATTGTGGAACGCACTCAGCATTACAAGAACCTAGGCGTAAACATAACTCCTAACCTTTCGTGGTCCATACATATATCAGTTCCATATGTGCTAACGCATCACAATCATTAAATTTTCTACACCGTGATCTATATAATTCTCCCTCCGGTGTACGTACACTCACTTATCTTGCTGTAATCCATCCGCAACTCGAGTTCGCCTCCTCCATTTGGTCACCATATCAACAATACCCAATTAAAATTTCAGAATCTATTCAGAACAGAGCCAGTCGATTCATTACACGTAAGTACAGCTACCTATCCAGCATAACACAGATTAAACAAAGATTTGCACTCGAGCCACTAAAAATTTGTCGTGACACTTCTCTTTTGTCATTCTTCCACAAACTCATCTACACGAGCATGATGCCATCTGTTCACCTTAATAGCTCATCGAACTTCACGCTGACTACATAAAAGCTTTAGCTCACCACGCATATACTGTGAATGACCCCTTCAACCTATCGGCTCTTCCGTGAACGATTCGTTTGCGGAATGATCTACCAGATGATCGCGCATCACAGCAAGAGTTCGTGAACAATCTTAAAAAGTATTTATGTCCTGAAATATGATGTTGGCATTTTCACATTTTGCGTGCCTATAGTACTGTTACCGATATGTTTTTTTCACCTATTTTTTATGTATAGTTATTTGCGAAAAATTCTCTTCAGTTTTCATTTTCCGTTAAACTGTTGCTGTTTAAGTAGTTCCTTTATACTATCACACTATACACACTATATACCTTGCTTTTTAGTATATATTGCGTTTATATATGTCCGTTAGTTCAGTTACATCTTCTGTAATAATCAATATTTCACCTATGTACATTTATCTCTTTTTTTTACATGCTATATTGCCCCCCTCACACAATGCCCCACGAGGGCCTTGTAAGGTACTCATTAAAAAAAATTCGGCAGATCTCACGTACCGTGGGAGTCGATATTATGCGAAGAATGCGGCGGGTAGATGACTGTGGCGTAAGTTTTTTACATAGCGACACCTTATAAAGTGACGCTGAATATATGTATAAATTTTATACGCACACACATATATATGTTGAAGAGCCTCATATGTGTTATATAACCAGTTGTTTACGGTTCAGTAACGCTGCTAATGGCAACGTGGGTATTACCAACACCAGAAGCGGTAAGCTAATATGTAGTGCTTATACGTGTCCCGAAAACGCACGCATGTTTCACGAACCCGTGTGCATGTGTTAAAGAAGTTCTTGACAGTTCTTGAACAAGGGCATCATCACCGTGATCAGTGAGCACCAGCAGCTGGTCATGAATTGTTATAGGATTCGGTCGTGATCGTGGTGACGAGGGGTCCATGTGTAGTGAAGTATGTGGTACAGTAGAGCTGTTGGAATTTGTGGATGCCTCGGGCATTGTGTCGACAAATTGTCTGTGGACAGAGCCGGCGACGTGTCGGAACCTGAAGCCACCCTTCGCGTTGGTGAGGTATAGACCGTCGAGGCTGGTAGGCCTGGATAGTGATACGTAGACCAACATCAGTGGATGGTGTTTGTCGTATTCGTAGACTATACCTGGTCGTATGTGGCCTACGTAGCCTAGTCTACCAAGCGGCTGTCAGTCAATCTGGCATCGTCCTCGCTCAGCATGAGGCCATCGCACAGCCTCGTAAGAAATGAAGATCGTAAGAAATGCTGCGTCGTTCTGGCGGTCTAAGTGCAGTTTACGGTGCGATGATGTGAATACCATACGTAACTTTCGTTGATGTATTCCTCCGGGGTCGAGCAATGCTTCAATATAGCTTGCTGAATAATAGAAATAAAAACATATAGTTTATTACACTGCTATAAAAGCGGAGCCGACACTGCAACTACAGACGTTAATCTGATATGACGCCTGTATCGTAGGAGTACACATCGTAGGGGTATCTTGCAGTGTTTATTGCTTTCTTGTAAAATTAGATAGCCAGCACCACAGCCACAATTGACGTTGCACCGATATTACGCCTGCGCAGGCTGTTTTTCCAAACCACTTTACAGACCTGGCGTGGCTCAATGGTAGAATACCTGATTGCCACGCTGAATGCTTGGGTTCGATTCCTGCTGGGATCCTAATTTTCATTCTTTCCATTCGTTGAGTCAACGCTGCCGATGTTGGTTTTCCTTAACGCTCTACCATTTAAGTTACCAAAGTCTGTTGTCACCCTTCCTGGGTAGATATAAATTGTCAATCACCTGTGGCTCATATCCGTACACCGCGGTCCGTGGTAAACGGGTATGTGCCACACGTGTCTAGTGGAAAGGGTTTGACGACGTACGCGGCAGGATTTTAATGTTATTCATGCCATGACCCGGCAGTCATATTCGTGAAATCCTCTTACCCCCCCATGCAAATTTCGGTCTACACCAAGTTAAGCAGGCGATCATGAGAGCACCCAGACGTAGGCGGCTAGATAGATAGATAGATAGATACGTAGATAGAAACGCCCAAAGTGCCAGAGGTTCGCTAAGAAATGCTTCGCATTTAAAAGCCTGCCACAAGAGATCGTGCCAAGCATTACCCACAACGTTTCTTGTCACCAGCATCAGCAGGCATATTTCACAGAGAATGAATTAAATTATGTTTTAATACCTTAGCTTTAAACTGCAAGGCCATTATTGTAGCTATGATATTAGCTGTGACAGACCTGTCACAATGTTAAAAATGAAATCAAGGTGTTATGTTGCAAAGGATTGAAATTTATACAACGAAAATTTGATCCAAATTAGAGTTCCAAGCAAGTATGACGTAAGATTGAAGGCTACTGCAATAACACCTTTGCTGGAATAATTATGTGAGAGAGAGAGAGAGAGAAGCGAGGGAGAAATGCAGGGAGGTTAACCAAGCTTGGCTCGATTGGCTACCGTACACGTGGGGTGGGGGAAAGGCTGAATAATAGATAAGACAGAGAAAAAAGAAGAATAGAAAAAAAAGGAAATGAACAGTTAGTGAGAACTCGCCCCCTTCTTTTGCCTTTCGCGCGGTGTCATGTTCATATATATGCAGTCACCTGCAATAAACACTGAGTTGTTAGTTAGCTCTGTGTCCCGTCTTGCTCTGTCGTTTGCGCTACCGTTCCAAGTCATGCAATACCAACTAGCCCACCAGTCTGTCCTTTTAATCTTTTTCGTGAGCCAATTGTGCTCATTAAATTATGTGAATAGTTATGTGAAATTCAGAAAGTACACATAGCTTAAGGGTTCATCACGCTGCGAGAGAGCATCTGCAAAAGTCTCGGTCACATTTGGTGTACCCTTACATGTGCTGGTTCCCCTTTCATTAAACAAGTTGTGGACAGGTCCGCATTTAAAACCAAACACCTTCGATGGGCTGCCCATCTGAAACTGTGGGTACAAAGTTTGCCCGATACATAACGCTTCTGGATAACCTCACTCACCTGCCTAATTGACATTCGTAATATTTGTCACATTAAATTCCCGCAATACTTTTACATCATTAGAGCAGCCTTTGGACCATGTTTCCCGTGATTCAAGCATAGGCGTACGCACAAAGAAAGGGGAGGCACAATGTCTGCCCCATACATTTACTCCATAGGACCTGTCCCGCCATTGTTGAAAGAGCAAGGTTATGACCACGCATGCTTTTAACAATAATGGTGGCTGAAGCTCCTGACATTGCATTCCAAGAACCTTTTACTTCCCGTATTTACTCCCGGAAGCCAGGACCAAAAGAAGGCCATGGGGAGAAGCACTTCGTTGCTTCATTTTCATTTTTTTCATCCACTGCGTGAAGCTTGTTACCTCTTTGACTCGACCGGGGTTGGGGGGGGGGGGTGTTTCGATAAAACGTTGCCCCCCCCCCCCGCGCCCTTCCAATGAGGAAACCTGTAACAACCTTTCTGCATATAGAGCTGTGACGTATCTTCAGTTTTAGGATGACACAGGTGACGCCCGAATTTCAGTTCGCCCATGCAAAATCATAGTTCCCACCGATACAAACGAAAACTGTGCCACGTGATCAGAGCTCACAGAAGCATTCAGTACAACCAGTTCAGCTGTATCTCTTAACCATATGAGAAAACATTGAAACAGTATATAGACCAACTTCATGGTTGTGCTGCAATGGATATAACGCTAAGGAAAGCAATGGAAACAATCTGTTGCAAATAGAGCATCTGAAATCCAAATCCAATTTTAGAAAGAACATCTAAAGATGTGGTCATGATGACCAGCACTTTGCATATCTGTTTTCTAGAGTACCGACTGCGCATCAGCTTGTGCATAGCTCACCGTCAAAGAACGAACAAAGTTCTCCGTGACAAGATGGCATACTTCGCAATCCTTCACTCTAACCAAAGGCATCATGTGCAAAGAAGAGGCCAATTGTTTATCAGAAATGTCCATACGGTTGCCATGGTCACAGACGTGAGTAAATACAGCTCCTACAAGTGAGTCGCAAAAATGAAAGTGTGGCTGAGCAGGCAGGTTTCTCTACAACTGCAGAAAAGAGAGTGAAGGATAGAGGAAAGACAGGGAGGTTAACCAGGGATAAATCTCCGGTTTTCTACTCTGTCCTAGAGAAGAAGGAAAGGGGGCGCGAAATAGTGAAAGAGAAGGAGAGTCTGTAATTTCACTACAAAGTGATGACAATAGCACTGTGTAAATGCAACGCATGAATGTAGTCACGGAGCTGTCAGAACGTGTCGTTCAGTCCTGCTTCTCTGAGAAACCGCAGCAACGCGCTCACAGCGGCTCGTGTCGACAGCTGGGTAGCACTACTGCAGAAAGTGTCAGCATAGTTGGTAAGGTGCCTTACATGTGGTAGAATTACAGGAGGCCAAAGTCTATTGCCACGACCACTTCTTGCTTTATTTTGATGTATTCGGGTTTGGCCAGAAAGGGCGGTTAGCAACGCTCGATGCTGACCGTGCCCAAGTGTTCGAGAAGCTTCGCGATTGTAGTAGGTCATTTTGTTAGGACTGTGCGCAGGACGCAATTAGTCTAGATTATTCCGGAGCTTCCGCGACCACCCGTGATAAGACTGGAAAGTTCGACACGTAATGTATAAAAGACGGCGCGTCTCAGCCATGACCAGATTATCGATGGCCGACGCCCTGTTCGCCGTTATCAGTGTACGGCGTATATTGCTGTAGTTTGAGTTTTCGTTTCCCTGCCACAAGCTCGGTGAAATAAACAGTTTCATCTCCATACGCGGACTGCTGTCTTCATCGACGTCACGACCACGTGTCATCTGGTGGAGATGCTGGGTAACAATCCCAGTACCTCACGACGCCTCATGGAATACCAACCCGGTGACCGTGTGTGGGTTTGGACGGCGATACGCCATCGGGGAATTAGCGAGAAGCTTCTTCGGCGATACTTCGGGCCATACAAGGTGCTGCGACGTCTCGGCGCTCTAGACTACGAGGTTATCCCGGACGGCATTACGAGCTCTCAAAGGCGCCGTGCACGATCTAAAGTCGTCCATGTCGTGCGCCTTAAGCCTTTTTTGCGTGTTAGCGAACCTGAGGACTGTACCTTTTGCTTTATTATTGTAATTTTACTTGTACTTATTGCTTGTTGTAATTTATTTGTTTATGCACTTTATTTTTACTTCTATGTTCTGTCACAAGCATCGGGACGATGCTTTTTTACAGGGGGGCAATGCTGCGCCCACTTCTTGTTTTATTTTGATGTATTCGGTTTTGACTAGAAAGGACGGTTAGCAACGCTCGAAGCTGACCGTGCCGCAGTGTTCGAGAAGCTTCGCGATTGTAGTAGATCATTTTGTTAATATTGCACGCAGGAAGCGATTAGTCTAGATTATTCCGGAGCTTGCGCGACCACCAGTGATAAGAGTAGAAAGATCGATGCGTGATGTATAAAAGACAGCGCGTCCCAGCCATGAGCAGATTATCGACGGCCGACGCCCAGTTCGCCGCTATCAGTGTACAGCGTGTATTGCTGTAGTTTGAGTTCTCGTTTCCCGGCCAGAAGTTCGGCCAAATAAAGTTTCATCTCGACACGCCGACTGCTGTCTTCATCGACGTCACGACCACGTGACACTGTTATGTATGTCAAACACAACTGAGGAAGGCATCTTGTACATAGGTCGAAGAAATGGACATTTCAATAGTGTAGTTCAGCCCACGCCATATCGAAATGAGACTAATTCATCGAAATGTTTGACCCCCGTGTGTATGAATCTAGGTATGCAGGAGTGCGTTTAACTGGGCTGGTTGGTACGTGATTAAGACGACAGCAAACAGCGCTAAACTGGGGACGGAGAAGGACGACAGACACAAGCGCTGAACTAACAACCGCTGGTTTACTGCTTTGATATGCAATATATACGGAAGCATTGCGCAGGAAGAACAACAAAAACATAGTAACTGCGCAATGCGCAAAGAGCAGTAAAAAGTCATCATATTGCCACGCCCACTTCTTGTTTTATTTCGACGTATTGAGGTTTGACAAGCAAGGACGGTTATCAACGCTCGACGCTGTACGCGAAGCAGTGTTCGAGAAGCTTCGCGATTGTAGTAGATGGTTTTGTTAAGATTGCGCGCCGCACGCGAATGTTCCTGCTTTGTCGAGAGATAACGCCGCCACCCGCGATATCGCTGGTAAGTTCGATAGCGCCTGTATAAAAGCTTACGCGCTTGACCGCTTGTCAGTTTTTCGACGGTCGACGCCCTGTTCGCCGCTATCAGTGTACAGCGTGTATTGCTATAGTTTGACTTTCCATTTCCCGGCCACAAGTTCGGCCACATAAGCAGTTTCATCTTGAACACTCTCGCTGCTGTCTTCATCGACGTCACGATCACGTGACATCTGGTGGAGGTGCTGTTCGTCCTTGTTCCGCACGCCCCCGTCAAGCCGTGAACCAAGCCCGAGTCACAGAGAAGACGTCGACGCCAAGGCCGAGCAGCGAGCAAGCCGCAGGCAACAAGGTCTACCGCCAGAGCACGGGCCTCTACCTGAAATGACCCGGCAAACGAAGAACAGCGACGACGACGGACGCCGTGCCGCCCGCACTGATCCTTCTCCGGACGCCCAAGGAGCCGCCAACCTTTCGCGGATTGTCGTTCGAAGACCCGGAAAGCTGGCTCGAAGCCTACGACCGAGTCGCCGTTTTCCATGCCTGGACCAGCGAAGACAATCTGCAGCATGTCTATTTCGCTTTGGAAGACGCCGCTCGGACCTGATTCCAGAACCTAGAGCGAAGCCTGACAACGTGGGACATTTTTCGCGACAGGTTCCTTACCACATTCACGAATGTCGTCCGCAAAGAGAGGGCGGAGGCTCTGCTCGAGACCCGCGTGCAGATGCCGAACGAAAACGTGGCGCTCTTCACGGAAGAGATGACCAGGCTGTTCCGCCACGCAGACCCTACCATGCCCGAACAGAAAAAAGTTCGCCTTCTCATGCGAGGAGTCAAGCAGTAGCTCTTCGCTGGGCTGATGCGGAACCCACCCAAGACCGTCCAAGAATTCCTCTCGGAGGCGACAACCATCGAGAACAGAGCCGTATATTCCCTTTGATCGAGAAGACGCTCGATATGCGCACTCGGTAGTACAATCGCCGCGCATTACAAGGCACCGCAGCTGTTCATGCCCTCGGCTCCGACGACTTGCGTGAAACGATCCGAGCCATCGTGCGAGAGGAGCTGCGAAAGCTCGCACCTTTTGCACATCCGGAAGTGACGCCGATTGCGGACGTTGTACGCGAGGAAATCCAACAGTCACTGGGTGTTCCTCAGCCAGCACCGCCGCAGCTGCTAGCAATTAGCTATGCTGCGGCAGCCCGACGCAACGCCCCCCCCCCCCCCTCCTCGCCCACGTCAAGACGCCGCGCCGCCCCAGCAGTTCCGCCGCCAGACACCACCGCCGCCACCACCGACGTCACACCGCCCGCCAGCCGGCCAGCGATACACGCCGAGGAAGACCGACGTTTGACGCGCCCCCGACTATCGTCCACTCTGCTACCACTGTGGAGAGCCGGCCACACGTACCGCCGCTGCCGGTAGCGTCAGATGGGGCTACGCGGATTCGTCGTCAACGCGCCGCGCCCGTAGCCAGGCGAACGGCCTCGCGACATCGACGACTACCTCACCGGAACACAGTGGCAAGAACGACGAGCTTCCCACTCGCCGTCGCCTGGCCGCTACTCGTCACCGCACCGCCGGCAGTACACTGGCCCAAACCGGGGCCGCTAGCCTAGCCCGTATGCGGAAAACTAAGAGCAGCAATCGATGGAGGTGCGGTTGATGAACGACGAAATGCTGAAGATCCTCCGCCGTCGACGACGACGCCGCGACGAAGTTCCGAGCCCCCGCCGCACGCCGAACGACGTTCTGAAGACGAAACTTTGCGACCGGAAGCAGACCTGACGACGCAACGCGGAAGCAGCGGTGCAAACCGACATAGCCGTGACCCGACGTTGCGACGTAACCGCAACGCAAGGCGGCGGTCTAGCAACCTCGACGTTCTGATCGAGGCCACAACGTCACCGCTCTCGTCGATACTGGAGCCGACTATGCCGTCATCAGTGGCCCGTTCGCAGTAAAGTCAAAGAAAGTTAGGACTGCTTGGGAAGGCCCCGAGATCCGGACCGCTGGAGGCCGTCTGATAACGCCGATTGGTGTCTGCACGGCGAGAGTCACCATCAATAAGCGGACTTATCCTGCGAGCTTTGTAATCCTACAAAACTGCTCCAGGGATGTGATATTTGGAATGGATTTCCTAAGTGACCACGGCGCCGTCATCGACCTGAGGTCTGAGTCGATAACACTAACCTCAGACAAAGCGCTCCCGCCCCACGCGACGCCAGGGAAACATGGATTGAATGCGATAGAAGAGCAGGTGACCGTTCCGCCGCGCTCCAGCGTCATTATTTCCGTCGGCACCGAAAAACCTGCGAACCTTGAAGGCGTCATCGAGGGCGATCAGCACCTACTCTTGAAACCGTCAAATTTGTGTCGCACGAGGTATAGCCGAGCTGCGTGGCGGTAAAGCAAAGGTAGTGCTGACAAACTTCAGCCACGAATATGGGCACCTTAGAGATTGCTACAACGGTTGCCTACATCGACGAGTGTGTAGCCGTCACCGATGCTTTCGCCCTCTTCGATGCTGCCGAACCTGCTTCAACGAATAGAGGTCCCGAACTGGATTTTGACGTCAACCCGAGCCTTCCGAAGGTCAAGCAAGACCAGCTCAAAACCCTACTCCTGCAAATACAAGGACTGTTTTTCGTCGTCATCGCGGGTCCGACAAACGCCCCTTGCTAAGCACCGCATTATAACAGAAGAAAATTCTCGACCACTCCGTCAGAGCCCCTACACAGTTTCGACTCGGGAGCGCGATGCGATAAAGAAAGAAGTCGACGAGATGCTACGCGACAACATCATGCAGCCGTCCAAGAGCCCGTGGGCGTCACCCGTGGTGTTAGTGAAGAAGAAGGACGCGACACTGCGCTTCTGCGTTGCTTATCGGCGCCTGAACAAAATCACCAAGAAGCACGTGTACCCCCTCCCACGGATAGACGACACCCTGGATCGACTTCACAAAGCGACGTACTTTTCGTCGATGGACCAGCTAATGGCAGATCGAAGTAGACGAAAGAGACCGAGAAAAGAGCGCTTTTATAACACCCGACGGCCTCTTTGAGTTCATGGTGATGCATTTCGGTCTTTGCTCGGCACCTGCGACGTTACAGCGCGTCATGGACACCGCACTGGCCGGATTGAAGCGGCAGACCTGCCTTGTGTATTTGGACGACGTCGTCGTGTTTTCCTCGACCTTCGACGAGCATCTCCGGTGGCTTGAGGCAGTACTTCATGCCAAGACCTCTGGACTGGCCCTAAAGCGAGAAAAGTGCCGATTCGCGTATGACGAGCTCTTCTTTCTGCGTCATGTGATCAGCAAGTCTAGAATGCGCTCAGACCCGCGGAAAACAGCTCTCATCGCCGGCTTCGCGCCACCCACCGACAAGAAGGCCGTGCGCCGATTTCTCGGCTTATGCGCCTATTACAGAGGCTTCGTCAAAAATTTCTCACGGATCGCCGAACCACTGACGCTCCTCACGAAGACTAACGTGGAATTCAGGTGGGAAACCTTTCAGGTGCAAGCCTTTCAAGAACTTAAACGGCACCTGCAGACGCCACCCATAATTGCGCGTTTCGACGATTGCGCCGATACGGAAATACACACCGACGCAAGCAGCATAGGACTCGGTGCCGTCCTTGTGCAAAAGACTGACGGGCTTGAAAGGGTTATCAGTTATGCTAGCCGGTCACTATCCAAGGCAAAAGCCAGCTATTCCACAACAGAAAAGCAATGCCTTGCCATCCTCTGGGCTACGTCAAAGTTTTGCCCCTACCTCTATGGCAGGCCTTTCAAAGTTGTCAGTGACCATCACGTCTTATGTTGGCTAGCTAACTTGAAGGACCCTTCAGGTCGGCTCGCACGATGGAGTCTGAGGCTTCATGAATTCTACATTACCGTCGTGTACAAGTCCGGACGAAAACACTCTGACGACGACTGCCTGTCTCGTGCCCCCGTCGACGCGCCGCCGCAAGACGACGACGACGATGACTGCTTCCTCGGAACTATAAGTGCCGACAACTTCGCCTAAAGGCAACGAGCCGACGCGGAACTGGGGGTCCTTATGGAGTACCTCGAATGCAAGACCGCCGTTGTTCCGAAGGTATTCAAGTGAGGACTGCCGTCGTTTTTCTTACGGAACGGCGTTCTTCTGAAGAAGAACGCCACTTCTCGCCACTTAGAACCGACTACCTTCTCGTCGTGCCCTCATCATTGCGACCAGAAGTCCTCCGGGCTCTACACGACGACCCGACGGCTGGACACCTCGGTGTTTCCCGTATGCTCGCCAGAATACAGGAAAAATACTACTGGCCACGCCTTCCTACCGACATCGCCCACTACATTAAGACTTGCCGAGATTGCCAGCGACGGAAGACACCGCCGACTAGGCCTGCGGGACTTCTGCAGCCAAGGAACCACCTCACCGGCCGTTCCAGCAAATCGGCATGGACCTACTGAGGCCGTTCCCGACGTCGACTTCCGGCAACAAGTGGATTGTCGTAGCAACTGACTACCTCACCCACTACGCCGAGACAAGGCCTTGCCCAAAGGCAGTGCCGCAGAGGTCGCCAAGTTCTTCGTGGAGAACATCGTATTGCGTCCTGGCGCCCCAGAGGTCCTCATCACAGACAGAGGTACCGCCTTTACTGCGGATCTAACTCAGGCGATCTTCAAATACAGCGAGACGAGCCACCGCCGCACCACCGCCTACCACCCGCAGACCAATGGCCTGACCGAACGTCTTAATAAGACCATTGCCGACATGCTGGCCATGTACATACGTCGTTGAGCACAAGATGTGGGACGCCGTCCTTGCGTACGTGACCTTCGCTTACAACACGGCCGTCCAAGAAACAATGCAGATGACGCCGAACAAGTTGGTCTACGGAAGGAGCACGGCGACGACGCTCGACGCCGTGCTACCGAACGTCACCGGCGAAGAAAACCTCGACGCCGCCACTTACTTACAACGTGCCGAAGAAGCTCGACAGCTCGCCCGCCTGCGCATCATGATCCAGCAGTACACCGACAGCCGTCGCTACAATCTTCGACGACGCTTCGTGGAATAACAGCCCGGCGACCGTGTTTGGGTCTGGACGCGGATACGCCGACGTGGGCTTAGCGAAATACTCCTTCGGCGATACTTAGCGCCATACAAGATTCTTCGACGTCTCGGCGCCCTTGACTACGAGGTCATCCCGGACGGCATAAGGAACTCCCAGCGACGCCACGCAGGACCTGAGGTCGTACATGTCGAGTGCCTTAAGCCGTTTTATGCGCGTTAGCAAACCTGGGTACTCTACTTTTTCCTGTGTTATTGTAATTTATTTAGGTGTGCACTTGTTTTTTTTTCTCTTTGTTCTTTCACAAGCATCGGGACGATGCTTTTTCAGAGGGGGGCAATGCCACGCCCACTTCTTGTTTTATTTTGATGTATTCGGGTTTGACCACCAAGGACGGTTATCAACGTTCGACGCGGTCTGCGACGAAGTGTTCGAGAAGCTTCGCGATTGAAGTAGATCGTTTTGTTAAGATTGCGCGGCGCACGCGAATGTTCCTGCTTTGTCGAGAGATAACGCCGCCACCAGCGATATCGCTGGAAAGTTCGATAACGCCTGTGTGAAAGCCGACGCGCTTGACCGCTTGTCAGTTTTTCGACGGTCGACGCCCTGTTCGCCGCTATCGAGTTACATCGTGTATTGCTGTAGTTTGACTTTTAATTTCCCGGCCACAAGTTCGGTCAAAACAGTTTCATCTTGAACACACTGGCTGCTGTCTTCATCGACGTCACGACCACATGACAATATTAGATGAGTCAGTAGAACAGGCTGTCATGTTTTGGACAACTAATTGAGTTCAAAGTTATGTAGATAAATTGATGGAACACTGACGCATGCATTCCGTGTGCATGGATATGGTTAGCTTCACTAATCTCACGTGCTCTTTGCTGATTGTACGCTTCCAGAACGGTGCAGCGTTCAAGAATTGGCTGACAGCCACATACCTTGCAGTGCTGGGCTGAATGACTGGCCATTGATCCGTTAAGCGAGTACACGTGCGCTCGTAACCGATCGTTCAAACATCAGCCGGTTTGGCCGATGTAGCAACTGCCGCATGTAAATCGAATCTTGTATACTAGAGCTTTATCACATTCGTACAAAGTGCTTTCTGTGCTTTTTCTCACACATATCTTTCTTGCCACTTTTGTTCACTTTTCGGCATAGCGCTGCAAGTTTGTTTTTTGCACTAAATACAAGGCGTACACCAATCTTGCCAGCAACCTTTTTCATTCTGTGCGATACCTCGTGAACATATATAGGGTATAACCGACGTACCTGCACGAGGCCTTTGATCCTCTTTGTCGCGTGCTGCCCTTCCCCTTGTCAAACTCACCAAAATCCTCTCGGCAACAGACACCAGCAGCGCCTAGGGATAACCAGCATGGCGGAGACGTTGCAGCTGGTGCTCGAAGCTACCCGCCACCTTATGGTGGCAGGAGCGGGTCAGAGACGCTTTTAGGCAGGAGACGGCAATAGCCCTCTTAACAAGTTTAGAGTGCGCTGACATAAAGGGTACGATTGCTTTCTTCTTGCGGGGTTTATATTGCCAGCACACATGGTCAGTCTTAAGCGATAGCTCAAGGTCTAAAAATCTTATCTTTTTGTCGGAGGGGTGCTCAGCCGTTGAGCTTGACAAGGGGGAGAGGGGGTAGCCTCCCCTCTGTTGTGAGGATTGGGCCACGGCCCCCGCGGTCTAGTTTTTGAACTCCGGGAAGATGCCGCTTCCGGTCAGTAGACAGACCACACTGCGTGGGTCTGAAGCGCAGGCGGCGCTGTTTGTTGACATCGACTAGAGTTACTGTATATGCTACCTTTAGGTAGCAGAGTTGCGCATCTGTTGTCCAAACGCCGCTAGCAACCATGCATTGCGGAGGAGCTGACGCTCGGGCCAATTTTTGTATTTCTCGACGCCGCCGCTGCAGCTCACTCAATTAACACTAGTCATCGACAGCCAATGTTTATCGCCGGCCTTCGACACGCCAGACATGTTTATCGGCGACGCGGTAGGCATGTCGCCTGCAAAAATGGAGTGCGACTTCACCGCATACCTGTGGTTGCTAGCCGTACCTATGCGCTACTCTGCTACCTAAAGGTAGCATATACAGTGACTCTAACATCGACTAGCGAAGGGAACACGCAGTAGAGGCGAAACCCCAGTGGCCTGGTTTGCGCGGGCCAAGTTGGAGGCGACGGCTCTTTTGCTGCCTGAAGATGTCGCTGAAGCGCGGAATGTGTGAGCAATAAATTCCGCACATGTGGCGTCGGCTCCTGACACTGTGCGTGACCACGCGTCGACAAGAAAGAAGGAAAGCTGTTGTTTCTCGTAATATCTTGGTTTTCCGTCTGGGCCCTGCCCGGTGGGCTGTGTCCTACGAGTACGTACGCTCTGGTTGGCCGCCGTGGTCACGGGAGGGATAAAGAGCGGCCACCGCTCATTTTCTTTGTTCCAGTAGATATGGACCTGCATGTTAGTGGCACAAGGGTTGCTGATAGCTCGGTGAGGCTCCGTACAATGTACGTAAGCCTAGCCTGGGCTGTAATCATAGCGCTGATAGATCAGTGAGGCTAGTGGCTCTAACTTTATTGACAAGTAGAAGAGTCAGACTGTATATTTGTCCTGTTTTATTCTATCTTTCTAAGCTCAGGTGTATGTATCATTATGCGCTATCCTAAACGACTTCATCCATCTGACTTCCGCTGCTGCCTGCGTGTGAGTTCATCATCGCTGCCGATCACCGTACAAGAACTCCGTGATCAACGACGAAGAATTATCGAAAACTTTACTGTGCGTGCACTTCCCCCATATTGCGAGGATAGTCGGCGATGAATGTCTGACCCTGATTATTGGACCAGTGTGGCGCTGGGTACTGGGACGCTGGCACGCTGCACGAGGCACGCTGGACGCTGGCGCACTGCACACTGGGCCACCCGTTACGGGCCGAAATCGGGCTTTTAAATTGTTCTTTAAAAACTGTGGTCATACCCAGACCGTAATTAGGGCTGATACGCGCACTGCGACAAAAAAACCGGCAGTCGAACCCACCACCTCGACGCACCATGTATCCTGAATCTGACACGTTACCGCTGCACCACACCTGGAAGACGAGAGACGGTCTCTTTTTACTTCACATTTTAACTACGTCCGGTAGCCAGCATTTTCATTTTTCTCGTTTAGAAACGCAGATTTCAGTCTCTTCGTGCTCGCGAGAACCTAAGCGAAGGTACTTAATTTGTTTTTTATGTGCTGCCTAGAATATGAACGTCTATCTGGCAGGTTTTGCCGCAAAAAAAAATATATTAGCGTAACCGCAGATGTGTTGCGGCAGTCGCACTGACTCGCTAAGCAGTTAGTCATACCTATGTAAAAAACAATGTGCAACTGACCTGCACACTGAACACTTTAGTTTTCGTCATCCGTTTGAACATATTTTCTGTCATTTTTGTTTACCTTCCGCGTACTATACAGCCGCAGTACTTCATCAGCTGAACCGACCGTTAGGCTTAGAGCTGTACTCCGTGCGCCGCGATCGCTGTGAACCACGTGGATATTCAATTACAAAGAATGTAATAACCGTTCAAATGTAATTTCGATCATACCTGACTCATGCGAGGCCATATTTACACCTTCGACTACATGAATCAGAAGCTAAAAACGCCGAGATTCAGCGTTACATTGGCTTACTATTGCCGGTGACGTGCGGCTTTCAGCGGTACGAGCCCATATGAAAGGACTGACTGCTAGAGTAGGTTTATGGTATTATCAGACTGATACTAATGTCATATTGGGTTGCGAATGATAAGTTCGTTCGATGCAGTTATATGAACTACATTTACGACACTCGATCACACACTTCTGAGAAAGCGCGCGCGCTCGACAGATGATTGCTTTAGCCTATACGTACGCCCGTCGCTTAACTAAAACTAAAGCTGGAGATGTGTAGGACACAGGATAGAATAATATTTTCAAGATATTCGATACGTTTTTCTTTCGACTTCTCGCGACCCAATACCACATCTTATATGAATTCCACCCAGCGCGCCCAGTTTTTTCCAATGTGCTGCCAGTGTTCCGAGTGCGCGGGCAGACACTGTACAGCGTTGCCCGTGCCTCCCAGTGCGCTGTAAGGCCACACTGTACAGTATTCCCAGCGTCTTCCAGCGCACTGGGCGGCACTGGTCACGCTGTACAGTTTAGTTTGTCCCAGTGCCTCCCAGCTCGCTGTAGTACACTGGGACACACTGTACAGCGTTTCCAGTGCCACCCAGTGCGCTGAAAGGCACTGGGAGGCACTGGGAACGCTGTTTTTTCAGATATATATATATATAGTTTCAAACGAATATTCCTGGCTATCAGTATGTATATATAGAAAGAAGTCACAGTGAAAAACAACACTTATTCTGAGCTTCAGGCCAAAGATGACAGTATTACATTGCGTTTGGGTTTAAGTACAGATTCCCGCAATATTGTCACGTGGTCGTGACGTCGACGAAGACAGCAGTCGGCGTTTGTAGGATGAAACTGTTTATTTGGCCGAACTTGTGGCCGGAAAATGAGAACTAGAACTACAGCAATACACGCTGTACAATGATAGCGGCGAACAGGGCGTCGTCCGTCGATCAAATGAAAAGCGGTCAAGCGCGTCGGCATTTAAACATGTGCCGTCGAATATTCCAGCGTTATCGCTGGCTGTCGTGCAAATTCTAGAATAAGCTCGAGTGTGCGCGTCTTGCGCGCAATCTTAACAAAACGATCTACAATGATCGCGAAGGTTCTCGAACAACGAGGCGTGGTTCGCGCTGCGCGTTGCTGAAAGTCTTTGTGGCCGAAAACCGAAAAAGTGATAAAGAAACGCACGTGGCAATGCCCCCCTCTGAAAAAAGCATCGTCCCGATGCTTAAAACAGAACAGCCCAATGGATGCAAATAAATAACAAGAATAAAGCAACAAAGTACAATAAACAATAAGCACAAGAAAGAAAGCACAATAATAAAGCAAAATGACAGTCCTCAGATTCGCTAACGTGCGTAATATGGTTTGAGGCGCACGACATGGACGACTTCAGGTCGTGCACGGCGCCGCTGAGAGTTCGTAATGCCATCAGGGACAACCTCGTAGTCGAGTACACCGAGGCGTCGAAGTACGCTGTACGGTCCGAAGTATCGTCGAAGAAGGTTCTCACTGAGTCCCCGCCGGCGTATGGGCGTCCATACCCATACACGGTCACCGGGTTGGTATTCCATGTGGCGTCGTCGAAGGTTGTAGCGGATGCTGTCAGTCGTCTGCTGGTTCTTGATCCGTAGGCGGGCGAGCTGTCGTGCTTCTTCGGCGCGCTGTAAGTAA
Source organism: Rhipicephalus sanguineus (assembly GCF_013339695.2). Classification (NCBI taxonomy): domain Eukaryota; kingdom Metazoa; phylum Arthropoda; class Arachnida; order Ixodida; family Ixodidae; genus Rhipicephalus; species Rhipicephalus sanguineus. The sequence goes on along the minus strand of NC_051181.1, from coordinate 34,345,482 downwards.
GCGGCGGCGTCGAGATTTTCTTCGTCGGTGACGTTGGGTAGCATGGCGTCGAGCGTCGTCGTCGGGCTTCTTCCGTAGACCAACTTGTACGGCGTCATCTGCGTCGTTTCTTGGACGGCAGTGTTGTAAGCGAAGGTCACGTACGGAAGGACGGCGTCCCACGTCTTGTGCTCAACGTCGACGTACATGGCCAGCATGTCGGCGATGGTCTTATTTAGACGCTCGGTGAGGCCATTGGTCTGTGGGTGGTAGGCGGTGGTGCGGCGGTGGATCGTCTCGCTGTATTTGAAGATCGCCTGAGTTAGGTCCGCTGTAAAGGCGGTACCTCTGTCTGTTATGAGGACTTCTGGGGCGCCATGACGCAAGATGATGTGCTCCACGAAGAAATTGGCTACCTCGGCGGCACTGCCTTTGGGCAAGGCCTTTGTCTCGGCGTAATGGGTGAGGTAGTCAGTTGCTACGACGATCCACTTGTTGCCGGAAGTCGACGTCGGGAACGGCCCCAGTAGGTCCATCTCGATTTGCTGGAATGGCCGGTGAGGTGGTTCGATTGGCTGCAGAAGTCCCGCTGGCCTAGTGGGCGGTGTCTTCCGTCGCTGGCAATCTCGGCAAGTCTTAACGTAGTGGGCGACGTCGGCAGGAAGGCGTGGCCAGTAGTATTTTTGCTATATCCTCGCGAGCGTGCGGGAAAAGCCGAGGTGGCCAGCCGTCGGGTCGTCGTGCAGGGCCTGCAGAACCTCTGGTCGCAGTGCCGAAGGTACAACGATGAGGTAGTCGGCCCGGGCCGGAGAGAAGTTCTTCTTTACGAGGACGTCGTTTTTCAAGACAAATGACGCCAATCCCCGCTTGAATACTTTTGGAACAATGGCGGTCCTGCCCTTGAGGTATTCCACAAGGCCCCTGAGTTCCGGGTCGGCTTGCTGTCGTTCAGTGAAGTCGTCGGCACTTATGGTTCCCAAGAAGCAGTCATCATCGTGGTCGTCCTGCGGCGGTGCGTCGACGGGGGCACGAGACAAGCAGTCGGCGTCGGAGTGTTTTCTTCCGGACTTGTAAACGACGGTAATGTCGAATTCTTGAAGTCTTAGGCTCCACCGTGCGAGGCGACCTGAAGGGTCCTTCAAGTTGGCTAGCCAACACAAGGCGTGGTGGTCGCTCACAACTTTGAAGGCCCGGCCGTAGATGTAGGGGCGAAACTTCGATGTAGCCCAGATGATGGCCAGACACTCCTTTTCTTTTGTGGAATAGTTGATTTCTGCCTTTGATAACGACCGGCTAGCATAACTGATGACCCTTTCCAATCCGTCGGTCTTCTGCACAAGGACGGCGGCGAGTCCTACGCTGCTTGCGTCGGTGTGGATTTCCGTATCGCCGTGCTCGTCGAAACGCGCAAGTATCGGAGGCGTCTGCAGGCGTCGTTTCAATTCTTGAAATGCCTGAACTTGCGACGTTTCCCACCTGAATTCGACGTCAGCCTTCGTGAGTTGCGTCAGTGGCTCGGCGATCCGTGAAAATTCCTTGACGAAACGTCTGTAATAGGCGCACAAGCCGAGAAAACGGCGTACGGCCTTCTTGTCGGTGGGCGTCGGGAAGTCAGCGATGGCAGCTGTTTTCCGCGGGTCCGGGCGAACACCATCCTTGCTGATCACATGACCCAAGAACAAGAGCTCCTCGTACGCGAAGCGGCACTTTTCAGGCTTCAAAGTGAGTCCGGAAGTCTTGATTGCTTGAAGTACAGCTTCAAGTCGAAGTTTGAGGAAAACACGGCGTCGTACAAGTACACGAGGCACGTCTGCCACTTCAAGCCGGCCAGTACTGTATCCATAACCCGTTAAAAAGTCGCAGGTGCCGAGCAAAGAGCCAAAAGGCATGACCTTGAACTCAAACAGGCCGTCTGGCGTTTTAAAGGCAGTCTTTTCTCGGTCTCTCTCGTCGACTTCTATTTGCCAGTAACCGGTCTTGAGGTCCATCGACGAAAAGTACTTTGCGTTGTGCAATCGATCCAGGGTGTCGTCTCGAAGTCAGGAAGAAGGACGTGACTTTGTCGCCTGAACAAAGTCACGTCCTTCTTCGTGACTTTGTTCAGGCGACGATAATCGACGCAAAAACGGAGAGTCCCATCCTTCTTCTTCACTAGCACCACGGGGGATGCCCACGGACTCTTCGACGGCTTGATGATGTCGTCGCGTAACATTTCGTCGACCTGTTTCTTCACGGCCTCCCGTTCCCGCGTCGAAACCCGGTAGGGACTCTGACGGAGTGGTCGAGCATTTTCTTCTGTTATAATGCGGTGCTTAGCAAGGGGCGTTTGTCGGACCCGCGATGACGACGAGAAACAGTCCTTGTTTTTCTGCAGAAGGCATCGAAGCTGTTGCTGTTGGCGAGCGGCAAGATTTGGGTTTACGTCGAAGGGTGGCTCAGCTGTTGGGGTAGTCGTCGTAGCTTCGTCGTAATCCGAAAGGGCAAATCCATCGCTGACGGCCAAGATTTCTTCGATGTATGCAATCGTCGTGCCCCTGCTCAGGTGTCTGTATTCTTGGCTGAAGTTCGTTAGCATCACGCTTCCTTTTCCTTCGTGCAACCGAGGCATGCCCCTTGCAACGCAAATGTCACGGTCTACTAGGTACTGACAGCGGCGGTACGTGTGGCCGGCCTCCCCGCAGTGGTAGCAGAGCGGGCGGTTGTCAGGGGCGCGTCAAACGTCGGTCTTCCTTGGCGTGTATCGCTGGCCGGCTGGTGGGCGGTATGACGTCGGTGGCGACGGCGGTGGTGCCTGGCGGCGGGACTGCTGGGACGGCGCGGCGTCTTGACGTGGGCGAGGAGGGGGGGCGTTGCGTCGGGCTGCAGCAGCATAGCTCACTGCTTGCAGCTGCGGCTGCGCTGACTCGGGGGTGCCCAGAGACTGCTGGATTTCCTCTCGGACGATGTCGGCGATCGAGGCAGCTTCAGGCTGTGGTAAGGGTAACAGCTTGCGCAGTTCCTCCCGCACGATCGCTCGGATCGTTTCACGCAGGTCGTCGGAGCCGACGGCATGAACAGCTGGGCTGTCTTGAATCGATCGGCGATTATACTGGCGGTTGCGCATTTCCAGCGCCTTCTCAATCGTCGTCGCCTCTGAGATGAATTCTTGCACTGTCGAGGGTGGGTTCCGCATCACCCCAGCGAAGAGCTCTTGCTTTACCCCTCGCATGAGCAACCTGACTTTCTTGTCCTCAGGCATGGCAGGGTCAGCGTGGCGGAACAGCCTGGTCATTTCCTCTCCGAAGATGGCAACGCTTTCATTTGGAAGTTGTACCCGCGTCTCTAGCAAGGCTGCGGCCCTTTCTTTTCTGACGACGCTTGCAAACGTCTGCAGGAAAGCGCTGCGAAAGGCGTCCCAAGTTCGAAGAGTGGACTCCCGATTCTCGAACCAGGTCCTTGCTGCGTCTTCAAGGTAAAAGTAAACGTGGCGCAGCTTGTCCTCGGAGTCCCAGTTGTTGAACGCTGAGACTCTTTCGAAGGTCTTGAGCCAGGTTTCCAGGTCTTCGAATGACGACCCGCGGAAAGTTGGCGGCTCCTTGGGCTGCCGGAGAAGTATCGGCGCAGGCTGCATGGGGTCGGTCATCGTCGCTGCGGTCGGTGTTGGGACCTGGGGCTGCCTGGTGTTTTCGGGAAGGAGCCCGTACTCTGGCTGCAGACCCTTCTGCCTGCGGCTTGTTCGACGATCCGGGTTTTCTTTGCCGTCGTCCTCCTCGCGGCTTGGGCTTGGGTCAGCGCTTCGCGTGGGCGTCCGGATCATGGAAGAAGCAGCACCTCCACCAGATGTCACGTGGTCGTGACGTCGACGAAGACAGCAGTCGGCGTTTGCAGAATGAAACTGTTTATTTGGCTGAACTTGTGGCCAGAAAATGAGAACTAGAACTACAGCAATACACGCTGTGCAATGATAGCGGCGAACAGGGCGTCGTCCGTCGATCAACTGACAAGCGGTGAAGCGCGTCGGCATTTAAACATGTGCCGTCGAATATTCCAGCGTTATCGCTGGCTGTCGTGCAAATTCTAGAATAAGCTCGAGTGTGCGCGTCTTGCGCGCACTCTTAAAAAAACGATCTACAATGATCGCGAAGGTTCTCGAACAACGAGGCGTGGTTCACGCTGAGCGTTGCTGACAGTCTTTGTGGCCGAAAACCGAAAAAGTGATAAAGAAACGCACGTGGCAATATATACAGAGATGCAAATACCGTCGCGATTCGTTGGAACGGGACGAGGGGAGGGGCCAGAACAACAAAAGAAGAGCACAGAGAGAGAGAAAGAAACAGACATACTTACAGACACAGATACACTTACAAACACTGACATACGAATTTGTTAGAACTTGACAAGAGGCGGGGTCAGAACATACAATCAAACAAACAACAAGTACCTAACAAATAGAGAGGGCGAAAGAAAGAGGGCTACGCGTGCCGCGTGCGGTTCGGGAAGAAAAAGAAAAAACACCAACAAGTGACAAAGGCAAGAACGCGATTATCGCGCTAAAAGGGGGGATCCGTACACTTCGAGATGAAAGGGGAACATGGTCGCGGACGCCGGATGTAAACGCTCAGCACGTGTGTCTTCGATCAGCGTGTTATCTTGTAGAAGCGCGTCGAAAGTCGTTAAGTGTGTGTCCACCCGTGCGCCTGAGGGGATAGGGTTCGGCTTGGCTATGGAAGTCCACCGCTTACCTCAGAGACCTTGCAGGTGCTTGCGGCAATCATCAAGAAGCGCCCACAAAGTCAAGCATGCGGCTCGCCGGTGCACAATACTAAGCACAGATGCAGGATGTGCGGAATGCAGGAGTACATCAGACAGTTCTTTCAACTAGCATTTATATATATATATATATATATATATATATATATATATATATATATATATATATATATATATATATATATATATATATATATATATATATATTGCTCTCGTTACATACCGGCAACCGGACGCCTGCGATAACTTGACCCGACTCGTTAGGCGTGAACTTGAAGCAGCCGCCCCTATTACCTCGGCACCACCATCCTCTGACACACCTCCTTCCGTCCCTTTACCCCTTCTTCAAGCAGTAATCCGACAGGAAATTGCCAGCATGGGTATCTGCTCCATTTCGACGCCTCCCCGTACCGACTTCCCGCCGCACTTCACGCCCCCATGTCGACACCCGTCTGGCTCGCCACCAGCGTTCCGTAATCCGCCCGAATGGAGAACACCTGATGACAAGCCCATATGCTTCTACTGCCACCGAATAGGACACATATCTCGTCATTGCCGAAGTCGCTGGGGTCCTCCTGCGCAAAATTTCCCGATTTACTTCAATAATCGTCCCGCTCCTCGTTCTGCAACCAGCCCAGACCACTCTGCCCCTCCTGCCCACTTCGCCCCTCCGGCCCACTACGCCCATCTGGCCCACTTTGCCCCTCAGGCCTACTCTTCCCATCAGGACCACTTTGCCCCTCACGATCCCCACTACTCCCGCTCTCTCTCACCCCACCGTAGCCAGTCCCGTTCGCCTCAGCCCCGACGACCACCTTCCCCCGCTCCCCCCACGACGTTCGCCGACAGAAAACTAAATGCTGTAGCCCCTGGAGGTGGCGCTGCATCAATTGGACCAAGCGAAAATCCTCTATTGACCATACCGACGAAACGGAACCTTATTGACGTACAAGTCGACGGAGTGCCTGTGACAGCTCTAGTCGACACTGGCGCTCAAGTTTCCGTTATGAACACTGATTTTAGACGCAAGCTCATGAAAGTTCTCACACCTGCGACGACTCCATTTGTCCGTGTTGCCGACGGCGGAGCAGCATCTGCAGTAGGAATGTGCTCCGCTCATGTAAGCATTGCTGATCGCCACACAGTTGTCCTCTTCGCCGTCCTTGAACAATGTCCCCATGACGTCATCCTAGGCCACGACTTCTTGTCTGCGCATTCTGCCCTCATTGACTGCTCAGCCAGTACGCTCCGTCTCCACTTGCCCATGATCGACCCTTCTGTGCCCCGGCCGAGCCGCCTCTGCACTGCCGGATACGCTCGCCTCTCACCCCAAACACTGACCTATGTCGAATTTGTCTCAACACCACCAGTTCCCGACGGCGACTATGTACTGACCCCTATCACCGATGTCCTGATAAGTCGTGGTATTACGCTACCACACACCGTTCTTTCTGTTACAGGGAACTCCACGTGCCCTCCCGTTGTCAATTTCAGTTTGACACCGCAAGTGATCCCGCAAGGCATCTCTTTGGCATTACTTTCGACCTTAGAAGACAGCGCGGTGGCTGCTCTCACGGTGACCGCTCCGTCCGATCCCCATGCCCAGCAAGAATCTAATCCTTGTCCCGATAGCGGCATACGGTCGATGATTGCTTGCACCTTAACGCCGCAGCAGACTGATGAGCTCCACCAGCTTCTGCTGTCCTACGTCGGCGTTTTCGGTGACAGCGGCCGTTCATTGGGAAAAGCTACTGGTGTAACCCACCGCATCAACACAGCTGACCAGCCTCCTATTCATAGGCGCCCATATCGCGTGTCAGCGACTGAGCGTCAAATTATCCAAGCTGAAGTCGACAAAATGCTCGCCAAGAACATCATTGAGCCGTCCTGCAGTCCTTGGGCATCCCCTGTCGTGCTAGTGCGCAAAAAGGACGCCACATGGCGTTTCTGTGTCGATTATCGCCACATAAACAGAATTAAAAAAAAAGACGTCTACCCTCTGCCACGAATAGATGATGCCCTTGACTGCCTCTATGGTGCCCGCTATTTTTCTTCCATCCACCTCCGTTCCGGGTACAGGCAGATTGAGGTGGACGATATGGATCGTGAAAAGACGGCATTTATCACCCCCGATGGCCTATATCAATTCAAGGTCATGCCCTTTGGCCTTTGTAACGCCCCAGCCACCTTTGAACGAATGATGGACTCTTTGCTCCGAGTATTTAAATGGTCCACCTGTTTGTGCTCCTTGGACGATGTCGTTGTTTTTTCCCCAACATTTGAAACTCGTATAGAACGCCTCTCAGCCGTCTTAGGCATCTTCCGTCGTGCTGGCCTGCAGCTGAACTCATCAGAATGTCATTTTGGCTGCGACCAAATTACAGTACTTGGCCATTTAGTGGACGCTAACGGAGTACAGCCAGACCCGGCGAAAATCAGCGCAGTCAAGAACTTTCCCGTTCCACGATCTGTGTAGGACGTCCGCAGCTTTCTCGGACTATGTTCGTATTTTCGACGCTTCATGAAAAATTTTGCGGATATAGCGAGACCTCTTACGCAGCTCCTCAAGCAAGACGTCCCGTTGACATGGTGCTCAGAAGAGGCTTCTGCGTTCTCCAATCTCATCGCGCTCCTCACTACTCCTCCAATCTTGGCCCACTTTGACCCTGCTGCCCCTACTAAGATCCGCACGGATGCAAGTGGTCATGGCATCGGCGCCGTGCTTGCTCAACGCCAACGTGGCCACGACTGCGTTATTGCATACGCCAGCCGCCTCCTATCCGCCCCCGAACGCAATTATTCAATCACAGAGCGTGAGTGTTTGGCTCTCGTTTGGGCGGTCGCCAAGTTCAGGCCATACCTATACGGGCGCCCGTTTTCGGTCGTTACCGACCACCACGCGCTCTGCTGGCTAAACTTTCTTAAATACCCCTCAGGGCGGCTTGGTCGCTGGGCTTTGCGCCTCCAAGAGTTCTCCTACTCGGTCGTGTACAAATCTGGCCGCATGCACCAGGATTCCGACTGCCTCTCCCGGTACCCTGTCGACGATCCTGATGACACTGACGCCAACACGATGTGCTCCATATTCTCAGTGTCCAACTTGGTTCACATTGGGGAAGAACAGAAACGGGATCCCGTGCTCCTTGACCTCATCACCCTCACGGAATCTTCCCCAAACGACGCCTCTGTTCGCCACTTTGTGCTTCAAGAGGGCGTCCTCTACCATCGAAATTTCTGACCTGGCAGACCTGACCTTCAAATTGTCGTGCCTAAGCATTTACGACGCAGTGTCCTCGCTGAACTTCACGATGCGCCGACAGCTGGACACCTCGGCGTCTCTCGCACATACGAGCGCGTACGCAGCCGTTTCTTTTGGCCAGGCCTTGCTCGCTCAGTACGCCGCTATGTCGCCACGTGCGAGTTATGTCAACGCCGCAAAACACCGTCGCTGCTACCCGCTGGCCATCTTCAACCACTGGACATCCCCTCGGAACCTTTTTACCGCGTTGGATTAGACCTTCTTGGACCTTTTCCCGTCTCAACCATAGGAAACAAATGGATCGCAGTGGCTACACGCTATGCGATCACGCAAGCTCTACCGACAAGTTGTGCAAACGGCGTTGCTGACTTTCTGCTACGGGACGTTATCTTGGTTCACGGTGCCCCAAGACAACTGATCACAGACCGTGGCCGTCAATTCCTGTCTCAAATTATCGCCGACATCTTACGTTCCTGTTCTACGCAGCACAAGCTGACCACTGCATACCACCCTCAATCCAATGGGCTAACGGAACGCTTTAATCACACGCTTACGGACATGCTCGCTATGTATGTGTCGCCGGACCACCGAGACTGGGATGTTGCCCTACCCTACGCAACTTTGCGTACAATTCATCGCGTCACGACACGGCAGGCTTTTCCCTTTTTTATCTCCTGTACGGAGGAGAGCCGACTTCACCGCTGGACACGATCATTCCTACCTCCACCTCGTCCACCAGCGAGCATGCCCGAGACGCAATCGCGCGAGCCGACGAAGCCCGACAGCTCGCCCGCGCTCGGCTGACAGCGTCGCAAACCAAACAACGACGCCGGTACGATGCTTCTCATCGAGACGCACATTTCGTTCCCGGTTCCCTTGTGCTACTCTGGTCCCCTCATCGTCGGGTGGGCCTATCCGAAAATCTTTTGTCTCGATACACAGGACCTTACCGTGTACTGCGTCAAGTAACACCTGTTACCAATGAGATTGACCCCATCTGTCCATCGCCATCTGTTCGGTCCAGTGATATTGTTCACGTTTCACGGCTCAAGCCCTACAACACCGCTTCCGAAAACGACCTTTAAAGCTCCGGGACGGTGGTTCGGCCGCCGGGGGTGATGCTACGTACCAGCGGCATCGCGGCCAAGGAGACGAAGAGAAGGACGAAACAGACAGACTGGGGCGTGCTGTTCGCGTCGGTTGTGCTGCTCGCCTAAGCTGTAAACAATACAGGGATACGTATCCCTCTGAGTTGGTGTCCTTTTCCGTAACAATATATTGTGACGCAACGGTTAGCGCGACATTTATTAGGCCCCGAAGGCACGGTGAAGCGACCACACCCGAGGCACAGATCACAATCAAGCCGAGTTCCCACTACAGATGAAGACGACGAACACCCATGATGATGACCATGTAGGAGGAGGGTAGATGTGTCTAATGAATGCCCACACTAACTTCCCCCCCCCCTCCACGCGAGAGCGGTCAACCTGACCGCGGGTTAAAGCGAAGAACGCCTCGCGAAAGGCTTCATGCGTGATACGTGGACTATCTCTACAGCCCGGCAGCGGCGGTCCGCTGGGAGAACAACGGGTGCCACGCGACAGTTGACGGGAGACGTTTGCTCCAAGACCGTGTAGGGGCCAATAAAGCGTAGTTGAAATTTGTCGCACAAGCCAGGAGTGCGAATGGGTGTAAGAAGCAGCACTTCATCGCCAAGGCTGAAGGACACGGCACGATGAGAGGCATCATAGTCAAGCTTGCGGTCCTGTTGCCTTGCTTCAGTGTTGACGCGAGCCAGCTGGCGGCAATACAGCAGCCGGGACACGTATTCTTCACTGGTGGATGGAGATGGTTTAACAGGCGCAGAGAAGAAGGAAACGTCGAGGAAAGAGGAGGGCAAACGACCATGGACGAGGTAGAATGGCGAGTAACCTGTTGTGCGCTGTACGGAGGTATTGTACGCGAAAGTCACGAATGGCAAAATTGCGTCCCAGTTTCTGTGATCCGGTTGGATATACATGGCTATCATGTCTGACAGCGTACGATGAAAGCGTTCAGTCAGCCCGTTCGTTTGAGGATGGTAACTGGAGCTTGTTTTGTGGGTGGTGCCGGATGCCTTGAGCACTTCGTCAACGAGTTGTGAAAGAAATGCCTTTCCACGGTCGCTCAGGATGACACGAGGAACACCGTGACGAAGGATTAGGGATCGGAGTATAAAATCAGCAACTTCGGGAGCTGATGCGGAAGCCGCGGAAGCTGTTTCGGCGTAGCGTGTCAGATGGTCGACAGCTGTAACGATCCATCGATTACCGGCGACAGTCATAGGGAGTGGACCGTACAGATCGATGCCAACTACCTCAAATGGCTCCAGCGGACACGGGAGTGGTTGTAGTTGCCCGCTTTGAGCTGATGTGGGAAGCTTTCGACGCTGACAAAGGACGCACGAAGCAACGTACTTCGCTACAATATATATATATATATATATATATATATATATATATATATATATATATATATATATATATATATATATATATATATATAGATAGATAGATAGATAGATAGATAGATAGATAGATAGATAGATAGATAGATAGATAGATAGATAGATAGATAGATAGTCAAGCGACAATTGACTATCTCTGGCTTGTTTAATGACCGCATGCGCGTCCGTAAACAAGCCGTAAACAAGGCTTGTTTACGTAAACAACGTCCGTAAACAAGCCAGAGATAGTCAATTGTCGCTTCACTGTAATGAATGTGGTTGCCAGCCATCAATTTTGGCAGCAATGTCGTGTCTAACGCCAAAGGGTGGCATCTTTCCTACGTAAATAAATGAGGCTTCAAGAAAATACATAGGGTTGGAGAGGCCCAACGTGAGTTTGAGAGTGGCACAAATAAATTTTGGCTTTTTAGCACATAGTATTTGCGTCAGGGGAACACAAGCTTGACTGAAAAAAATGTTATTGCCAACACAAATGCAGCACACGCTGCCGGAGCATTTCACTCTCTCGCTATATACGTCCACCAGCAAGCGTAGCGCAGCTTATGAAGGCGAAAGCCTTAGATGCCTCTTCAAACGGGAAGATTGACCGTCGGCGGCGTCAAGACGAGTGACGCAAAGAGTAATCGTCACGTGATGACGTGACCGTATGACGTCGTCATGACGTCACAGAGCTCCTAAATTTGCAACTTCATTATGACATCACCATGACGTGACACAACGTGATGTCACATGATGACGTATTCACGCGACATGGTCCCCTTGCATTGCCTCCGTGATCGGCCCACCGGTAATGGAGGCAATGCGAAACGTCGTGTAGCCTTTGAAAGCGAAAGCCCTAGATGCCTCATCAAACGGGAAGATTGCCCGTCGGCGTCTCGCGTCGGCAGCGTCAACACAAGGGCTGTAAAAAATAATCGTCGCATGATGACGTCACCATATGACATCATGACGTCACAGATCGCTAAAATATGTAGCGTCATTATGACGTCACATAACGTGACGTCACATGATTATGTATTCACATGTCATGATCGCTTTGCATTGCCTCCGTGATCGGTCACGGAGGCCGTGCAAAACCGCGTTAGGTGCAAACCGCTTTTGGAGGGGGGCGCGGGAGATCAATAAATCGATTGACAAGAAGAAGAAGATGGCTTTCGCCTTCTAGTCATATTTGGCGAGTGCATAAGGGACCCTGTGAGTTTTTTAATCCAACGTATCTAAACAATGAGTTGCGCATCTGCAGCCGATTTTGTGGACGCTGAGCACGGGGCCGACGATCAAGAGGTCGCACGGGAGGGTTCTGAGATGGTATCGCACGTGGTAAAAGGTAGCGCCTTTTCCATCCTGTGGCAGATAAGCATCATTTGCAGGCAGGAAGCGCGCGCGAGCCATCGTCTCAGTGCGCGCTGTCTGCTACTCATCGAACATCGCAGGCCCGACGCAGTAACGAAAGTCTTCGTCGCGGAAGTGCTCGTTGCACACAAGACTCGTAGCCAATGGCTACTTGCCGGTTCTTATCTTTACAACCCATGCTTCACGCAGTTTCTTGTCCCGCGGTTACCGGTGCAGGCTGACACCGGGCTCCGTGGCGTAAGCCCGGCACTGCGGCACCGAGCGGTAGAGCCCCATGTTCGTCGCCTTCGGAGGTAGCCACTCTGTTACAATGGTTTCAATTGAGAAGAAAATGCGAGAAAACTTCCGTATTGGAACAGACCGCAGCGCATGTGGAACTTGAAACTCGTTTTCAAAACGCGCGGCAGCGCTCCACAAGCAGCCGAAGTGGCCGCTAAGACCGCGTGATCCTGCCAAGCACGTCACGCCGACGGAGGCGCCGGCGTTTCCAGTGTGGGCCTCGCGGCCAATCGCTAAGAGTGGCTTTGACAAACGTGTTCACAAAGTGGTTTTCGTTTCGGATAGGGATGGCCGACAACGCGCTTTGGACGTCTGCGGCAGCGAGGACACTTTGCAGCATATCTTGTGCGACCGTCCTCGCTACGCTGTGCAGAGACGATCACTCACAATCGCTCTGGCTCGCCTTGACAACAGACCGATGTCGCTGGTAATTATCCTTCGAGGTCATTCCGAAAAGTCTTCGAGAACTGAAGCAACCAAGGCAGTGTTAACATTTCTGAGCGACAACAGACTTGCACGAGCGGCTGTAGACTCATAACCATGCCATATACCACAGAAGACTGCCGCTCTGTTTTGTGACGTTCGGTGTGTGTGTGTGTGTGTGTGTGTGCGTGTGTGTGTGTGTGTGTGTGTGTGTGTGTGTGTGTGTGTGTGTGCGTGTGTGTGTGTGTGTGTGTGTGTGTGTGTGTGTGTGTGTGTGTGTGTGTGTGTGTGTGTGTGTGTGCGTGTGTGTGTGTGTGTGTGCGCGCGCGCGCGCTCCCCCTATCTTTCTCTCTTTTTTTGCCCTTCTTTCAATCTCCCCCATCCATTTCCCTTCTGCAGGGTAGCATACCGGTTATGCTAAACTGGTTCACATCCCTGCCTTTCCTATCTTGTTTTGTTTCCTTTCCTTGGATAGCGGTATATGGCATCTCTTGGACTGTGTAGGCCAGTCTTCTCATCGCTTCACTGTAGGTGCGACAAAGAAAAAAAAACGCCAGGTCTGCGCGGAAAGCGCAGCACAGTCACAGCTAAAGCTGGAAGAGCGGCATTTCTAGAGCCCGTTGTAAACTCTCTTGGGGCAACTAATACACGTACACTAGCAGAGTACCCACTACACCATAAATCACAATATTTGTGAAGTTGGGAAGCACCTACAACGCCATTATTCGTCATTGTGCGCAGAAGCGAGGTTCAAGCTAGACATATGTAAGGCATTATGTGCCTGATGACGATGAAGAATTATTGCAGAGCCCCTTGTAATGGGGTTGGAAGCATCCAACAGCCCACTGGTTGCGCAATTCGCATTGTGTGACGCCTGGTGACAGAATTAGCGTTGTGTGGTGCGTGGTTGTTATTTCACTCTTCTACCACACTAAATTTCATATGTTAATGTGGTTCCTTCCGGACATGAAGCCTGTATAGCGTCTTTTTGCAAGGAAGTTCCAAGAACCGGTATGGCCCTGAAGTACAACACAGGGCCCCAACGCAGAGGGCCCAGGTTCGAACACCGTTCCAACCTGGAATTTTTTTTTCTTATATCGTTTTTTTTTTTTTCGAGCGATAGTGGTTATGGACACCGGCGGCGGCGGCGGACAACTACGGCGCCAAAAACAGCCGTTGAAATGATCTCATAACAGCTTTCGCTCTAAAAAAAACAGTGCGAAACAACGTCCATCGATCATCAGTCCCGCCAATGGTTTTGTTAAGCCGAGAAGCAACATGAGTGTCACCCCTTAACTCGTGCGGTTTGTCTCTAATTGTACAAAGCGAAAATGCTTCTCGTGCAAAAATGACCACTGGAAACGAGAGTCGCAAGCAGGCAAAAATGAAAAGTAAAAATTAACAAAGTGAACCGTTGTTTGTGAACACATTTATGGACCAAAAGTGTTTTTAAAAGGGACGTAGAGAAAATGGACGCGCCGGAACTGGAGATAATTTGGTATGTGTTGAATGAAGCTTCTACATTTATCAGTCAAGCCGCACGACGTAGGCATTTTTTCCGCTGTTATTATGTGAGTCTTTCTCTAACAATCCGCGGTGGGTGCAGTACGTCCAGAAACGCAGCGTCTTGCGCTCTACGTGGTTTTACGGGGCTGGCGGCCACGGATCGTCTCGAAACTTCTCAAAATAAAATACGAGTCGGTTTCGGCAATTGATTGAGCTGTAAACGAGGGACCCAAAAGAATTGAGAGGATATCGACAACAACCTGTCCCCAGAAGCGCGTCCGGTCAGTATACTTCGTGCCCTAGTAGGCGGCACGTCGTGCATGAGACCTCTCTCATGGATCGGCAGGGGCTTTTTGACAACCGCGCATCGTGGTCTGAAGACCTTTTGTAGAAGGAGCAACCGAGTTGGGTGCTCTTTTGGCATGAGACGACAAATTCGCGCAGGTTCTTACAAGGGGACGCAAAGCGTACACCGCCGTTGGCGGGTTCTGGTGGGCTCACTCGTTCGCGGGGAGCGCAGATGGATATGTCGGCGGTGTGCTCTTGTCCTGTTAGTGCTGTGCCATTGCGTGTTTCATGAGTGTATGTTTCTAAAAACACGTTTCTCGGTCGTTCACCTCATCTCGCTCAAGCAGTTTTTGAGAGAACGAAGAGAGGAAGGGCAAAAATATTGTCAGCAAAAAAAACGAGTTCCAGTTGGCCCAATCCGCGCTGGGGTGTCGTGATTTGCCGTGAGGAGATCGGGGACGGGCAACCAAGGGGTGAAAACCTGGCTCCTCACGAGCGTTCTGGTCGCGTGTGCGGGCCTGCCGGCTCTGCGAAGTTACATGGCGACAGTTCCTCTGTAAATAAGTAACTGCCTGTATGTACGTTTTTATGCGCACGTAAAGTCTAGTTGTTTAGCTACATTGGTCTTCATCCTTGAGAAGGAGCACAACCCCGGCGAGGTAATGCAAGAAAGTTTCTTCTCTTCTCCAAGTGTAAGTGGCTGCGTAAGCTTGAGGAGTTCAGCTCCGCTGAGGAAGGAAGAAAGGAGTAAGAGTTTACTCTATTTTCCTCTAATTTTTCCAGAGCTTAATAAAAAAATGCTACTGTAGACATCTTTACCTGACACTTAATTGTTTACTTTTAAATGCGAAGCATTTCTGAGCGAACCTCAGGCACATTGGGCGTATCTATCTATCTATCTATCTATCTATCTATCTATCTATCTATCTATCTATCTATCTATCTATCTATCTATCTATCTATCTATCTATCTATCTTAGCCGCCTACGTCTTGGCGCTCTCCCGGTGTCTCCATAGGTTGTAATATACCAAAATTTTCAGAGCATAGGATGAGTGTATGACGAACACGGTTCACTGGGGATGACATGAATAACGTAAAATACCTGTCGCGTATGTGATGAAACCCTTTCTCTCAGTCACGTGTGGCACATACCCGCATACCAGAGTTCATGTTACGCGGGTATGTGCCACAGGTGATAACAGAGTCTCAATCAACGCGGTAACCGCGAACATACACATTGACACGAAAGGAAAGTGATAAAATTCGGCAGGTCCCACGTACCGTGGGAATCGATGTTATGCGAAGCATGTGCAGGAAGCTTATTGTGTCGCAAGTGACGTTACAGAATGACGCAAGAGAAATTTGCAAATGGTATACGCACACACATATGTTGAAGAGTCGCACATGTGTTATATAACGAGTTATTTCCAGTTGCTTAACGATGCCAACAGCAACATAGGCGTTATATCATAGCATATCATATCATATCAGCTTACGCAGTAAGCTGATATGTCGTGCTTATATTCTTCAATGCTGGATAGCGCGAATTCCAATGGCACAATGAATGGAACGGAGATGCACAGATACACAGGACAGGCGCTACTCGCAACTAAGCTTTATTCAGAAAAGCTTCCCTAGATATATACACAGCCGAGTGCCACGTGCAGGCGCGCTGCACGTACGTTACAGTCGCAGTTGCAGTTGCAGTTGTTAGAGTTTTGTTACAGTTGTTAGGCTTATAATTATCCATTATGACGGAGAACGCACGCACGTTTCACGAAATCATGCGCATGTGTGGAAGGGGGTTCTTGGCAGTTCTTGAATAACGTCATCATCACCGTGATCAGTGAGCGCCAGCAGCTGTACAGGACTTGTTATTGGATCCGTTCATGATCGCGGCTACGAACGGCCCAAGTGTATTGAAGTGCGAGGTATAGTAGAGCTGGTGGAAACCGCGCATGGCTTTTACGAAGAAATGATATGTGATGCCTCTTGTCCTGGACGTGGCAATGAGGTCTTGTGATGCCCTGGTCCAGATACAAGCCGTCTTTTATGCCGTCTACGAACCAGGCGTTGTTGTGTTTCGATAAATCAATGCTTAAGTTACCGGTAATCATGAGGGACATGGTCCTCTCGGCAGAGTTATTGTAGGAAGCATTGACCCTGGTTTTTGCGTAATGCACGCTGTCGGCGTTGCGGACCGCGTGGACGAGCGGATGGTAGCCCAGCGTCTTCCAGGGGTTCTCTGTCTTCAGCTCCCTAACTTTCCTTGCGTCGGCCGCTGTGGTGTAGTAGTTACGGTGCTCGGCTGCTGACCCGCAGGCCACGGGTTCGACCCTGGCCGCAGCGGTCATATTTCGATGGAGGCGAAATGCTAGAGGCCCGTGAACTCTGTGTTGTCAGTGCACGTTCAAAAATACCAGATGGTCAAAATTTCCGGAGCCCTTCACAGGATCAAAGTGATATTGTGCTTTTGCGACGTAAAACACCAACAATTACTATTATTATCACTTTCCTTCCATGTCAATGTGTATGTTCGCGGATACCGCGTTGATTGAGACTGTTGTCACCTGTGGCACATACCCGCATAACATGAACTCTGGTTGGGGGTATGTGCCACACGTGACTGAGAGAAAGTGTTTCATCACGTACGCGACAAGTATTTTACGTTATTCATGTCATCACCAGTGAAGCGTGTTCGTCATACACTAATGCTATGCTCTGAAAATTTGGTATATTACAACCTCTGGAGACGACCGGGAGAGCGCCCAGACGTAGGCGGCTAAGATAGATAGATAGATAGATAGATAGATAGATAGATAGATAGATAGATAGATAGATAGATAGATAGATAGATAGATAGATAGATAGATAGATAGATAGATAGATAGATACGCTCAAACGGCCGCCAGCGCCCCATGAGCGTGGCACGTAAGTCATGCTGTACATGACATGCGTGTCATGATTTTCATGTTAACTCGTGTTTTTATGTTCGTCACACAGTCACGTCGCGCAATACCAATTTTGGTGTATATCAAGCTAGCGAAACGGCCGCCAGCGCCCCATGAGCGTGGTACGTAAGTCATGCTGTACATGACATGTGTGTCATGACTTTCATGTTAACTAGTGTTATTTATGTTCGTCACGCAGTCACGTCGCAAGATACCAATTTTGGTGTATATCAAGCTAACGAAACGGCCCCCAGCGCACCATGAGCGTGGCACGTAAGTCATGCTGTACATGACATGCGTGTTATTTATGTTCGTCACACAGTCACGTCGCAAGATACCAATTTTGGTGTATATCGAGCTAGCGAAACGGCCGCCAGTGCACCATGAGCGTGGCATGTAAATCATGGTGTACATGACATGCGTGTCATGATTTTCGTGTTATGACTTGTCATTTATGTTCGTCATACGGTCATGTTACGCCATACCAATTTTGGTGTACATTCGATTATCCAAGCGACCAGGAGAGCACAAAGTCGTAGGCGGCTAGATAGATAGATAGATAGATAGATAGATAGATAGATAGATAGATAGATAGATAGATAGATAGATAGATAGATAGATAGATAGATAGATAGATAGATAGATAGATAGATAGATAGATAGATAGATAGATAGATAGATAGATAGATAGATAGATAGATAGATAGATAGATAGATAGATAGATAGATAGATAGATAGATAGATAGATAGATAGATAGAAACGCCCAAAGTGCCTGAGGTTCGCTAAGAAATGCTTCGCATTTAATAATACTATTTGTTGGTGTTTTACGTCCCAAAACCACGATATGATTATGAGAGATGCCGTAGTGAAGGGCTCCGGAAATTTTGACCATCTGGTATTTTTTAACGTGCACTATCATCGCACTGTACACGGGCCTCTAGGGTTTCGTCTCCATCGAAATGTGACCGCCGCGGCCAGGATCGTACCCGTGACCTTCGGGTCAGCAGCCGAGCACCTTAATCACTACACCACAGCCGCCGACGCAAGGAAAGTTAGGGAGCTGAAGAGAGAGAACCCCTGGAAGACGCTGGGCTACCATCCACTCGTCCACGCGGTCCGCAACGCCGACCACGTGGATTATGCAAAAACAGGGGTGAATGCTTCCTACAATAACTCTGCCGAAAGGACCTTGCCCCTCATGATTACCGGTGACTTTAGCATTGATTTATCGAAACACAACAACGCACGCCTGGTTCTTAGACGGCATGAGAGACGACATGGATCTGGACCGGGCATCACAACACCTCAGTGCCACGTCCAGGACAGGAGGCATCATAGATCATTTCTTCGTAAAAGCCATCCACGGTTTCCACCAGCTCTACTATACCTCGCACTTCAGTACACTTAGACCGTTCGTAGCCGCGATCACGAACGGATCCAATAGCTAGTCCTGTCCAGCTGCTGGTGCTCACTGATCACGGCGATGATGACCTTATTCAAGTACTGCCAAGAACCCCCTTCCACACATGCGCATGGGTTCGTGAAACGTGCGTGCGTTCTCCGTCATAACGGATAATTATAAGCATAACAACTGTAACGCAACTCTAACAACTGCAACTGCGACAGTAGCGTACGTGCAGTGCCCCTGCGCGTGCCACTCGGCTGTGTATATATCTAGAGAAGGTTTTATGAAGAAAGCTTAGTTGCGAGTAGCGCCTGTCCTGTGCATCTGTGTTTCCTCATTGTGCTATTGGAATTCGCGCTATCCAGCATTGAAGAATATAGTCACTACATATCAGTCTACTGCGTCTGGTGTTGATAACACCTGTGTTGCTGTTGGTATCGTTAAGCAACTGTAAATAACTCATTATATAACACATGTGCGACTCTTCAAAATACGTGTGCGTACACCATTTGCACGTATCTCTATCGTCATTCCGTAACATCACTTGCGACACAGTCGCCTTCCTGGGCATACTTCACATAACATCGATTCCGATGGTACGTGGGACCTGCCGAATTATTTCTTGGTAGTTTCCCTCCGGCGTTTCCTACCTGCGCGAGTACATTTGATTTGCGATTTGTTCCTTGTTTTCCAAGTATAGTTGAGGTGCATCTGACAGCCGTACCAGTGAGATACCCATTGTTTCATCTGTCCTGTGCGGGTTTACGCGTCATTCACCTTTGGACTAGCGAAGGGAACCCCCCCCCCCCCGAGACACACACGCACACTTGAAAAAAGAAAGATCCTGGGTACGTGCCTGATGTTCACCCATATTCTAACAAGGCTAATTTGTTATAAAGTAACAAAATGGTGAGCTGGCTCGCACAATCACTTCCTTTCTTTCGCGTGAAGTATGCCTCCAATAAGTCTCGTGATAACATTTCGCGGTATCTGAAGAGTACAGTGGTACTATCAAACGCCGGACGGCAACCACACTCACGACAGTGCAATTAGGGCAAGGTGCAAATGCGTGAATCCCGTCAAAGAAGTATTATGCTCTCTTAACCTGATGTTGAAGCATCGCCCCGTCTGGTGAATTAATGAAGGCCGCATGTGAAAGCGATCGAGTAGAAAACGTTTGGATTCATGGAACAAACTGCATGCATTCTAAAAAGAGAGGGCGTGCAAACACGGACACAAGAAAGAAGTCAGGACACCTGACTGACTTCTTGTCCTGTCCCGACTTCTTTCTTGTGTCCGTGTTTGCACGCCCTGTCTCTTTAGAATGAATACCTACCAACTAGCTGAGCTCTCTGTTATTCTAAACTGTATGCAATGTTTCACTTTGCAATCATTTCTACACAAACTGCCTTTGCTAGGCACGCACCTTTTCATAGCTTCGCAAATTCTCTGAAGCGTATTCTTGCAGGAAAAAGCAACGTTGTCCGGGTACTTGGTCGCAACCTTCTGTATCCTATGAGTAAACGCATAGGCGTACGGGATAATAGCAACCCTCTCCCTATCTGTGCTATTTTGTATTCGGTCACCCTGATTGCGCTTTGAGTTCCTTAAGTAGCTTGTCAAAGGTCAAGGAAGTGACTGAATCCTGACAGCGTGCTTCACGTAGCTTAGTCACATGGTTAGTAACGCTTATAGGCAAACGATGAGAACAACACCTAGTTAGACGCGGTTTAACAAGTTTAGAGTCAGTTTAGAGTTACTTTAACGAGTTTAGAGTGACGTGAACTAAAATTAAGAACAGACTTAGTCGAACTCGGGTGGTAGCCCCAACAAACGTAGTCCCCCGTGAGGGACAGCTTAAGGTTAGGAAACTGTAAATCGTTCTCGTTAGAGACTTCAAAGGTAAATCTTAGACACTGACCGTCTTTTTCAAACACGTGGCCAGAATTTGGCGACATGTGCACAAAGCGTCATCTGTCGTCGGTGACAACGGTGGCCTGTCGTAAGTGAATGGGAAATAGGCGAAAAAAAATCATATATGACGAAAAAAGCTAGATGTCAAAAACGACTCCCAGTTCTTTACAGGCAGAGACATATTTGGACATTCTGTTAAAATTACAGCGTCGCACTACGAACATCCTAGCTTGCCAGAGTGCTTAATGTTTTACAACGGGGCCCCATGTGTTTCTAATGAGCGGTGTTCAATTGTCCCGGGAAGGCACACGCTTTGTAGTGCGACACTGAAACCTAAACAAAATGTTCCCGTTGGTATCTGCGGTATAGAACCAGGAGTCGTTATTCATAACTAGCTTTCTGCAGGAGATATAATTTTTTTTGCTTATTTCCCATTCAGTTATTGCCGGACGCCGTTGCTGCCACGAGGGATGGCGCCACGTACAAATGTCCCCAAATCCTGGGAATGACTTCATAACATCGACAAGTGTTCTTTGGAAGTTCTGGTGATTGACACGAATTGTCGTCCACGCATTTCAAGGTCCTGAAGGAGGGCTCTTTGAAGTTTCGTTCGATTTGTTGGTCAATGAAACTTAAGAATATATTGATCAATACAGGCGCGACGCAGGAACGTACGCAAACACCTGCTTTTTAAGCGTCAATTTTATTGCGATAGCAATTATATGGACACTCTCGGCTGATTTTTGCCGTCGCCTTCATGCCCCGGATACGTATATGTATGTGTGTATATATATAAGTGTAGATAAATAGTTCCGTGGGCCAGTTCTTTTGGAGTAGTGGGTATAACACAACGGAGGCGTTGTCAACAGTGATATAAATATTTATTTCCCAACAGTTTCGGGAGGGGACCTCCCTTCGTCAGGGGATGAGTTAAAACTGACGTCGAAGTTCGAATTTGCTTCTTGCCGCGTCACTCTCGCCTTCAAGGACATTTCCGAGAGTGGGGGAGACAGATTACGAAAAAAAGAAAAAAGAAAAAACTGAAAAGAAAAAAAGGAGAGAGAGGAACACCGACGAAGTCACGAGGCGAGGGGAAAAAAAGAGAGAGAGAAAAAAGAAAAGCAAACTGCGTATGGCCTCGGAAATCTCCTTGAAGGCGAGAGTTACGCAGCAAGAAGCAAATTCGAACTTCGACGTCAGTTTTAACTCATCCCCTGACGAAGGGAGGTCCCCTCCCGAAACTGTTGGGATATATATATATATATATATATATATATATATATATATATATATATATATATACAAAGGCACAAAGAAAAATAAAGCAGTAGAGAAAAATTCCGAAGCACCCGACCGGGGAATCGAACCATCGACCCTCGCTCCCCAGCCTTCTGCATCAGACAACGCAACCATGCACTATGCACGCGCCGGCGAAATAACAGCGAGCTAATAATATACACTATTTACCGCTGGGGGTAAGCAAATCACGGAGGAGATTGAGCGTGTTTTCTATCCCGCAACCGCTCCTAATTTTCTTTCACTTTGAAAACTACCCTTGAGACGCGCACGACAATGTGGCCCTTTTCTGCACCCACTCGTGATGTGGAAGAAAAAAACAAAAAATACCGGGTACACCTTACACCATAGGCCCCTGTGTGGTAGGAGGCGCAGGGGGTCACTCCACGCGCCGCACAGAACACTGGGCACGCCAGGCCCACCTAGAGTTACTGTATATGCTACAGATTTACGCATAGGTCCGGCTGGCAACCACAGCTATGCAGTGAAGTCGCACTTCGTTTTTGCAGGCGACATGCCTACCGTGTCCCTCATTAACATGTCAGGTGTGTCGAAGACCAGCGGTAAACATTGGCTGTCGATGACAAGTGTTAATTCAATTCGCTGCGCTGCGGCGTCGAGACATACAAAAATTAGCCCGAGCGTCAGCTTCTCCGCAACGCATGGTTGCTAGCGGCGTTTGGAAGACAGATGCGCAACTCTGCAACCTAAAGGTAGCATATACAGTAACTATAGGCACATTTTGCATCAGACGCCCCTGTGTGGCAGGAAACGCAGGGGGTCATTCCACGTGGCACAGTTTAAAAGAAAAAGAAATATCTAAGAGCATCTGATTCACCATTAGAGAGTTTGACAATTGGGTACCCAAGACACTTTGTCAACAAGCTGCGTTGGGTAGGCTGCTCTTGCGTTCGGAGGATCAGCAGAACTTGACAACTGGGTCAAACGCAAGCTGCGTTGGTGCAAACGCACGGGGCGCCACACGTGGTGAAATTACAATCATGCCAGATGCGGGCCATACAGCGTTGTGGCCCGCTCGACGTCTGCATAGTCTCGCGGTGACCCAACACATCTTGGGGACGCACGCTAGTTTTAGATTTTTGGGTCTTGGGCCAACGCGAGCAGAAGAGCTCAAGAGTGGCTTGGGTTCTGCGCATGCACCCTGGTGGCTTGCAAGCTCATCGGTCCCCAAGCTTTTTGGGGCCCCAATTCTCAAACTCTATATTGCCGACACTTGCAGCGTGTTGCTCAAGCACAATGACATAACAACTGTGACAGTTGCTAGTTCACGCCTGCCCTGTGCATGCCTGTGCGTTCTTTTCGGGCGTCCTTCTTTGTGCTTCAGCGGCGCGCTGCAAGTACCGAGGTACTCGTTGTTCTTCGTGTGACATTCTAATTTCATGCATTCATTGCTTCGCCCTTGCGGCAAAACTGATGCACGAGGTCAGTGAGATGGGCCTAAGATTCTCCATTGTGAATTTCTTGCCCATCTTGTGGATGAAAGCCACCCGAGCTTGTTTCCATGAATTAGGGAGGCTGCCGGAGCGCCAGCACTCGTTGAGGAAGGAAGTGAGCGTAGCGATCGAAGGAGCGTCGAGCTTTCGGAGGAGCTTGTTGGAGATGCGATCTGTACCGGGGGCGGAAGTGGTGCGGAGCTTAAGTAATGCCGCGTAGACCACCGCTTCCGTGATATCGGCGTCCAGTTCTGGGTTGGGGCCGCTGGGGTAGGACACGAGAGGGTGAGAAGGTGTGCCAGGAGGCAGAACCTGGAAGTATTTGGCGGCAAGGTCTGCCATCAGCGACGAAGTGTCGCCGGGGTAGGCCCGGATCACTCGTTCTAACTATTGCCGAGCGACTGACTTGATGGATGCAGTATCGAGGAGGTGGCGGACGAGATGCCAGGTTTGCTTGCAGACCAACTGACCGGAGAGCCCCGAGCATAGCTGTTCCCACTGTTCGCGGGTGAGCACGGTGGTGTGTTGCTCGATCGTACGATCAAGATGTGCGATGCGACGGCGTAAGCGACGGTTGTGACGTTGCTTATGCCAACGGTTGGTTAGGCCCGTGCGAGCAGCCCATAGGTGGACAAGGCGGGAGTCGATTGCCGGATGGTCCTCCGTGGTGGGGATCGAGGCGGTGACCGCTTCGAGGTCCGCTAGTAGCTGGTCGGTCCACGTCGAGAGATCCTCGATGTTGGAAGCGGCGGAGTGCAGCCGGCGTTCTCGGAACGCGTCCCAATCTGTATGGCGGGCCGTGTGTGGACGCGGCTTGCACGGGGAGGTGCGGACATGAATGGCGAGAACATCGTCGTCACTGCCGAGGGACTGATGCGTATTGGACCAGCGCGCGTCGCGCACGCTGCGGCAGAAGCTGAGGTCCGGGTGGTGTCACGGCGCACACTGTTGCCGATGCACGTTGGTTGTGTGGGGTCGGTAAGCAGGGAAAGGTAGAGGTCTTGAGCGAGCTCCCACAGCCTCCTTCCGGGCCCATCGGCCTTGGGGTAACCCCAGTCAAGATGCTTGACGTTTGCGTCGCCGAGAATAAACAAGAGGGGATTTCGCTGCTTTCGCTGCAGCGGCACGGAGCAGGGCGGGGAGAGACGCATTTTAACGCGATAGCGTTACAGAGCTCGTGTCGCAGAAATTCCGTAGTCGGCGTCGGCGACGGTGACTGCGTCGTCGGTTGTGAGCGAAAAATCGAGAAAGATCCAAATAAAATAAAACAATAAAAATCTTCGGTCCCATTGGGGATCGAACCTCGGACGTTCGCGTGGCAAGCAGGTGTCCTACCACAAAGCCATGATGTTACTTGCCACTGCACCGGAAAAAAACACTACATAAATGCCATGTAGTGGAAGGAGTCTCCTTAACACATTTAATGTGCATGGCAGAAGCGCACCACCGCGCAAGGCGACGCTTAACTGCATCAATTGTTTCAGTGCGATTTTCGTGTGTGAAAAACTTTGAAGTACACAGGCATGTCAAAACCAATTTCACATCTTTCGCACACCCATCGGCTCTCGGACTTCTTGCCGTGTGCCTTGAAAACTAAGCACAGCCTTGAGGGATTCTTTATTTTGTTCGACACGTGTCACGACGAAACTGAGCCCATTCGGCGATTTGTAGGCGCATTGGCGAGGTCATGAAACTACGTTTTCTGCGCGACGCCATGCTTCCAAAAAGCCGGTATAGTGCAGCCATCGCCGCTAAAAGAACGACTTAAAAACAGCTCCAAAAATGGACAACTATGTGTATCTAGCGGAAAACGTATCAAAAAACAGCAAACATTAAATAATGTGCTGCCATCTGTGAGACATTGTGACATTGTGTTGTCTCGACTATGGCCTCCAAGATGGGAAACGCGCGGTGAGCCGCGCGCCCGCCATCTCAGAGGCTATGTCTCGACTACTGCAGAGCTTGTATGGTTCCGCCAACCTGGTCTAGTAACGTTGGGTTCCGCCGTTCTAGGACAGGGAAGTGGCCACACTGCACAGCTTCCTCATTTATCAATGCCGCGGGACATTCATGTCAAATAGTCGCTCTTATTTCAGGGTTCTCTTGGCGACGCTGACGCTACACTCTAAGCCAAAATCGAGTATTTGGGGAGTATTTCTGCCACACAACGATAATCGTCATCTGGCTTGCTCGCGTTTCCTTTCTTGAAAACCCAGCTCTCGTCACTTTCCTGCCAAGAATGCTATGTCACGCTGATAACGCGCGCGCCGTTCGTGACCGGGAAGTGCCGCGACCGCGGTGATAACGCGAGGAAAGCACGCGAGGCGGATGACGATTGTTGTTGTGTGGCGGAAACACTCCCAAATACTCGATTTTGGCTTCGAGTGTAGGCCTCCGCTTCTCGAGCTCGAAGTTCTGCGTCATTTCGGCGTCATTGACGCCTGTGATCGGCTTCCCGCCCTCGTATATTTGGGCATTCCATATCACGGCGTTGTTGGAGTTTGGCCTCCGCTTTCCTAACCTGACCACGTCGCGCGCGCGCGCGCGCGCGTGTGTGTGTGTCTGTGTGCGCGTGCGTGTGTGTGTAACAACACACATTAATAAGTACGAACTCAATGGTTCAAGTGCGCCCTAGGGGCCGGATTTCGGTATCGCGTTCAACTCTTAAAGGCGAAGCATAAGGGTCCCCCAATTTTGCAGTGGCGCGCGGGGGTTGTAGACGTTGAGAAGAAAGAGAGAGGGCCGTTCACGGTGTTGAGGGAGTATCTCGAGAAAGACGTGGTAGACTTCAGGGAAGGGTAGAACAGCTCAACTGACGACGAGCGTCCGCCGGGTGAGGACGGCCGTGACGGGATGGGGAAGAGGATGGTGAGCTGCTTGGTTATAGGCGACGAAACCCGAGAGGGAAACGTCGGCGTGACTTTCCCATAGTACGATTATATCAGGGGCGGCCGAGGGGTCTAGTTATTGAAGGTGGAGAAGGAGGTGGTTACGCTTTGGACGAAAACCACGGCAGTTCCGCTGCCAAACGGTGACGACGGATCGGTCAGCCATTATTAACACGGGAAGGTGACGGCTCGATCGGTGTTTGCGAGGGTCGGGCGGCGGAGGAGGAGGTGATGCGGGACGGAAAGGTGGATTGGCTCGGATGCTTTCAAGCATGGCAGTTTGCAGGGTATCAACTGTTGATTGGAAAGGTTGTAAGGACGAGGCGAGAGGATAGGCGCCGAAGTCTGTCCGCAGGGAGTTTGGAGCTTCGTGTTGTGCAGTGAGAAGATGGTGGACAGAGTTGAAGTGGCTATCCAACCGTTTTAGGGGCGAAGCTCCTTAAGGCGGCACCCGTTCGTCCCTCGTAGTTGTCTTAGTCGTAGTGCGTAACCAGTCGTAACGCTAGTACCAGATCTTGACTTCCAAGGTGGTACCGGTGGGAGATGTTTCCTGTGCGTTGTTGAACAATAAAAAATTCGCAGCGTGTGCGTTAACTAAAAGCCGAATTCTTCTGTCTCTCATTCCCCATTAGCAGCCATTGGCATCTTCCAGTAGGAAACGTTAGTAGAATTATAAGTGTAAGTGTTAGCTAAAAGCCGACTTCTTCTGTCTCTCATTCCCATTAGCAGCCATTGTTTACCTCCAAGGTAGTGCCTGGTGAGATTTCTCCTGTGTGTGATTAAACAATAAAAATTTTGTTCAAAACGCCGTTGATTGATGAAATAAACCAACGAAAGACGCCAGATGTTTTCTAAAAGCAAAACGAAAGAACGCCAGATGTTTCTAAAGCAAAACGAAAAGACGCCAGCTGCTTAACCAAAGACGCCAGATGTTTTCTAAAGCAATGGTTTTCTAAACAATGAAAATTCACAGCGTACATGTAAAATTAAAGTGAGCTGCAAGTCGTCATAACTCATCGAACGTTTAGTATAAACGCGCCCGATCTCACGTCGGTGGTGATGTACTGGGCAGAATTCACGGAACATTCACGGTTTACCGATGAACCTCCGCTGCTTCGCCCAATCATCATCACTCACTCCGTGGATATTTCAAGATCCACCAGGGCCGTCTTGATGGCCACCTGTACCTCTTCAGAAAGGTGAAGAGATTGAAGGGAGGTGTTGGGTCTGCGGCGCTTGCTAGTGCATCCTTCAGGGGTCTGAATGTTCATGTCTGATGGAGCAGTTGATGGGCGAGGGCATAAAGGATGGCTGGGTGATAGCTGTTTCCAGCTTTTCTTCAAGAGCTTGCAGTTGCGCTTGAAGCGTATCAATCTTGGTCTTCTGAGCAGCAATTTGAGCGCTTTGGGCAGTGAGCTGCTGTCGGAGGGAGGCGTTTTCTTGCTGCAGTGCAACGACTTGCGGCTCCGAGGGTGGGCCGGAGGTGCCGCGGGGCTGTGTCGAATGCGTGGGCTGAGAGGCAGGTTTAGGCACCACTGGTACGAGGGGCGTAAAGGCAGTGACCGACTTGGGGGTGGGGGTGGTGAGGGACCACAGCTTGTTGGGGTGAGCGCGCGGCCGCCAAGTGCGCACCAGGTGTTGCAGGGTGAGGGTCAGGTACGAGGCCATTTGGACGTTGAGCGCGCTGCACGTAGCGGTGTTTGCAGATGGAGCTGTACGGGGAGTGATGCCCCTTGCAGACGATGCAGCGGGGAGCGCAAATGGGTGGCGATCCTTCGGGCAATGGGGCGTGAACGACGCCGCAGCGATGGCACCGCTCCTGCCGCGGCTTGGCGCACACGCCGGTCCGATGGCCGGTCGAGCGGCAATTGAAGCAGGCTTCCACCTTGTTGCGGAACGAAAGGAGACGGAGCTGGACACCGTGGTAGAAGATCCACCGTGCTAGCTTAGTGTCCATGAGGGTGTAATATGTGAGGGGACTTGCCCATGCGGCGACCACCCACAACAGTGAGAGTAGGATATTTGCTTGGAAGTCGTCAAGGACCGCTTGGTCTGTGAAGTCGTCGAAGGCGTGGTAGAGTATGCCCCTTAGGGCGTCGTCTGGGGGTGGGGCGTATAGGTGGACGGTGAAGGTGTTGCCGGAGACCGTGAGGGAGGTGATGCGCAGGTAGGCTTGGGGGCGAGTCGAGTCCGCGACGCTTAGAGTAAAGGTGTTGTTGACAGGGTGAATCCTCACCATGTCGCGACATGCGGGCGGGAGGTCTTGCAGGCAAGCTGCTTGCAGCAAGGTGGTGTACAAGTGCCATGGCTGTAGCTTGGTAAGTTCTACGGGGCCTTTTCGGGTGGCCAACGACGCGAATCGTGTCGGCTGGGAGAAGAGGAAAGTGGAGCGCGGCGGTGGGGATGTGGAGGCGAGGCACTTACCCGATTCGATGGCGGCGATGATGACGGCTGGGAAGTCGGCGTGGCGGTGGTCTTAGTTGTGGCAGCGGCGGCGGCAAGGCGCAAGGCTGGTCGGCTTGCTCTTGGGCGCGGAGGCCTGGCGACTGCCAGGATTCGTCGTAGAGTTCCTCGGGGGACACTTCCTGTCCTTCGGCAGTGTGCTCCATAGCGGTGGACAGCTAGGAGATGGGCGACGAGGCAGCGGCGGGCGGCCGGGTGGTTGCTCCGTCGGTGAGCTGGTGTGCAGGTGGCCGCACTCCAGCTAAGCCTAATAGGCCTAGGTCGGTGCACGGTGTAGTCGAAGGCTTTCGAAAGCTCTCCCGGGCCACCCCGGGCGAGTTTCGCAATACATTAGGTGACAAAACAATCCAGATAATGTGCTCCAGCCGCCCGTGAAGGAATTACCGGGATAGGGTCCAAGGGACCAGCGCAATGGCCGAAAATTGGCGGAGCCGAAGTGAGGTGCGACTGCTCTCGACGGTGATCCACCCCCCTTTCTCAGCAATCGAAACACATGTACGGTAATAGAAAACGAACAGCTATTGGAGTAGCTCTATGGAATAACATCCTACTAAAACTAAAACGGAGTAAGTATTTTTCCTTTGCACTGAAAAGGCATTTTTAAAGTGGCCCTGGAGCACTTTTTAGCATGCTCAGAAAACATTGCCCATCGGCATTCGAGGCTCCAGAGATCACGCGAGCCAAAACATTATAGCGCAGCACGCGTCCTGGAATTTACAATTACTCATTAAAAGTAGCAAGAAATCGTTCCCTCTTCTTTCTACAAATGATGCCATATACCCTGAATAGTGCGCCATATACCCAAAGTCTAAGGCCATTGACTGATTTGAGCAGTGTCAGCTGCATAGTTACTGTGGCATCAACGGTCGTTCACGTACGCTCCCTAGTGCGCGCGCTCGCGATCACACTGAAAGTAAACCGCGCGCTCACAGAAAAGAAATGCCCCCACTTCCCCGAAGGCAATCGTGAGGAAATGCGAATGCATTTCTTGCGCCGAGTGTACACGGCGTAGTAAATTTAATGGCGTAAAGCTGGACACATCGACGCGCTCAAGTGTCTGGGCGCCTCTTTCAACGAATGCTTCCTACGTGCGTTCGTAATCACCTCAGGGATGTTACCACCGCCTTCAATGCAGCACAAACGCGTTTAGAACGCGCTGTTTTCAGTCTGTGCCAAGGCAGCACAAACGCTACAAACGCGTTTCAAACGCACTGCACTGAGGCGGTGGCGCAGGGAGGAGAGAGAGCGAACGGCGAGAGAAGGAGCCGCGAAGCACTGCACATACCCTCTCCTACAGTCTCTCCACACACGCGGAAGCTCCGCCGAGCTCCCACGATGCGAGCGCCCTCACACACCAGAGCGCGCTCCTCCTCTCCACTCACTCTCCGCTACTCCACCCGCACCACCTGCTCCGGTTGCTAGGGGCGAGGATAAGCGCGCGCGCCCGCAGCTGTTGCTATGGGAGAGGGAGTGAGAGCGGAGAGGCGCGCGGACACCGACCGACGCCTGACATAGCCCGACTAATAAATGCAGTCGCATTTTAAAAAAGATGGTTGATCCCTCCGGCATAGAATCGGAATAACACGAAAGTGAAGCGTGCCCTTGCAGAAGTAACTCAATGTTTACTGTAAATTGATATAAGAGAATTTGTACAGTGTATATTGGTGTCTGGCAGCTATAGCACCGTTCAACGTGGATGCACCCACTTTGACGATTGGTGGTACATCTCCATCCTGACGACTACCGTCCATGTTAAATGATTAAACAAACCCTTGTGGTAGCTGTAGTAGTTAACGGTGAAAGCGTAATCAGAGAACGAGGTGTGATAGCCAGAAGAGCGTCACATGTTGGACGCAGAATTTGGTCGCCATCCCGCGGCATGTAAAATTGCGATTGTTAAAATGCGACACCACGGCCCACGGCCTGAATAGAGAGACGCGCTATAGCGTCGTCGCGCCCCGGTAGCGCAGCCGCGATTTTTCTCGGGGCGCGCGCGTGAGCGAGGAACGCGGTGTTACAGCCAGGTGTGGCAGGCGCGCGTCGCAGAGCTATTTTTGGTTTGGATTAGCGTGATGCTATGAGTGAGGCCGAGGCTTTTACGACGCTTGGGTTAAGGTCGCCACCTCGCGGTGTGTTAAGGTATTGACAAAATTGAACTTCTGTTGAAAACGCGCCGAATGGGACGGACGTGTAACGCGTTGCAGGTGCTAGTCGCGGAGGCCACAGTAATGACGAATTACTTTACCGCTCACAGAGGGTAACATCGCCCCGCCGACCGAGAGAGTGGTAGATATAAAAGGCGCGTTTGTAAGGCCTCTAGAGTCTGTGAGCGTGGCGCATTGTATAGCGTGCCCGGTATCTGTTGTTGTGACCCGAGCGGTCGTGGGTTCGATGCCCGTTGACGAAAAATTTCTTCTTTGCCATCTGATCGTGTAAATTTTTTCAACACCATTTCCATCACGAAAATACGTCACTGAAGTCTTGGTGGAACCCGGCATAAAAGACTTTCGTGTTAAAAAAGAAAATAAAGCGATCAAGGTCATGAGGCGTGCTGACGAATAAACATATCTTCTTGCCCCCTTGTCATCCCCCTCCCTGCGTAGCTTTCAGCACGCTCGCAGTTACGAAAGGAGAGAGAAAGCGCTTGAAGCGTGCGACAAATTCCTGCAACTTCGCTCGCACTTGGCGGATTTTACACATTTTTGTGGCAGTGTATCTGTGAGGCAATAAACTATTTTAATGAAGCCATTAGACGATTACTTGGGAAAGTGTTGCAGGGCCCCTTTAATTATTCTTGTCAGCAATGACGCTCATGTAACTGCGAAAAATGACAGGGCCTAGCAACGATCCCTGAGGAAATCCTCACATTGCAGGAAACATTCGGGATTTTGTCACATTTACTAGCACAGTGTTCTTACTAAATAAGACTTAACCCTTTTATAATATTAACATTAACGTGAAGACTGAGGAATTTATCAAGAAGTTGAGGGTGGTGGAACGCGGTCAAACGCTTTCGGGAAGTCCACGCAAACAGCATCTAATTCATCTTTCTCCTTCAATACGCTAGAAAAATCATGTATAGTTTCGATGAGCTGGGTAACCGTAGACAATTTTTGTCTGTTGCCATGTTGGTTAGGAAGAAAAATATTAGCATTCTGAAAGTAATGAAAGAAGCTTTTTGATGCCACATGTTAGATAATCTTGCAGCACGCAGAAGTAGCTGAAATAGGCCTACAATTTTCAGTACTGTGTCTGTCGCCGCATTTCTTATTAGGAATAATTCTGACAGTTAGTCAATCAGATGGTAGTTTATGCTGCTCTAAAGATGCCTTAAAAATGATACAACGATAATTAGGTACCCTTTCCGCATATCGTTTTAAAAATTCAGCTGGGATACCATCAGGGCCGGCCGATTTTTTAGTGTCTCGGTTAAGCAGTAACGCAAGTATTCCCTCCTCTGGGAAACAATGTGTGGCATAAGCAACATGCCCTAGGTGCGAATCTCAGTATTGTCGGTGGAAGTTGGCTCCAGTGGAGCGAACACAGCATGAAAGTATTCATAATATTTTTCAGCAATTTCTGTACAACCGTTTATAATATGGCTGTCAGCACACACATTATCTGTTCGACCGACGACGGTGAACACGTTCACCACTTAAGCAACCTGGAGAAAATATTAGTTGAAAGAAATTACCAGCACGACGTTACAAAGAATTTGTACAATAGAGCATGTAAAATAGACCGGAAATCAACACTAGTTAAAAGAGCCCCCGCAGCAGAACCTAGCCAGCGGCTAGCCTTTATAACCAAATACTGAAATGCGCTCCCAAACATAAATAATCTCATCCACAAGTGTTATCCAATATTGGCAAGCAACGAGCGCCTTAAAAACCCGTTTAACGAAATACCAAACGTTGTGTATCGCCGCAATAGGAACTTTAAGGATATGTCAGTGCATACAAACGTCAACCCTCATTCTACTGCCCACATAACACCTTGTTCTCGTCCAAGATGTAAGACTGGTAAACACCTTCAAGATGACGTTATATTTAAAAGCAGTGGAAGTGATTAGGTCTATCATATAAAATCTAGTTTTACCTGCACCAGTTCAAACGTTATCCACATCATAGAATGTTAACATCGCCAAATATAGTACATTGGCGAAACAGGACAGCCTGTTACTGTTAGATTAAGCGGGCAACGTGCCGACACGGCGAAGAAATTACCGAAAGCAGTGGCACGGCATTTTAATGTAGCAGGTCACAACTTCGACGATCTCAAGCTTAACATACTTCAGTCAAACGTCCGGTCCACAAGAGACAGAAGGCATACAGAGTCATACTTTATTCACAAGGTTAATACACTCAAGCCAGCAGGCATAAACGTTTCAAAGGGGCTTCTTGAATCCATTCGATATGGTTGGTATTCTTAGCGTGACGCGATAGTGTAACAGCGCACGCTCGAGGAACAACCAGTCTTTGTCAGAATTAGAAAGAAATCATAGTTTTAAATGCGAAGCATTTCTTAGCGAACCTCAGGCACTTTGGGCGTTTCTATCTACGTATCTATCTATCTATCTATCTAACCGCCTACGTCTGGGCGCTCTCCTGGTCGTCTCCATACCTTCTAATGTACCAAAATTGGCATAGCAGGGGATCAGTGTATGGTGAACACGATTCACTGGTCATGACATGAATAACGCAAAATACCTGTCGCGTACGTCATGAAACCCTTTCTCTCAGTCACGTGTGGCGCATACCCGCATACCAGAGTTTATGTTATGCGGGTATGTGCCACAGGTGATACAAAGCTCAACCAACACAGTAAACGCGAACACACACATTGACACGCAAGGAAAGTGATAATAATAATTATTATTGTAGGGGCTTTAATTTTTACCATCTGGTATTCTTTAACGTGCACCGCGATCGCACAGTACACGGGCATCTAGCATTTTGCATCCATCGAAATGCGACCGCCGCGGCCGGGATCGAACCCGCGACCTTCGCGTGAGCAGCCGAGCACCGTAACCGCTACACCACCGTGGCGGACACAAGGAAAGTGAGGAAGCTGAAAACAGAACACCCCTGGAAGACGCTCGACTACCATGCACTCGTTCACGTGGTCCGCAACGTTGACCACGTCGATTACGCAAAAACGGGGGTCAATGCTTCCTACAATAAATCTGCCGAGAGAACCAGGCCGCTCATCATTATCGGTGACTTCAACACTGATTTATCAAGACCCAACAACGACTGGTCTTTATACTGCGTGAAAGACGGCTTGAATGTGGACAGGGCATCAAAAGACCTCGCTGCCACGTGCTGGACAGGAGGCGTCATAGATCATTTTATCGTAAGAGGCATCCAGGATTTCCACCAGCTGTGCTATACCTCGCACTTCACTACACTTAAGATCCCTCGTAGCCGCGATCACGAACGGATCCGATTAACAAGTCCGGTCGAGCTGCTGGTGCTCACAGATCACGGTGATGATGACCTTGTTCAAGAACTGTCAAGAACCCCTTCTACACATACACAGGGGTTCGTGAAACGTGCGTGCGTTCCCGTCATAACAGATGAGTATAAGCATAAGAACGGTAACCCAACTGCAACTGTGACTGTAACGTACGTGCAGTGGGCCTGCGTGTGCCACTTGGCTGTGTGTATATTTTGGGGAACTTTTCTGAATGTAGCTTAGTTACGAGTAACGCCTGTCCTGTGCATTTGTGTTTCGTCTTTGTGCTGTTCGGATTCGCGCTATCCAGTATTGAAGAATATAAGCACTACATATCAGCTTATGGCGTCTAGTGATGGTAACCCCCATGTTGCTGTTGGCATCGCTACGCAACTGTAAATAACTGGTTATATAATGCATATGCGACTCATAAGCGGATGAGTGTGCGTTGCCACTTCCACATTTCTCTAGCGTGTTTCCTTCACGTTTCGCTCAATGTGAAAAATTACGCCACAGTCACCATGCCGCGCATGCTTCGCATAACATCGACTCCCACGGTGCGTGGGATCTGCCGAATTTTTTTTTACTCACTTACTTCAGGAAAAGCTTCGTTAAATCGTGTTTCGTGGCGAAATTAGTTCCATTAATACGGGTTGACGACAACATTGATCCGTATGGGTACCTGCCGAGGAATCAACGTTTCTTCGTTAACTTAATGAAAACCAGCAGATAATGAAGCCAAGGTAAGTATAGAGGACGTCAGTTGTACTGTTTTAGGTGTATTGTAGTAATTTAACTGTATATGCCATGCCATGTAGCTGCCGTAAAAGCGGGTGACAGCATGAAACGATTTCCTTTATTTTCATGATTGATCAATTGCTTGTCGAGCCGCTCTTATTCGAGAGAAGTCTCCACCACATTCAGCGGGAGCGATGTTGTGGGTAATATTTAATGCCCAGCCGAAGCTAATGTTCAGCTTTGCTCTCTTCAAAGCCTGGTAGATGCTGTTTATCTGCAAAGGGGTAAAAGAGAATGTCGCAGTTCATGTAATGTCACAAATGTAAATGAAATTATGCATTTGCTTAGCACAGCATTGTGCCGGGAGCTGTTCATGTGGAACTATGTTCGACGGTAGGTCACCCTAAAAGGAATTTTAAAACGTATAACTTCCAACTTGAAACATCTTGGCGAAGATTTAAAGAAATGGCCAAGAGACCAAAAAAGCGCAGCTCGTATAGACGGAAATATTAGAACCAACAGCGGAGCTAGTGTCTGACCTAGCTTTTTCTAAGTTTCTGCTAGTGATGCCGAGCTTTTGCGAGCAGTACTAAGTATGGTCAGGCTTGGCTATCCTCCGGTTTTTGTCGGTTCCCCACAATACGCACGTGCCACGTGGTTTTGGTGGGAGCATGTCACGTGACTAGCTGTTGCGTCGTTCTTTGCGGGAACATGTCACGTGAACATTTGTTACGTGATTGAAGTCACGTGACTAGCTGTTACGTGATGTTTTGCGATTTTAGTCACGGGAATAGATGCTACGCGAATTACGTGATTTAGTCACGTGACAAGCTGTTACGTGCCTTTGGTGGGAACATGTCACGTGAGGAGATGTTACGTGGTTCTGGCGGGATCATATTGTCACGTGGTCGTAACGTCGACGAAGGTAGTAGTCGGCGTATCCAAGATGAAACTCTTTATTTAGCCGAACTTGTGGCCGGGAAACGGAAAGTCAAATTACAGCAATACACACTGTACAGTGATAGCGGCGAACAGAGCGTCGGCCGTCACTGGGATGCCCGTCTTTTATATACGACGCATCGAACTTTCTAGCTTTATCACTGGTGGTTGCGCCAACTCTGGAATAATCGTGACTATTAGTCTCATGTGCGCAATCTTGACAAAATGATCTACTACAATCTGGAATTGTCCCAGACAATCTAGCGCCGCCCGCGCAAGACAGCGATCACACGTGCACCGGACCAGTTACACATAGTAAAATAACCGCGCGTGGCAATATCGCGCGACTACATGTTGCGTGATATTACGGGAGTTTGAGTCAAGGTGACTGGTTGTTACGCGGTTTATGGCAGGAACATGACACGTCACTAGCTGTTACCTGATGTTACGTGATCTTAGTCGCGAGACTAGTTCTCACGTGATATTACGCGATTTTCGTCACTTGACTAGATTTTACGCGATGTTATGTGATTTTGGTGAGTCTCGTGATTACATGTTATGTGATGTTACGTGAATTTACTCACGTTTCAGGCTGTTACGTGTGTTTGGTTGGAACATTTATTTATTTATTTATTTATTTATTTATTTATTTATTTATTTTGTCCTCATTCCTGCTTGCAGCCAAAGAAGGGCTGTAAGCAGGAGTGGGGATAAAAAACGAAGCAATACGTACATACTGCAAAAAAAAAAGCGATAACGACAGACTTCATACTTTGAGTATTTCTATATTGCAATAATGCACTACTTACAAGTTGCGACTTTAATTGCCGTAGTACAAAACTAAACTAGAACTATTATCTGCTACATACAACTAATATAACTGCACATGGCATAAAAGAATATCTTTAGTATATCACCTCACGGAAGAGAATCACAGAAGAGAACCGATACTGTATTTATGTATCATCAAAAAACATACAGGTAGAAACATACGAGTGAACATTGACAAAAACAAATAATTTCATCAATACCTATACAGTCGACAAATGAGCATTAAGTGCCTTACTGAAACCTGCTGTAGTCGATCGATCCACGACGTTGGCGGGGAGTTCATTCAATACCCTTACCGCTCGTGGGAAACTGTGTTTTAGATGCGAAGTATCTTAAGGCGGAGCTCAATCCGGTAGTGGTGGTGTGCGGCGTGACCGCCCCTACTGCGCATGTACATACCCTCTCCACACACCTCCTCTCCACTCACCCTCTCCCCTTCCCCTCTCCACATACCCTCTCCCCTCCCCCTCTCCCATACCACTCTCCACTTCCCCTCTCCCCTCCCCCTCTCCACTCTTCCTCTGACATGCGGGACATGCCGAAATTCTCTCCTGCGCAACGCCGCGATGAGCTCGAGCGCATGTGCGTCCCCTCCCCTTCTCTCTCCTCTCCTACGCTGCTCCCCTCTCGCCCGCCTGTCGACCGCGTTCCCCGCTCGCCCTGTGAGAATTAACGGCCAGGCTAGATGGAAGATACGACGCGCGTAGCGTCCCTCTTCGCGTTCCACGACGCGAGGTCGGTAGCATGCCCAATGAACGCCAACGGAACGCGATCGTGCAAGTGCTCCGGCTTCGCAGCGCCTCATGGTCCCCTTGAGCGGGAGATGGTGTAATTTTTTTAATGCATCTATTAGGCAGTAAAGGTGTCGTAGTTTTCTTTAGTAATGAGATCGTGTGATTCGCTCACTTATAAGCTAAATGAAGTGGTCCTTGTCTATTCCTATTTTATTGTGGTAAATCTTGTATAGGTATACCAGTCTTTCTGTGCGACACCGGAATTCCAGTGCACGGTGAAAGAAGTGCTTTAGGTGAGCGAACGCCAGGACTACCCGCTGGGCGACTATGTTCTGCTTCGCATGGAACCCGAGAGATGGCGCTACCAACTTCGGCCCGGTAGGCTGCCTTGACGACCGCGCGCATTGAGGCACTCTCAATGCGGATGCGGCACTCTCACAAGCGGACGCAACGTCACCGTGTGCACAGCGGCTGGAGCCTTCGCCTACCGAGCCAGCTGTTCCAGCTAACCAGTGTGCATATAGCGAATATGACGAATACTATGGTGCCTGAAGTATTTAGTACAAGAAATAGCAGCCTCTTATCACCTTCAGTCGACCGATACGGTCGCTTAGGTGAAGCACATCTATTTGTCAAACGTTCACTACCGCGGCGATTACATTTCGAAACGAGCGGAGTTCCCGTTTCTTTCGATTTCTCGGGCACCTAAGAATCCCAAGTAATCAAAATTAATTCAGAAACTCAAAATGCCGCACCCAATTTCCTACTTTGAAGTCCTGGGACATTAAACTTCGCAACTAGAAATAAACAAACGCATGCCAATACTGGTTTCGCTTTAATAAAGGAGCGTCCTCGTCCTATGGGTCCTTGTTCTTGAAGAACTTATGTAAATCCCAGGTAAAACCACTCCCCGCCACGGTGGTCTAGTAGTTATGGCGCTCGACTGCTGACCCGAAGGTCGCGGGATCGAATCCCGGCCGCGGCGGCTGCATTTTCGATGGAGGCGAAAATGTCTGAGGCCCGTGTACTTAGATTTAGGTGCACGTTAAAGAACCCCAGGTGGTCAAAATTTCCGGAGCCCTCCACTGCGGCGTCTCTCATAATCATATCGTGGTTTTGGGACGTTAAACCCCAGATATTATTATAACAGGTAAAACCACGGTGCAAGTAATGTCCTTTGCAGCACGCGGTCTTTTCGTGGTATCGCACGCCTCCATGCCTGAAGCCTTTCTTCGTTGGCTGCCGGCGTGAAAAGCACGTATTTGTCACTGCAAGATTTGTATCCACTGTTGCAAAAGGGCACAAAGCCCTTGCCCATTCTTCCGCAGCGCAAAAACACGTCGCCACTATGACATTTTCAAAAGCGAGCTCAAAAAGCAACGGCAGCAGCAAGAAAAAGTGCGTGCACTGCGCGGCTAACGTAGCCGTGCAGTGAACGCCAAACCCCATATGCGCGGAAATACACTGCACAGCGACGAGCGACGCTATGAGCGACGAAACGGGCCGTTCGCGCGACGTGCCGCGCGGTCGATATCGCGCGATAACTCGGTTTGTCAGATTTGGAAACCGTCGCCCACGTGCTGGAGGTGCTTTGCGGAATTTCTCAGCAGCCCGCCACGGTCCTCAGTCCGGCACGCCATCTCTCGGCATGCGGAAAACGAGAACATAATCCGTCACTCCCCAAGAAGCGCTCCCTCCGCGTCGTTCGCTCGCCTAAAGTACTTTTTGCACCGTGTTCCAGTGGTTTCAGTCCAGCCCTTTCCACTTGTGCACTTACCGAAGCGCAGCCGCTGTACATATTAAAACTAAAGCGTACCGAGTTTCTTTGAACACTTCCTAAGTGGGCAACGTTTCATTTTGTGTGTGGGTCTCATACTATCGATGCGTATTCGATGATTGGTTGGATAAACGTTTTATAAGATAATAGCTTAATATCTCGAGGTGCTTCGCGCAAAGTTCGTCTTAAGTATCCAAGTTTACTTACTGCTTTTTCCTTGATGTAAGAAACGTGTTCGTTCCAACGAAAAACCGATGTGATAATGATGCCTAGATATTTATATGCATTTACTTTGGACAGGACGCTTCCATTATCTAAGCAGTATCTAAGCTGTAGCGGGGAATGCTTTCTAGTGACCGACATGAGAACTGTCTTTTGGGAGATGAACTTTCATTTGCCAGGTTTCGCGCTAGTTTTCAACTTGCTGAAGAGCTTTATTAAATTCGAACCATTTCCTAGCGAACCATAGGCAATTTGAGCGTATCTATCTATCCATCTAGCCGGGTAAGAGGATTTCACGAATATGAATCTCGGGTCATGACACGAATAACGTGAAAATCCTGTCGCGTACGTTGTCAAACCCTTTCCTCCAGACACGTGTGGCACATACCCGTATACCACAGGCCACGGTAAGCGGGTATGCGCCCCAGGTGATTGACAGTTCATATCTCCCCAGGAACGACGAGAACAGTTATTCGTAATTTGAATGCGAGAGCGTTAATCGTACAATGGCAGTTTAAGGTCATAGGACGCAGAGAGCACAGCTGATGTGACGTCATGGAAAGCCGCGCTGTGCGATGACCACCGCGCATAGCGTCCCATGGCAGTTTAAAGCCACAGACGCAAAGAGAGAGAAAATAGATAGAAAAAAAATTGTCCGCATATCCGCGTGCTCCACTGCAAATGTCGTCGAAAGACGCTGTCTTCTGCCGGCCGTACTACATGAGTCCTGGCCTCATCCGCGGCCACCCGTGATGCTGCTCCCAGGGCCACTGCCAGCTAGCAGCACCATATCGTCGGCAGAGGGCTTTTTCGTGCATAGCGTCGCATTTTCAGCGTAGCCTAAGAAACACTAGGGTCTTTAGAATTACGTATCTATGTATGTAAAGAAACACACCACCTAATACTCAGATATTGATGTTACGTCTCAGGTATGCGTAACATGTGCTTTTTGATCGACAGTGGTCACAAGTATGAACGGAGCTACCAGTTCAAGATGGCTGTGCGTTCAGCAAGTGCTTAAACTTTGGCCGGGTGGCTGAATCGTGTGACAGAAAGACAGACAGGCCAAAATTTTTGCGTTAAAGTATCCCAAGATAGACTATAGTCTTTAAAAAGGAGGAAGCAAGCATCGCGACTAGATACAGCACCACCTGGCCATTTCGCGCTTGCGCGGTAGCTAGTTCACGCCCATCGACGGAAACGTCGCCTGCAACCGGCGCTCTACAGTACATAGCCTGGCTGCGCCCGATCGTGCCGAGACAGTAATGGGGCGTCCTAATAAAGTGCGTATACTCCCAGGAGGAAACCGCATATCTCGAAGCTAGACGTGTCGGTCGCCGGGGACTACGAGCGCCGACGGGCCCGTGCTTTGCTGTGCTAAGCTTTGCGCAATTAATTGCAAACTCCCCCAATATTTCCCTATCCTTTTCGCTTTGCGTCTAGGGCGAAAATTTCTTTGGTAAGCCGCAGTTTTGAAGTTTTTGTCCAGTTTCATTTGATAGGTACAATATCTTCGATGCACTTAAAAACGAAATTTTTGAAAAGTTCCGCTACTCCTTGATACTGCAATCAATTGATTGATAGAAAGAAAGAAAATTCGGAAACGAAATGTCCAGCGCATCCAGAATGCCCACGTCGTCCGCGCGGGTAAAAGCGGGGCAACTCGCACTTCATTTTGTTTTTCCCCCCATGGCCAAGGTTCAGCGTCAATGCTATCAGCCTGTGGTCTTATATTCCACCTAGAACGTTAACTACGGGGTCTTCACTTACTGGGCTTCTGCCAACGAGCAAAAGATCTAAGATATATTTCGCTGTGTTGCTAACACGAGTTGGTTCTTTGACGAAATGGGAAACATGGTGAAATGAAGTAACGTAAAAGGTTTAAACTGCGCGAAGAAGACGGCGCGGAAAAAGGAGCACGTACACACACACACAAGCGCAGAACTTCCAATTGATTTTATTTGAGGAAAGCAGGTGAATATATACTTCCTCAGAAGTGACGAGAAGATGGCACAAACGCGATGATACAGGTGAAATCCGCAACAAGGATGCGTGCGCATCACGTACAGGGCAGTGATTTGATGTGTCCGTCTAAGAAGTCAATTGATAGCGATAGCGAGGGAGAGCTTACGCAGCTATCTCCCCGTTTTGCGATAAAATACGCCTCAACGACTTCTCTTTCTGTTCGGGAATGAGCCTTCGATAAGAATTTCGTCTTATTCAAATGAGGCAAACAGCTCTCGTTATCACACCTTTTACAATGTAATGCGAGATTGCTGCCCGTGCCAGTGCGCAAAGATCCGTTGTGTTCCTGTGCTCGCTCGTTGAAACATCGGCCGGTTTGGCCTATGTATGGCCGCCCGCAAGAAAGGGATATCTCATAAATAGTGTTACAAACACAACTGGCGAACTTGACCTGATCGTTCTTCTTGCATGCCCACTATTGTTTCCTTCCTGTTAGGAGCGGGCACACTATTCGAAGTTTGCATGGTGCCGAGAAGACGACACGAATTCCATACCGTTCTGCAGCCTTCTTAACGTTGTGGAACATACAATGTATGTACGGCATGACTGAAGGTGATTTTTGATCCCAGCGCTTCTCTTGCTTATCTGTGGTCTTCAGCTTTTGAAACAGGCTCTCAGATGTGCTGCAAATGAGGTGTTGCGGATAACCAGCATGCAGTAGACGCTCCAGCTGTCGATTGAAACTCGAAGACGCCGTATGGATACAGGACTTCTGTAAGGCGGAGAGACAGGTAGACATAATTATGCCCCGCTTCACAAGTTTAGAATGGGCGCTCTTGTACGGTAGTAGGCCTTTGTTGCTCCTGGGATTGTAGGTCCAGCAAACGTGGTCATCTTTAAAATGCATATTGATGTCCAAGAACTGGATACGGTTGTCCTTTGTCAATTCATGAGTGTCACTGATCCCGTTAATCGGGACGGCAATCGCCGGGCGGATTCTAAGGGCTGGCGTCAAGGCCCTCCGAAAACGCACCACGAAAGCGCGGACAATTTAGAGTTGGTCCTTTGGTGCGCCAGCGAGCGCCGGTTGTGGTCCAAAGACCGAGTCAGAGCCGAGAGTCGATAACACAAACGAAAACGAAATATATTCTCAGTTAAGGCAATACAAATAATACAAACACATGCACACTCGGCTGGTACCAGTTTCAACTTCACAATATAACTCAGACGGTGCTTACACAACGGGAGCTAAACAAACAGATCACACGCTACGAATGCAATCGCATGCATTACAACTATTCAACGACAGTTAAAGTCCTGAATAGATAATGGCGTATCCAGTCCACAATACTTGGACGGTAATCGAATGCTTCTCTTCAAGGAAACACTCACGCCAGCTCCAGCGTTGATCGTCGTAGCTCAACCGTCGTCGTGACTTGTCACGGCTCACACGGCGTCGTCATCCAATTCTTCCAAATTGACGAGCGACTGACCGCACACCATCATAAACACGTCTTCTTTGGCTAACGGAGCCACACTTCGCATAACTTCACCATCACCGGGCCGACTGACTCGCTCACTCCTTCGCCGACTTCTCGACTCCCGTCTGCACTACTCGACTCTCGTCGTTTGCACGCTTTTATCCCTTCTTCCCCGGTTTCTAGAAGCGTCGGGATGTTTCTTCTGCGTGCAGTACAGCTAAGCCTGGGGAAAGGGCGAGAGCTTTCTCGTAGGTTCGAATCGCGGCGGCATCGCTCGCGGATGCGTCCCCCCTTCCTTCTAGAAACATCCAGGATTTGCCGGGCGTTTGATCGCGTCGTCTGCGCCTGGCTCGATTGGGTGAGGAGGATGCGGCGCGCCGGCGTCTTTTGATGCTTGTTTTTTCGTCTTTTCGCGCTTCTTGGCGAGCGGTTCGCGCCGTTCTGTCTCGTGGCAGTTTGAAAGCTGCCTCGCGCGCGCTTTAAAACCCGCTAATTTGTGACACTGCCCCCCACTTCAAGAATATTATCACATAATATTCAAACAACACAAATTAGCGCGCACATACACATCCAAAAATGTCCCACATACAGAGTCCATAACTCAGTCCACACAAAATGCGCGTCACATTGACAATAGAGCTCCTAATATAATTCACAGGGCATTTCAATGTCGAACTATAAACACAAGTACATAAGTACAACACAGCATCACACATTTCATAAAAACAATGCGAACGCACAAAACAAAGCTCTTCACTTAAACGATTATACAATTATATCAATAACATTGTACACATAAGGTTGCGCAAACGACACTTGGGCTCACTAGCCATACACACATGACACAGGGAATAATAACACTTCAAACACTTTCAAATTCAAAACACTTCAAACAAATTCAATTCCAACACCCTGTAATGTTTAAATCGTGCCGC
Source organism: Rhipicephalus sanguineus (assembly GCF_013339695.2). Classification (NCBI taxonomy): domain Eukaryota; kingdom Metazoa; phylum Arthropoda; class Arachnida; order Ixodida; family Ixodidae; genus Rhipicephalus; species Rhipicephalus sanguineus. The sequence goes on along the minus strand of NC_051181.1, from coordinate 34,301,687 downwards.
GCTTGCGCCCCTTCTTTCGGTGCTCGCTCGCTCTCTTTTTGTTTCTCTTCTTTTTCTTGCGAGCCGTTCCATCTGACGGTGCCGGAGGGGGCGCCTCTGCTGCCGTCGACACATTCGACACCGGCAAGGCGTGGTCGCGTTCGTTAGAACGTTCGCGGTGCTTCGCCGACTTCTGCGCGTCGTGGTGTTTTGATTGGAGGACCACCTTCGTCATCTTTTGAGCCGCAGATGATGGTGGTCGCTCAGTTGCAATGTCACCTGCTCGGCGCGTCTTCACTGGCGGTACAGCGACCGTTGGTGTTCCATCGTTGCCATTCTCTGACGCCTCGGCATGAATTGGAGCTCGGGCGACATCCTTCATGAGATTCCCTTCCGCGCTTCCTTTTTGTCGCGGTTCCCGAACTGACGAGGGCTCCATCTTCGGGGCTTCTCCCAAACGTTCAGGATCGTATGGCCCTCGAGCTCCGTCGATGTTTCCCACGATTAGGTCAAACAGGGGGTTATCCATGCACAGGGCAGTAACTCTCCCGCTGAAGTAAGGGGTCTCAACCTCAATCTTGGCTTCGGGAAGCATTCGAATGGAACTATCAAGCAAGCGAACAGGTTGGGTATTGCCTGTGAATTCGCTCTCCCGGACCAATTTCTTTCGTACGATAACAGTGGTGCACCCACTATCTCTTAATACCGTGACTTCCTTTCCACCAACTTTCCCCTTAACTGTCGGCATTTCTTTCTTTGTGTCTGTTGTCACCGCAGCACCAATGAAATCCATCTTCTTCCCGCTTTTCAGTTCGGCCAATTCATCATTGATCGCTTCTGTTCCCTCGTTTGGCAGGGCATACGCACAAGCTGCTTGGTGGGCTTTACTCGCATCGATTCGACATGCGTCTGCTTTGTGCCCAGTCTGTCCACATTTAAAACACTTCATCACACTGGGGCGTGAGAAGTTAGTCCGACAGCTGTTAGCGCGATGACCCACGCGGTTACACAGAAAGCATCGCGGAACACTCTCCGGTGCACGCTTGTTTTCTTCAGGTGCCGATTTCTTCGACTCCTCGTGAACCTCCTTTTTTACTTTGGCCAAATTCGTGCCACCTTGTGCTTCCAAGAATTGGTCGGCCAACTCAAGCATGTCGTGAAGCGATTTAGCTTTCCTCTCTTTCAGATACAGCGACAGGCTCGGGTGGCAACTGGTGAGAAATTGCTCTCTGATTAGAAGCTCTCTAAGCTCACCGTACTCCTGTGCCGTCTCTGAAAGTTCGATCCACCTGTCAAAATAATGGCTGAGTCGCGCGGCATATTGCGTTGCCGTCTCGCCATCAGCTGGCTTTCCCGTACGGAACCGATCTCGGAAGCCTTCCACGGTGAATCGAAATCGCTTCAGCAAAGCAGCTTTCACTTTCGTGTAATTAGCTGCATCGGTAGGTGTCAGCCTACCGTACACACTGAGCGCTTCGCCACTCAAACAAGTGCTCAAAGCTGTTGCCCATTGCTGCTCCGGCCAATTTTGGCTTCTAGCTATCGTCTCAAACCTGTGCAGGTATGCATCAAGGTCATCTTTTCTTTCATCAAACGCCACAAGCAGTTTGCTTGGGTTCAATCGGAAGCTATGATCTTCCCTTTCGCTGCTCTCCACTCTAGCCTGGACGGGAGTCTCTATGCGCTGCTGTAAACGGAGCCGTTCGAGTTCTATCTCGTGCTGCCGTTGCCTTTCTCTCTCAGCCATCTGCGCCTCTCTTTCTTCTTTCTCCCTCTCAGCTGCTAGCCTCACTCTCTCCAGCTCTGCTGCTCTCTCTTCCTTGACCCTCTCAGCTGCCAACCTCTCTTTTTCAAGTTCTGCTTCTCTCTCCTTGTTGGCCCTCTCAACCGCCAACTTCTCTCTTTCAAGCTCTGCTGCTTTTTCTTCCTTAATTCTTTCTTTTTCTTCTTTTTCCTTTTGGCTGACCCACTTCCGTAGTTCGGCCCCAGACAAACCCATCTTCTCACCAAGGGCAACTAACTTCTCAAGATCCATCATGCCCGTCAAACAAAACCTAGCCGCGTGCACAAAATATCTGCCTAACTTCGAATACCAAACACTCTCTGCACACAGGTTAACGAGAACGCGGTGCAACCACAAAAATCGTTCGCAAGCACTATCAACGTCTCAAGGCTCTTTCTCCCTACTTTGGACACACTTTTGCACCAAAAAGGTCCTGTGTCGCGGACGCCAGAATAATTGTCACTGATCCCGTTAATCGGGACGGCAATCGCCGGGCGGATTCTAAGGGCTGGCGTCAAGGCCCTCCGAAAACGCACCACGAAAGCGCGGACAATTTAGAGTTGGTCCTTTGGTGCGCCAGCGAGCGCCGGTTGTGGTCCAAAGACCGAGTCAGAGCCGAGAGTCGATAACACAAACGAAAACGAAATATATTCTCAGTTAAGGCAATACAAATAATACAAACACATGCACACTCGGCTGGTACCAGTTTCAACTTCACAATATAACTCAGACGGTGCTTACACAACGGGAGCTAAACAAACAGATCACACGCTACGAATGCAATCGCATGCATTACAACTATTCAACGACAGTTAAAGTCCTGAATAGATAATGGCGTATCCAGTCCACAATACTTGGACGGTAATCGAATGCTTCTCTTCAAGGAAACACTCACGCCAGCTCCAGCGTTGATCGTCGTAGCTCAACCGTCGTCGTGACTTGTCACGGCTCACACGGCGTCGTCATCCAATTCTTCCAAATTGACGAGCGACTGACCGCACACCATCATAAACACGTCTTCTTTGGCTAACGGAGCCACACTTCGCATAACTTCACCATCACCGGGCCGACTGACTCGCTCACTCCTTCGCCGACTTCTCGACTCCCGTCTGCACTACTCGACTCTCGTCGTTTGCACGCTTTTATCCCTTCTTCCCCGGTTTCTAGAAGCGTCGGGATGTTTCTTCTGCGTGCAGTACAGCTAAGCCTGGGGAAAGGGCGAGAGCTTTCTCGTAGGTTCGAATCGCGGCGGCATCGCTCGCGGATGCGTCCCCCCTTCCTTCTAGAAACATCCAGGATTTGCCGGGCGTTTGATCGCGTCGTCTGCGCCTGGCTCGATTGGGTGAGGAGGATGCGGCGCGCCGGCGTCTTTTGATGCTTGTTTTTTCGTCTTTTCGCGCTTCTTGGCGAGCGGTTCGCGCCGTTCTGTCTCGTGGCAGTTTGAAAGCTGCCTCGCGCGCGCTTTATAACCCGCTAATTTGTGACAATGAGTAAAGGTCAAACCTTTCCCCTCAGAGGAGAAGGTGCTTAAAATGTTAGGGACAACGCTGTCAAGGTCATTATCAGAAGAGTGATCTAAAAACACTAAAAAGTCGTCTACATAACGAAAGACAGGTACAACCGGGTGTTTGCAAAGATCACTTTCAAGACATAAATCAAAGCAGGCTAAAAAATGTCTCATAATACAGGAGCAACCGAAGAACCAACCGGATTTTTGTACGTAATATTGCCCTTCGTGGTGGGTAGCGGTTCGGTCGCATGTTCGGTGGCAGGTTCGGTCCCTGCCGGCGGCAAGTCATCGTTTCATCCACTTTATTATCTTCACATTTATAGACTTTATGCAAAATTGCTGCCATCTGTCGGAGGTTTGACGAAGCTACCAATTCGGCGCCATGTTGGAGGATTGTGTCTGAATATTATGCTAGAGAGTTATTGCTGTCGCTGCTACAACTTCTTGCTTATACCTGCTTTTATAGTGGGCAATCGGGCCATAAAAACGTCAGACGAGCGTGCAAGGGCCTGTACACGTTACCGGCATTTCCTAGCTATTACGTTGACAATTATTACCCGTAAAGAACTGCCTCACGACGAGAAGAAGGTACAACTTTGTTGCCGAGTCGCATGTAAGCCTGTCGTCGTTGAGAAAGAAGCTTAGCGCTAGGTTATACACTTTGTCAGCTTTCATTGTAGCGAATAAAGCGTTGTTAGCTATCTGAATATCATGCGTGTAGAGCATGATGTTTGCCAGGAGGCTTTAGCGCGCGACACTGCAAGGCACGGCGATGACGTTAAGAAAGTGCTGTTGACTCATTTCAAAGCGTATTTCACAAGGGACAGCCTACGTCGACCAGATGTATTGTGCATTTAATTTTAAATAAAACGTTGTCCTCTTTATTTTTGAGGCAAAAAAATATTATTCTGCTGTAGCCAACGACGTACGCACGATTAAAATAAAAAAAAATCCACTCCTCATGCTCGTGAAAAGGGAACATGAAAAGTAAGTCTTAGTTGCCCCATGAAGTAGGTACCGGTTAGCTGGTATTTTGTTGAACATCCTTCCGACATGTGCTCGTAAATAACACGACAGGCCGAGAATATTTGTGTTCTCATCGTCGTTTTTGGGGCCTACTGGCGCCTTGCAATTTCAGCCCACTTCCGCAAGGCAGTTTTGCGTCGCCGACTGAACGCTTGCGAAACCATTTCTGCGCGTAACCAGCGGTAGCGCACCCACGGTAGAGTGTAACACATTTCCTACGAAAAGTACCACACATGTTAACATTTCACAGCACACAGGGGTGGATACAGGAATTTTCCCACGGTGGATCAGCTTCTGGGAGAGCCTGATATGTGCTGGGAGAAATAAAGAAGATTTTTTTTAAAGAAGATCTTTAAATCTTCAGACCTTTAAAGAAGATCTTCTTTAAAGAACATACCACCACCACCACCTGATACGTGCTCTTCTTTGGGCATAAATTAAAAAAATAAAGTGAGGGAGGGCGGTCAGGCCATCCGGGCCGCCCTCTGAATTTGGCAATGATCGCACATGAAATGCTTCAAAAATACCCACACTGAAGCAATACGCGCGTAAAGCATCCCACCAAACGGTATACATGTTAAACTCCACAATCGAAAACAAACTACAAACAACACGCTCCAGCACAATCGCTCCGTTCGCTGAGAATCGATGACGCGCTCGGCCTACCTGTCTAACATGTAATTGTTATCGCAATGTAATAAACAAAGTGATGGTGTCAACAGCAGCGCAGGCATGCAGCCGCGATGCAGCTTTGAAGCTCGTACACGAAGCCGCGATTTGTCTTTACATGCAAGCACACGGCGCGAAAACTGTGTGGTTCCTGCATGACACGAAAAAGTGTTCTCTGATGAGTACCGATGCTGTCACATATCGCATCTATTAAGAACGGCGAACGTAAAGACGGCGTTAGTCGTAAGCAGTAGCCGGAGCAGCGGAACGATCTGCCGCTTCTCGTCAGCCGCGAGGAAATCTAATAAACATGGAGGTTAGTTGCCCGTAAACCTTATTCCAGCACCCCAATTTCCTCAATCTGAGCAACACGTCGCATGAAAATATGTCGGCATTGCCGTTCCTATCAGCCGCCACACGCCGATACGGGCGCTCCGTGTGTGCACATGCGGAGCGCGCTTAGCCTTCAACATGGCGGAAATGCGCACGGCGGCCGCTAGATGGCAGCAGATTTTGCATAAGGTCTATATCCTAATTACTACAAATAACATACCCTATACCTTACATGGCATTATTGTCTGTTAGTTCTCATTATATTGTGTCTAACAAAGAAAAACGAGCCCTTATATGGCATCTTCTTTCCTTCTTGCAACATGTTAGTGTTGTACGACACCTTGCAAAAAGCAATACTCTTACTTGTAACTACCAAAATGTTCATTTAAAGCTGTCAAGGGAAGGCCCAGCACGGATTGGAAAAGATGCTTTACATGCCTTATATATTTTTAAAATATGGCCACGTGCGCTTCTTCCTGTATTTCCATGCGACTGGGCTATTACACGTGTACCACCGCTCATCGCCGGCGGCGCCGTATGGTCTCGGAATGTTACAGAGTGCTTTAGACTTATCCCATTTTCTCATAACAATGCGCGCACAACTCGAGTTGTCGAGTTTTTTCTGGCAATAACGTGGCCACAAACGATGACGCCGGAATCTTCGACCCTTCCTGTATAGGGGACGACGCGCTTCACCAAAAGATCAGGCTGTCGATGTCCGTGATCGCCACTATCATTGTAGGGCGAGCGCTGTTCGCACTTTGAGTCTATCATTTACTGGGGACACGTTTACCCAACAAACTCGCCCATATTTACCTGCGTGCTTCACGGTCACAACGTGACTACACCCTAACAAAGCACTTACCTTGTATTTTATTGTATCTGCATTTTCAAAGGTGATTTCACCTCGATGTGCCATAATGCAATCGTCACAAGTTTTCCACAGCGTCATATTATTATAGGTCTTGTTACAATTCTGGAATCGAAAAATTATATTTCTAAGTTCTAAAAGAAATAACGACTTTTGTTAAGTGGCATGCAAAAGACAAAGCTGCGTCAAAGGCAATAAAATGCGTTTCCCACGTGTACAGAAATACAGGGAAAAGGTGAGTCGCTTTTGGCAGCTGATAAATGCCATGCATCTCGCATATTGAGTTCAGTGAGGAATGATAACGTGTTCTCACATTGCTGAAACAGAAGACTTAGTTCGAAAGAAAGAATCCCTCTGCAAGGCTCCATTGAAAGGAAGGTGTAGCATGGAAATACCTCCGTAGTTTTCCTAGCAGATGAGCTTCTCATCAGAGAACTACTAAATGATATGTTTCCTATTGCAGGTTCTGTTCCTGCCGGCGGCTAGTTGTCTTTTCCTCCACTTTTCTTTCTTCACATCTATATCACAACTACTACAATACATCTAAAACAGTACAATTGACGTCCACCTATACCTTCCTTTGCTTCATTAGCTTCTGGTTTTCATTGAGTCTATTTCACCCAAGTAACGTAAGCAGTAATACATGTATGATTGCCACGCATCGGCAATACAGTTTGACCCGTGGAGCCAATATGAAGAAACATACTGCACTCAGCAGACGAAGCCGCTTACTGCGACCCCTACAATATATATATATATATATATAATATATATATATATATATATATATATATATATATACCGGCGACACCGATAAAGGCCAACCAGAACGTAAAAACAGCTCTTCCAAGTGTGATTAATTTTTCTTCTGGACAGTTATCTGCGTCCGAAATAAGCCTCCTTTCAAAGGGTCTTACATTCTGTCCGGCAAGTGGTAAATTTAATGAATTTCAGTTATATCAGGATTTGGATAATTTTGCCAGAAACCTTCGCCTACGGGAGTACTTTCACGATCATAAACCGAGCCGAACAGCATTCCCCGGTTGATCAGAAAAAACTTGGTCGCCGCCTGAGCAGCGGGACAAACACCTAGACATGTATATCGCGGCCGTACTAAAGGACATCATAGCGGCTTGCTCAAAAGCAAAACGGTATCGAAACAATCTCACCTCGGAGGAGGGAAAGTCACTGGAGTGCCTGGGCCATCGAGCGGATCTGGTAATTAAGCCTGCAAATAAGGGTGGCGCAGTAGTAATACTAGATAAAGCCGACTACCTGAGAGAAGGTTACCGGCAACTTGAGGACAAGAACTTCTATGCGGAACTTGAAGAGTACCCCACTAAATTATTCCAATCAGAAATAAACCGCGAACTAAATTCGCTCCATAAGAACGGAAAGATCACGGCCGGTATGCTCAAAGGAATGCAACCGATTCAACCTGGCCCAGGCCGTTTTTATCTGCTCCCCAAAATCCACAAAGCCAACCACCCCGCCGTCCTATTGTCTCAAGCAACGGCACGGTGACAGAAAGAATGTCAAGCGCGCTAGACTTTATCATTAAGGACATAGTTCCAACTATCCCCTCTTACATTAAGGACACGGACCACTTTCTCCGCGAAATCACCGGACTCGAGGTTCCTGCGGATAGCATCCTTGTGACAATGGATGTAGTGTCACTTTACAGAAACATTCCACAGTCAGATGGCATTGTTGCAACGGTGCAAGCTTTCAAGAACGCTAGTACACACTTATGCTTAGACGAGGAAATGCTGTCGACACTTCTGAGGTTGGTACTTAGCCACAATAACTTCGAATTTGATAATAAACATTTTCTCCAGATAAACGGTACAGCTATGGGTACAAAGATGGCTCCTAATTACGCGAATATTTTTATGGCATCTATTGAAGAACCTTTTCTTGCAACCAGAACATTGAAGCCTCTCGTCTACAAAAGGTTCTTAGACGATGTATTCATTATTTGGCACCACGGAGAGGAAAGTCTCCTTTCGTTCATAGATGATTTCAATTCAACTCACCCTTCAATATCTTTTACACACAGCTACTCGAAATCAACCATAAACTTTCTTGATGTCACTGTTAAAATTAATGAGAATCGCATCCATACAAATCTATACAAAAAACCAACGGATCGCCATCAATACCTTCACTTTAAGAGTAGCCATCCATGTCATTGCAAAACAGCCATACCATACTCACAAGCCCATCGATACCGCCGAATTTGTTCGGACGTGTCAGATTTCGAAGGTCATGCCGAGGATCTTAAAACGGCCCTTGTGGCGAAGGAATACCCAGAGAGTATCATCGATGATGCTATAAGCCGGGCGCGGAGTTTAGATAGAAACGAAATTTTGTCGGGCTCGAAACAATGCCACTCAAAAAAACCAAACGAACCTTGTCCTCACGTACTCGTCCACACTACCGCACCTCAGCAACATTCTCTCTAAACATTTCAACATTATACAGCAGAGTACGCGCCTGTCCTCAGTTTTCACGGAGCCGCCGCGAGTGGTCTACCGCCGCGGAAGGAACATAAAGGACATCCTAGTAGGAGCTAAGACGACCGAGTCTGAAAACAGGGAATCGGGTTGCAGGCCATGTGGAAAACAGCGCTGCCAGGTCTGCAAACATATGACCACAACCTGTGTTGCCTAGGCTTTGTCCTCTGACTTCACATTCAAAATTAAGGGACCTCTAAATTGTGACAGCCAGAATGTTATATATATGCTACATTGCGATGTCTGTGGCCAGCAGTATATAGGCCAGACTGGGACGGCGTTTAGACTACGTCTGAATAACCACAGAGCTCACGCGCGTACTCTGCCAGATCTCCCTTCCTCTAAACATCTGAGTTTGCCAGAACACTCATTCGACAAAATACGCGTCACCCTCCTGCAGTCAGGCTTCCGCAGTACTCGTGAACGGGAACAACGAGAGTCCTATTTCATCCACAAATTTAAAACAGTGACACACGGCATAAATGAAAATATGGAGAACCTCTCGTTTCTTCGGTCATGCAAAAGTTAGTAGACGGGAAAAGGAATCCTGACAGTTGTAACTCGTGCTGTATGCTAAAATGGAGTATCGAACAAGTATCTGGGGGAGCAGACCAACCGGAAACCTTTGCATATTCTGTATTTATGTGCATTTTTGTTGACATGTTCTTTTGTATGTTTTATTTTTTCCCGACTTTTCAGTATTCAATGTATACCTTTCCCACATCTTACCTTTTTATTATTATATTTTTCAACGTTTTATTTTCATTTTCTTCCTTTCTTTGTATATTTTAACCGGTTTGCTTAACTTATTAATTCATTTTTTTAATGGGATAGGCTGACCCGCACTACATTTTTCAACCACAGGCGTCTCGGAGAGACGCGCTAACAGGGCAGGATTCTTGTACTCATGCCGCCACTTCGACACAGACACGAGGGTTAACGTGTAGTTCACAAAGGCCCTCGCGCGCATGCACAATCTGTGCCCCCACACACACGCAACGGGCAAGCGTCAAAAGCACACCGACCCCCCCTTTTTTCCCCCTCTGTAAGTGGCCGCAAAGGCGCGGAATCGGGCTTACTCTGCCACGGATGCAACCCTTGCAGCAAGTAATTGCTGCCACTCAAGCAAAACAACAATGCTCCCCATGACCTTCAAAGGCGCGCCGCGGAAGCCGCGCTCTGCGTTTTGTTGCCCTTCTGCCATTTCAATTCTTTTCCCCTCCCACATCTACGGCACCTGCTCTACTCCGCCGAAACGGCGCTTGTTTCCCCATTCTCTTCTTTGCTTGCTCTAGCGAATGAGCCGAGAGGAACTGTTTGACACACTATACGTCACCGCTGACAACTTGACTGATTTATTATTTCCTCCCTTTCCTTCCTTCAACTAAGAGTGACCACGACGATTTTGGATGTTCGCATAGCGCTGTATTTGCTCATAAGCCCTGACGAAGACCGGTCCACCGGTCGAAACCGTTGGCAAATAAAATTAGGATAACCGCTTAGTTGTGTCTCTTCTCTTCCCAAGTACGTTTGGCCCATTGGAAAAGCTTCTTCATATATATATATATATATATATATATATATATATATATATATATATATATATATATATATATAGTTTGGCTGACTGGAGTCTTTACCACCAGCGGAACAGCCATTTGCATTTCTGGCCATGGACACTATCGGAGGTTTTGCCAACTATGGTTCCTCCATACGATTTATCCACTTAACTGTTGATCATGGTATCTGTTATGTGTGGGAATTTTGTACAATAGAATGAGACAAATTCAAGCAGTTCATGACGGAAATGCCATGACGGAAACGGCCGCTCCCGTGTCTAGCTCCATGTTAACCAAGTCAAAGCTTTCCGCGACACAACCGTCAGCTTCTTCACATTCTTTTAGGTGCGAAGCACCTTATGCACTCGGGCTGTCGGCGTCTCATGTCGTCGTAGCCCGTCACGCTGCCTCCTGTCGTCGCCCGTCACGGTGAAGCAAGTGTCAAATAAGACGGCGCGTTCGCTCAGGAAAAGCTCGCGAGAATGCCCGCTCGCCCGCGAGAGACAACGCCATTTCTCCGAGTGGCAAGTAAAACGGTGCGTTGGCTCAGGAAAAGCTGTTTCTGCGATGGGCGCTGGACGCTGTCTGCGACGCTCTCTGTAGCAATGAGAGGAGGTTGTCCTCTCATTGCGATTGACGTGTGCGCGTTGGAACCACCGGTGATTCGCACTTCCCCTGGTTTCACGTTGCTGGAGCTGTTTCTGTTTAATGCCGGCTATTTAATTTAATGCCGGCCGACGAGGCTAGGAATCAAACCCGTGTCCTCGAGCTTATAAAACCAGCACGTCACGCACACAGTATTTTTGTTTACTTCCTCCTATTCGATGACTACAGCTATCAGATAATTTTCATGCTACGGTTTCAAATTTGCTTCAGCATATGTTTTGTTTCCAGTGTTCATCTCTTGCGCTGTTTGTTTCTTCCCTTTTGTATTGTACGAGAAGCCCCTCCTTCACGATCCAAATTTTTGGCTTGCGGTATTTCCAAATAAAACAATAAATGAAGGAGTAAGGGGCATGAATGAAGGCGTTAACCTCTCCGATAAAGCAAGTAAATAAAAATGAACACGCGAACCTAGTGAATTGTCCAGTCGAGTGAAAGAGAAATAGATCGAGCGGTGTAAAGAAGTAATCACCGAAAATAAGCTTATTTTCGGCGATGCCATTCGAGAATTGGTATTGTGCGCACTGCTTCGCCAGCGTGACTTGTTGCAGAAGGCAGTCATTTCTTTCACCTTCTTTTCCTTAGCCAAAGTCTTACCACCACTTCGGCAAGCTCTATGGATAGGTCTGTCTGTCGCAATTGAAGCAGGCTGTGTCCAAGTGGGGGCACGCTTCACTCCTGTGTTTTGGCGAACCGCAGCGCAAACAGCTCTTGCATGTGTTCTGGGACTCGGCCTGCACCTTGTGCACATCGCCGACTGCGGCGTCGCTGCCGCGTGCCTCAGAAGCACTCTTCTTAGCCGCTTCCATAGCCAGAGCCCGCTCCACCTCTTTCTGGAACGTAAGCTTGCTATCGTCCGTGAAAACCGCTCGCTGAATATGTCCCCGAAGCAGGCCACGTGCGAAGCGGTCCCGAAGGGACTCGTCAGATGCGCTTCCAAACTCGCACGTTTGCGACAGTTTACGAAGCTCGACGACATAACGAGATGAGGACTCGCCTTCCCTTCGACACTCCGGGGAAACTTGGCCTGCTTTCCAATGACGGACGACTTCGGGGGCAGATGGTCGCTCAAAACTTTCTTGAGGACTTCGAAACTATTTGTAGAATGCCGTTCTAGAGCTGTTAATGATTTCAACAACCCATAGTTTTTGGGACCGATAATGCTCAAGAAGGCGTGCACCTTGTCGTTGTTGGGTGCCCAGTTGACAATCAGGAACGACGTGAAATGCCAGATATTACTATCGATTGGCTTCTAGACGATCAAGCGTTAGAGCGATACCGTAGAGTTCGTGAACACTTTTCTCGGGATATAGACGTCAGACTCTGGAGTTTCGGAAGACGCGAGGCGTCACCTGTCGGAGCAGTATTGGGTAGCGCAAAGTCCCACTCCCTTGCATAGTTTGTTGTGGGACGAGGTGCAACTAGCAAGTGCGAAACAACGGTTGGGCTTATTATTGCGCGTGTTTTCTTGTTGAACACTCAGAAAGAGAGCTACGAATTCCTCCCCGCTAGTCAGACGCGCCACCGAACCGCCATGAAGTGCTTGCTGGACCACTCGCCACAACAACGGCGAAAACAAAAGCAGACGCGCTACGAAGAAACGCCACAATCGATGCTAATGTTGCGTTATGAATTGTCACGGACGCAAAGGACTGAATAACAACGTTCAGTCTTACCGATTTCCATAGTTGTCGCAGGAAGCAGAAAGGCGAGAGCGCTGGATACGGGCCTTTGCGAACGTGTTGGGTAACCAAATGGCTCGCGTTCTCCACAGCCGGTCGCATGAGAAAGTCTGCTAATGTGGCTCTGCTCCTATTGTTTTGCGAAGCCCGGACGGAGAACCGTGGTAGCCGTGACTATGAAGTTCAGCAGAACCTCTGACCGCAATGTGCGCCGTGTACACGGAGTGAGCAGCTAGAGGCAGACTGAAGACGCGTGATAAACATCACGCACACCGCGACTTCCCACACACGCACGTTTTGAAGGCTCAAAATTCCGGTTTTAACGAGCAAATGCTAACACGTGCGTCATACAAGTAAATAGCAAAATGTTGGTCGTGACCCCCTTCAGGTTTGTTTTGCATGTGGCCTCTGCGATTGCCGGAGCTAATCTCGGAGGCCACGGTTTTGCCTTTGGTTGTACCCGCGAAAGTCGACACGCACATATTTTCATTTGCAGTATATACAAACGCAAGAAAACTGACAATATAACATCCGAGGGTGCGTAATAAAACAGTCCAACGCACAGGATTCGCGAGAGATGGAGGGAGAATGCAACTGCAAAGGCGAAAATCGCCGGCAACATTCGTCTCTGATAAAGCGAGCTTTTTACTACTGGTCGTAAGGCACATAGCCGACTAAATATACTTATTCCATTTGACATTATGTATATACCCAAACTTAACGCATTTAGGCGCTACAAAACGGACGCCAGAGAGCTTCCTTCGAACTCGATGTCGTGCGATGCTGGCTTGCACTTGCGAGTTGCAGAACGCCGAAATAACTGAAACTTCTTTTCAGTTCGCTCTGATGACCTTCCTACTTTTCTTAAGCGTGCATTGGCGGAAGAAGCTTTCCAGGTTCTTGATTTTCAGGAAACCGTGCCTCGATAGCAACGAAAGAGAGGGTCCTATTGTGGCCTATGCGCATTCGCTTGCGAGCGCCTGTCTGTGCACTACCCACTTAGCGCCAGGGCCGCGATGAGGGCGCTGGTGGCGGTGTTTTTCGCAGCGCCGCCTGGACAGAGTCTGACGAAACAACCGGCCTTCAAGGCACCGTGCGTCGGCGGCCGGGAGAAACAAGCGAGGCGAGTCACGGCCACCTGGATCGGGGCGCGCGGCGGTGTTGCTCCGGCCGTCCCATTGAGCGTGCGCCCCTTTGAAAAAATATAATTGTGGTAGTTCAGCCGCGCGCCGCGACACGGCGCTCTCCTCCCACCCCCTTGCGGATGATGCCGCGTTGGCCGCGCCGTAGACAGCCGCAGATGTGTTTGGAAAAATGCACACTGGACATCTGCACGTGGTGACTGGAATCAAGGTATGCTATTATGTATTGTTAATCGGGCTTTACACAGTGAGTGTTGTTCTCTGTAGCATGTTACGATCAAGATAGAGCGAAGCAGCGTGCTTAGGAGACTTCGTGTGGCGCGGCGCGTTCATGTGCCATGACCACGGCCGCTACATAAGTGCCATGACACATGTATTGTGCCGAGTACGTGATTTTCCGTGCTTCTCATTCTTTGTTTTGGCACTCGTTTCTCCCACGGCCGCCTGAACCGGCGCGCGCCACGCTTCTTTCTAAAGGATATACATTTCGTCGTCGTCGGCACTGCATAGCTATCTTCTGCGGTCGAGCGCTGTCTTCAGAGCATCACGTTGCTGGAAAACTAAATTGCGGTAATGATAATGCTGTAGTCGTTTTCACTTTGCCGATGATAGGTAACATTTTGGTGTGGGCACGTCTCTTTGCATTCTGAAGTTCCCGCGATACGACAGTGATGTGAACGCGACGTTCTTATTTACGCGCAGGCCTCATGCAGGCGAATTTGAACGCGAACGCGATGAGCGACGCTTGTCGCCTGCGAATTAGCTAAGGGTCGGTCGCGCAATGGCCACTTTCTCTCGTTTTGGTATCGCTTGTCGTTTTAACGCGACAGCATGAAAGAGCCCGTTTCCCAAGCAACATTTTATCCTTGGCAAAATGTCGGCCTGACGTCGCTGGCCAACTGCATTGTCGTTGGCCCAACCTTGACCTCCAATGTAGGGCCGGTCTTGGGGATTGACATTGGCCTCATGTGGGCCTGCGTCGGCACCCGATGTAGGCCCGTCCACCGTGGCCGACGATGCCGAGTGCATGCCGCTCGCGGGTTGACCAAGACCCGACATTACATAAGCGTCGATTTACCGACGGCCGTAGGTCGGTTGCGGACGTTTCTCGCTAGTATTGCTCTGCTTTTTTTTCCCTTATTTTTTGTGCGTGTTCTAACAAAACGCATCAATTGTTTTTCTACTGTGTTGGTGCGTGTCGTATTTAATGTGAACGGCAGTTTATAGAGGCGTTTAACTCTATCTGAATTATTTACGGGCAGAGTGCACATGTAAGACGGAATTAAACGCATCTAACGGTCTGCACTAATTAACGTGTTAATACGTAACACACAATAAAAGAAAGACGTCAATATAAGTTTTCTCTCTAGATCTTTCACATTGTCATATCACATTGACTTCAGGCAAGTAATTTGTTTTTTAGTCTGCGTGGGGATTCCGTGTGTAATTTACCGTGTTTTTCAGAAACGTGCCGTACTGCTGCGTGCCTTACTGTAAGTCAACGCCAAGAAAGATTACGTTGCCTCGACGCCAAAGTGGCATTCTTTCCAGCAGGTAAAGCTCGCGCACTCAAGGCCGCAGCATCCCAAGGGAAATCCGCCAACCTCCTTTAAGCAGCGGAACCAACCTTCGGATCGTTTCCCCTATTCTGGAAGCACTCAGAAAAAAAAAAGGAGTTTTTAATAAATCTCGTGCTTTCCTTCGCATGTATACTTTTTACTGATATGTTGCACTTAAGAACACCAAAACAATTTTCTTGAAATGTGACTCACGGGTGTTTTCGCTTCGGTCACCATCACGACAAGGACTGGCACACACACACACACAAAAAAAAAAAGAATATAGTGATAGCCGCGATCCGTCCTTTTATGTGCTTTTTGTGAGGGTGGGGGAAGTGCTATGCTAGCTCACGGTTACTCTACAGCGATATCTTCAAGACGCCGCAAACCTTCCCGCATAGAGCGCAAAGGAATGGAGGGGTAGTAGGCGCGCGCCGCGGTGCGGCGAAAGGAGCGGTCACGCCCCTTTCTGCAATTACGCCTCCTCCGTCCGAATGGGACGGCCGGAGCAACACCGCCGCGCGCCCCGATCCAGGTGGCCGTGGGCGAGTGAACAGGACCATTTACGGCGCGAAATGGTACACGTGACCACGGAAAACAAATCGCGCGCGCGACGGGAGTGGAGCGGGTGAACGCGCGGCGGCGAAGGGAAAACGAATTTGGTATGTTTACCGTTCCCGTGACTTTAGTGCCCGATTCCGTGGCTTGATCGGTGCGCCCGAGCGAGCGCTGTTTTGCCCTCTCAAGAATTTTCGCTACGTGCCACTGGCAGCTCCCGAGAGTGCGAGTACAGTCATCTGTATGAGAAGAGGACGCCTGGGAAAATGGCAACTTCGCGCCCCGCTTCTAAACTCTCCTTGCCGCGCCTGACTGCAACATTTGGCTGAGTTGTTCATAGCATTGTCTATCTCCCGCGGAATGTATTTTCTCACAAAAAAGTCCGAGGGGTAGTTTAGAAAGTATCGAAATTCTTACATCAAGCATACTAGGTGGTGTATATGTATGCTTCCATAAGTTTTGAAGATTGGGCGAGTTGATTTGTCGTTCTTGAACTTGTATAGCGCATTACGGGGAAGAAGAAACAGCCGAGCATAGCGACAAAAGAGGACATAGCGCTCTGTTCTCTTGTGTCGGTCTGCTCGGCCGTTTCTTCTTCCCCGTAATGCGTTATACCAGTTCAAATATATATATATATATATATATATATATATATATATATATATATATATAATATATATATATTATTTATTTATTTATTTACTATGTACCGATGGGCTAGTTGATGAGCCATGCTATTTGATGAAGCAGCGCACAAAAAAGACACATTCACGCACACATAAAGTGACAAAAACACAAGCGCTGCACTGCAGCTGTGTGTGTGAATTTGTCTTTTTGTGTGTGCGTTTATGTGTGCGTGAATTTGTCTTTTTGTGCGCTGCTTTATCAAATATTATAGATATACATTGCTTCCGGCACATTCCACTTACCTGTTCGAATGGGAGAATTGGCTTAAGCTGGCAAATATTAGGGTCATGATTAATACAATAGAATTCATAATATGACATGAGCAGGGACATCACCAATATCGCAGTTGGTTTTTCTCGGTGGGGAATTTCATTCACGACGTCGAGCTGCACAAAAACGACACTGATCATGTATATATACTTATAGTTCCAAACAATGCACGCAAGTAAGGAAAATAACAAAATAACACAGAAGGGACTGACTATCGGCCGCTCGACCGGCCTTCGTCGGAATGATGGACACATGTAACTCTAGCATCATATAAAACGAAAAATGACGTCAAAGCACGGCTGCTGGCTCACAAGCAATTGATACACACGCTTGTGTGAACAGGATGCGTGACAGAACAAAAAAGCGACAATGGGAATACACGCGTGCGCATTTGCGCAACTAAAAAATCTGAAGCCAGACTAGATATGCCACCGGCACAAGCCTTATCAGTAACATGTCATAGCTAGAACAGATAGCAGAATATCAATAAACATAAAAGTGCGAGCAACACTTTGTCATTGTCCGGCAAACTGAATAAATAAATAGGAAACTAATATACCTGCGTCCAAGTATAGCAGCAATTAAAGCGGCGAAAGTCAAGAGCATTTAGGAGTCTAAAGAGATAGAAAGGAATGTTTGCCTGCACTTTCATTGTTACACTACAGCAATAAACCGGCAAAAATCAAGAGCATTTAGGAGTCTAAAGAGATAGAAAGGAATGTTTGTCAGCACTTTCATTGATACACTACAGCAAATAAACCGGCAAAAGTCAAGAGCATTTAGGAGTCTAAGATATAGAAAGGGAATGTTTGCCAGCACTTTCATTGATACACTACAGCAAATAAACCGGCGAAAGTCAAGAGCATTTAGGAGTCTAAGAGATAGAAAGGGAATGTTTGCCAGCAATTTCATTGATACACTACAGCAATTAAACAGGTGAAAGTCAAGAGCAGTTAGGAGTCTAAGAGATAGAAAGGGAATGTTTGCCAGCAGTTTCACTGATACACTACAGCAATTAAACCGGCGAAAGTCAAGAGCATTTAGGAGTCTAAGAGATAGAAAGGAAATGTTTGCCAACGCTTTCATTGATATACTACAGCAATTAAACCGGCGAAAGTCAAGAGCATTTAGGAGTCTAAGAGATAGACTGGGATTGTTTGCCAGCAATTTCATTGATACACTACAGCAATTAAACCGGCGAAAGTCAAGAGCGTTCAGGAGTCTAAGAGATAGAAAAGGAATGTTTGCCAGCAATTTCATTGATACACTACAGCAATTAAACCGGCGAAAGTCAAGAGCATTTAGGAGTCTTAGAGATAGGAAGGGAATGTTTGCCAGCAATTTCATTATACACTACAGCAAATAAACCGGCGAAAGTCAAGAGCATTTAGGAGTCTAAGAGATAGAAAGTGAATGTTTGCCAGCAATTGCATTGATACCTACAGCAATTAAACCAGTGAAAGTCAAGAGCATTTAGGATCCTAAGAGACAGAAAGGGAATGTTTGCCAGCAGTTTCACTGATACACTACAGCAATTAAACCGGCGAAAGTCAAGAGCATTTAGGAGTCTAAGAGATAGAAAGGGAATGTTTGCCAGCAATTTCAATGATACACTACAGCAAATAGACCGGCGAAAGTCAAGAGCATTTAGGAGTCTAAGAGATAGACAGGGAATGTTTGCCAGCACTCTCATTGATACACTACAGCAGCTAAACCGGCGAAAGTCAAGAGTATTAAGGAGTCTAAAGAGATAGAAAGGAATGTTTGTCAGCACTTTCATTGATACACAACCGCAAATAAACCGGCGAAAGTCAAGAGCATTTAGGAGTCTAAGAGATAGAAAGGGAATGTTTGCCAGCAGTTTCACTGATACACTACAGCAATTAAACCAGCGAAAGTCAAGAGCATTTAGGAGTCTAAGAGATAGAAAGGGAATGTTTGCCAGCGCTTTCATTGATACACTACAGCAATTAAACCGACGAAAGTCAAGGGCATTTAGGAGTCTAAGAGATAGAAAGGGAATGTTTGCCAGCAATTTCATTATACACTACAGCAAATAAACCGGCGAAAGTCAAGAGCATTTAGGAGTCTAAGTGATAGAAAGGGAGTGTTTGCCAGCAGTTTCAGTGATACACTACAGCAATTAAACCGGCGAAAGTCAAGAGCATTTAGGAGTCTAAGAGATAGAAAGGGAAGGTTTGCCAGCAATTTCAATGATACACTACAGCAAATAGACCGGCGAAAGTCAAGAGCATTTAGGAGTCTAAGAGATAGAAAGAGAGTGTTTGCCAGCACTTTCATTGATACACTACAGCAATTAAACCGGCGAAAGTCAAGAGCATTTAGGAGTCTAAGAGATAGAATGGGATTGTTTGCCAGCAATTTCATTGATACACTACAGCAATTAAACCGGCGAAAGTCAAGAGCGTTCAGGAGTCTAAGAGATAGAAAAGGAATGTTTGCCAGCAATTTCATTGATACACTACAGCAATTAAACCGGCGAAAGTCAAGAGCATTTAGGAGTCTTAGAGATAGGAAGGGAATGTTTGCCAGCAATTTCATTATACACTACAGCAAATAAACCGGCGAAAGTCAAGAGCATTTAGGAGTCTAAGAGATAGAAAAGGATTGTTTGCGAGCAATTTCATTGATACACTACAGCAATTAAACCGGCGAAAGTCAAGAGCATTTAGGAGTCTTAGAGATAGAAAGGGAATGTTTGCCAGCAATTTCATTGATACACTACAGCAATTAAACCGGCGAAAGTCAAGAGCATTTAGGAGTCTTAGAGATAGAAAGGGAATGTTTGCCAGCAATTTCATTATACACTACAGCAAATAAACCGGCGAAAGTCAAGAGCATTTAGGAGTCTACAGATATAGAAAGGAATGTTTGCCGGCTCTTTCATTGATAGACTACAGCAATTAAACCGGCCAAAGTCAAGAACATTTAGGAGTCTAAAGAGATAGAAAGGAATGTTTGCCAGCACTTTCATTTATACACTAGTTACCGCTTTAGATTTATAGATGAAATACGATTGTCGAAGCTGTTTTTCGTGGTGGGAACGAGAACTACATTGGATGATTGTAGCTGTGATTTTATCAAATGAGTGGCGCGGAAGGCGCACGTATTTTCATAGCGGAAGATCAGGAATACTAGCAGCATGACAATTATAGTTGTTAAAGCGGTATCTAAAGGGCGTTTCGGTGTGTGCAGTGTGCTGTAATCTGCATACAGTCGAGCACTTGTTGGTGTCACACTTGACACTTTTAATTTGATAGTACTTTTAATTGATAGTTACTTTTATTTGCTTTTATTATTACATGCTTCTATTGGTAGTTACTTTAATTTGCTTTTGTTATTATACGCCTTATTTCATAATTTATTTATTAAATTAAAATTACTTTGAATTTGACAGGCAGAAATCAGAAGCACTGATTTTCGCCGTGTGCGATGTCGTCATACGCGCGCGCACCTCGTATCGTGATTTTAAACCAGAAAGTGTTTTATGCTGGGGCCCACCAAGACATTAGTGGCATCATTTCCGTCACAGATGTGACGTCAGTAAAATGGAAAGAAAAACCAGAAGAAAATGTTTCGTCAATTTGGGTGGCCTCGGAGTGGAACGCACGACCTCTCTGACCACGACAATACGAGCCGAGCGCTTTACCCATTGCGCTACCGACGCTCATTCACGAGGCTTTACAAACGCGCCTTATATCGTTCACACCTTCTCCCTTTCACAGTGTCATTGGTTGGCGTGAGGTGGTGTCGCTGTCTTGAAGAGGTGAAGTACTGAGTCCTGGCACTAACGAATACCGACAGGATGCGCTTCGGTCGCCTTAGCGCTAAGGTGACTCGATACCAGCACCGCCACTCCCAGGGTGAATACAGCTCTTGACCCACTCCGCGCCGCCGTTTGTTCGCGAGGAGACATATTGAGTCTAAAGTGTCTGGCCGAGTGCAGTGGCTAGCGCTGGAACAGTGCTTCAGAGCGCGTTGGTGTTTAAGTCACTAGCTCAGTTCTTTGACCGCTATGCTTCGCTGCTTTGGGCCACTGTGTAAACACACATGAATGGCCAATGGATGTTTCGCTTCTCTTGTAACAGGCAGCGAAGAAAAAAAAATGAGAGGCGCAAGTGAAACGCGATCGCTGGCATCCGACAGACAGCACCAAGATATGCGAGGTTAGTTGTAGACTTGTAGCATATGGCCGTGCATTTTTAATTGCTGGTCATGAACATGCTGTCAAACGAATTCATGAACCGATGAAATACTTATCTCACTTTAGCTGCATAGTATAATCACTGTGTGAAGCTTCTATTGCAGAGGAACTGTTGAGCATTTCGTTAGACTGTGCGGAGTGAACAGAAACTCCTATGTCTATGCATACATAGGCCAATTTAAGCTTAGATAAGCCTAGTTATGACCCGTTATTCATAGCTCAGGCTAATTAAACTTACTCAAGCCAATCAATGCTAATCGATACCAATCAATACCAATTAAGCCACCATATTAAGCCAAGTTAAGCTTAGAAAAAGCCTAGTTAAGCCAGTTTATGCGGGTCTAATTAAGCTTGGACAAGCCCACCAACACTAGTCAATAAAAATCAATACTGATCGATACAATTAAGCTGTATTAGGACGGTTGGTGCGTTATTGTTAAATTACACCACTCCGGACCAAATAAGATGGCCTAGTCATGAGGTAGATCAGACCCGACTGAACGAAGTCCATCCGGATTAAGCCAGATTACGCTAATCCGGACTAAGCTTGTTTTGAATGAGTCAACATTGAGTAGATTGATAATGCTAGCCAGTTGGGTGACTGAGTATGGCCACATTGAGCCCATCCTTGTTAGCCTGAATTAAGCTAATCCGTATTACGCTAATCTTGGACAAGGCAAATTTTAGTGAGTTCAGATTGCCTAGTTCGATGACTCAGTATGTCCACATTAAGCCGATCCGGATTAAGCCGGATTAAGCTAGTACGGATTAAGCTTATCCTGAACAAGACAATTTTGAGTAAGTTGATACGGCCTAGGCAGTTTTGTGACTAAATATGTAGGAAAAAACGTAGTGCTGCAAAGTTGAGGACAAGAAAAAGACTGGGACTGCACAGACGAAGCGCATCTAACAAGTGAATTTACTGAAACGAGAAGATCAAAGAAAGAGGGGGGAGTCTTTTTTTGTACTCAACCAGTGTTTTTCTTGTCCTCAACTTTGCAGCGCTACCTTTTCCTACGGTATGTTCCAACTAGCCCCCACACAGGCTCTTCTGACTAAGTATGGCCAGATTAAGCCAACCCGGTTTACCCCAGATTAAGCTAATCCGGAAGGACCCAACCAAAGTATCACTGAGAAGTCCGTGTGAAGATAGACACCCGTTCCCACCAAAACTACGTGATGCTCAGACATGCCAACGCGCACCATGACTGTGTCATGTATGTCATGACGTACATGACATGCATGAACATGATTTTTGTGCTGTGACCAATCATTTATGTTCGTCACGCGCTCTTCTCATGCCACGCCAATTTTGCTTTACATCAAGTTAATAAAATGGCCGCTAGAGTATCATGACCGGTTCTTTATGTCGTGACATACATAATTTTTATGTTATGACCAGTCATTTACGCTAGCCATACGATCTTGTCATGCTATGCCAATTTTGGTATACATCAAGTCAATGAAGCGGCCGCTAGGGCACCATGACCGGGTCATGTATGTCATGACGTACATGACCTGCATGACATGATTTTCGCGTATGACCAGTCATTTATGTTCGTCATACGCTCTTGTCATGCCATGCAAATTTCGGTGTATGTTAAGTTAAAGAAGCTGCCGCTAGAGCACGATGGCAGGGTTATGTATGTCATGGCGTACATGACATTCATGACATGATTTTCATGTAATGACCAGTCATTTATGTTCTTCATACGCTCTTATTTGTCATGGCATGCCAATTTTGGCATACATCAAGTTAATCAAACGGCCGCGAGCGCACGAAGACATATGCAGCTAGTTACATACATAGTACGGGGGACCGGTACGTGAACGCCGAAGCCACCACGAAGGGTTGGAGACGTTAGAGCGTAGGTCCCGACATTAAGGACCGCGTTTAAGTGCATAGCACTTTAGGGGCCCGCCTTGTCGTCCATCCACACATCTCATGTGGCGTGATCACGCAAAATCAAGTGCTCAATACAGGCCTAAAACAAGGCTAGCTATACTCAAAACCGGAATAAAATAAACGAAGAATGCCTAAAATAATATAATTAACGGAAATAACCAAGTATTAATAGCAAAAGTTAACTTCAAATCGCTAAAATCGCCTCGGAAACATGCGCCTTACTCCTCTGCCGCGCAAGAGATGGCGCCACCGCCTCCTCAGAAGCACGAATCCTCCTCCTACTAACACTTCTCCTGCTCCTCCGGTGCATTCGTCACTATATCTTTGCCGGGGAAGCAACTTGACGAAACTCGTTACAGATGACAGCTATCTCAACTGCCGTAACATGCAGGAAGTCAATAAAACGCAGCCAAAAGTAGCGCGCACGTTGCATACCGACATAGGCATGCGCACAGGGGGGGGGGGGCAGGGGGGGCGGCCGCCCCCCCTAATCACATAAGAGGGGGGCGCTAAATCTTCCCCGTACATAGACCCTTCTAGACACCTAAGAGAGAGGGGGCGCAAAATCTGCCCCATTCATTGACTTAGTAGGGTGGGGGTGCGCTGCGATGAGCCTTTGCCCCCCCTAATGGGGAACCCTGCGCACGGCTATGCATACAGAGTTTGCGAATCTCCCTAACAAGAGTCTCCTCATGTTGGGGAAACCTTACATGCTTACCTCAAACATTCACGTCATCAATGGTTTGGTGAACGGAACAATGAGATCTCTGCAAACGAGAATCGCTGCGTGACCGCGCTACGCACTTCCTCAGGTTTCACGGTAGTGGAGCTGCATTCGGTTTTTTCTTTGTGGGGTCCCCCGTCTACTCCAAGGAATGGGCGCTCGGCGGGATTAACTAAAAAAACATTTATTAGTAGCAAGAAGGCATTAAAGAAAACGTTACAGCGGCAAGGGCAAACATAAAACAAACTCAAGACCTAGTTCGATGCAAAACTTCCGCGCCGGCCCAGCTAGCCCTGGCCCCGGCGGACCGCACTGCGCGCACACGCGCACACTAGACGACAGTTCGCCGGCCACTCCCCCTTGGCCGCTCGCCGTGCCTGGTTATAACGTCCACATCCGGGAGCATGCGCAGTGGTCCCCACTGTGGCTTCGTATCATCGCCGGTGTGGAGGAGAGGGAGGGTTATCAGCAATCCCCACACATTCCCCCCCTGAACAAAAAAAGTTCGTTGCACGTCCTCGGCAGCTGCCAGCTTTGCCTTGGCGGCGGCCTCTTGGTCTCCCTTGAGGTCTGCCGCAGTCTTCGGGGCTGCCGTCCCAATCGCCCCCAACCTTGTCTCGGACTTGCGCAGGGAGCCAGCGGACTCGTGCTCCGTGCGCTCGAGGTTGCCCGTCCGAGTGGTTACGGCCAGACCACTCACCCCCAAGTTGTAGACCGGCTCGTTTTCCGCGGTCGCCTCTGCTGTCGTCTTTGTAGCCGTGCAGGCCGCATTCTTCCTTCGCGCAACGGCCCTCTTGTTGGCATTCTCCGCGGCCTCCGTCGTCGTCGCTGCTTCAGGCCTTGTTGCGAAAGGTGTCTCGACGCCGGCAGCCTCAGCAGTTTTCGGCGTCTCCGTAGGCCCGCTCACTCTCGCCGCAATGGCTTTGTTCTCTTCCGCCGCGCCGGTATTCGAGTCGTCGTCGTCGTCGGAACGCACCACCAAGGCGACCTCAGACTCGCCGCTGGCATCTCGGCCTTCTGTCACCGCTAAAACTTCCGCGGCGTTTTCGTTCCGATTCTCCCTGGCAGCCTCACCGTCGTCTCCGTTGGAATCGGACTCGCCCTCGTCCATTACCGCCTCACCGCTGTCGGCATTTTCCTTCTTCGGGGCGTCGCTCATCTGCACCTCGGGCTCCTCTTCAGCCGGCATTTCCAGCTGCCCGAACGGCGGCGCCAGATATCGTCCACCAGTGACGGTCGGGATTGCCATGCCCCTCGCTGCAAGGTAGGCTGCGGACTCGGCATGTCCCCGCGCCGCGCAGTACCTTGCTGAAGCCAGATCCAGACGCTCCATCGTCTCAAGAAGGCTTTTGAGAGCAGCCTCCATTCTTGCTGGTCGTAGACGCGGCCGATTACACGTTGGGCGCCAGTTGTGGGGTCCGTCGTCTACTCCAAGGAATGGGCGCTCCGCGGGATTAACTAAAAAAACATTTATTAGTAGCAAGAAGGCATTAAAGAAAACGTTACAGCGGCAAGGGCAAACATAAAACAAACTCAAGACCCAGTTCGATGCAAAACTTCCGCGCCGGCCCAGCTAACCCTGGCCCCGGCGGACCGCACTGCGCACACACGCGCACACTAGACGACAGTTCGCCGGCCACTCCCCCTTGGCCGCTCGCCGTGCCAGGTTATAAAGAATGTCCACATCCGGGAGCATGCGCAGTGGTCCCCACTGTGGCTTCGTATCACCGCCGGTGTGGAGGAGAGGGAGGGTTATCAGCAATCCCCACATCTTTCAGAACAACAACTGCAGTTACAAAAATGAACTGTGAGTATGATGATTACAGAGGCATCTTCAAAGGTCCACTGACGACGCCGAGCCTTCTGCCCCCGTTCTTCGGGACTGGCCCCCTCCCCCATTGTTGGTGGCCGAATGCAAGAGGGCAAGGAGGAATGTAGACCTGATATGGCATAATCCAATCGGGCACCCCGCTCATCACGCGCCGGCCTCGTTGTCCTCGCGCCCCCATTTTTCCTCCGAAGCGCGCTGCCTTCCACGGAGATTCCATTGCAGGAAAGCCAGCAAGACAACAGCTACGTTGTAGCGACAGCATCGAAGGAATACATGGGAATGCATGGTTCGGCGTGGTTCATGCGGCCGCCGCGGATGGCCCCTGCACGCCTGTGCCCGTTGTTATCCTTCCTTCTTTTCGGGGAATGCCGGCTAGATCACAACTACACACAGATAGATAGGCTCAAAATTCGTTGAATTCGCGATGAAATGGTTCGCGTTTAATACTAAATGCCTAACCTATTGGGGACTAGCAATATATATGCAAGCCAGAAGCCCTGCTGTCAGAAGCAATAAAGTGAGCCAAATTTCGACGCATTTTACTGAAAGCACTCCATCGCTGCATGCGAGGCAGTGCCAGGGAACGGGAACGTTTTGACCAAGATGGCGCCTTCAAATGTAGTATCTCCACACTCTAGCACAGGAAGCAGACACATCGAGGCGCCCTATTCAGCGCGGCGGAGGCTGGCTCCTGGATTTCCACTCCACTTCTTTTCACTACAGTTTGAGTGAGTGCTTTGTTGTAGTGAGAGACACGCCAGCGGGCAGCGGAACGCCTTCGCGCGTCCGCGGCTCAAGCTACAAGCTCTCGCTTTCGCGTTGTTGAAGGGTGGTGTGGTAGTATACGCATGACGAGAAGTTGCTGGAGAGCGCACACCTTGCCCATTCTCTAGTCAAACGAGGACGCTTTCCATAAGCGTATATTGAGTACTAATGATTATGTGCTTGTTGATGCCATTTTTGCGCGGGATTCACCACACGCTGTGTCAGGGTTTATGTTAGCTACTTCAGCTACCAGAATGTTTAATCATTGTTAAGGCGTTTAATAGACGGCACTCAACGACAATGCGTAATGGCGACAGTCACGGCAAGGCACGAACTCTCTGCTGTTAGGTCGCTGGGCGGCTCCCTTTTCGTACCCAGGGTAATGGGTGGATAGCAAAACGGCGCGTCGTCTGCTACAGCACTTCCGGTTCTAGGAACCGCCAAGGCTCAGCTCGTCGCTGCTTCAAGTTGCGTGCGGTTCAGTGTAATCGGGGAGGAGGCAAGATAACTGGTAACAACCGCGTCGCAGAAAGTACACGTTTTGTCCCCGATTACACTGAACGGCACACACCTTGAAACAGCGAAGAGCTGAGCCTTGACGGTTCCTAGAACCGGAAGTGCTGGAGCAGACGACGCGCCGTTTTGCTATCCACCCATTACCCCGGGTACGAAAAGGGAGCCGCCCAGCGACCTAATAGGTGGTCACTATGAGCGGGTCATAGTAGGTCTTCAGGCGCTCCACGTTGACATCGCCCTCGACGGCGCATGTCTGAAGATGGTTCGATGGGTTCGATCAGGTAGTTGACTAGGGATGTGCGCTCGACGACACGGTAGGGGCCTTCGTATTTCGGCAGGAGTTTTGACAAGAGCCCACTTGCGGTGGTAGGGACGGAGAGCCATACGAGCGCTCCAGGGAGGAACGTGGGCGCAGAAGTGGTGGTGCCATCACAAATACTCTTCTGCAGCTCTTGTTCATGCGTCGTAAATCTCTTGGCAAGCTCGCGACACTCTTCAGCAAGCCTGGCTGTGTCAGAAATAGGCGCACACACTGATGGATCCGGCTTGTACAGAAGTATCGTGTCGATGGTGTGCGACGGCTGCCTTCCGCATAGTAAAAAAGGTGAAAAACCAGTAGTGCTCTGAGGGGCGCTGTTATAGGCGTAGGTGACGAAGGGCAGAATGGCATCACAAATTGTGTGATCGGCGGCGACGTACATTGAGAGCATGTCGTCGAGCGTGCGGTTAAAGCGTTCAGTTAAGCCATTCGTCTGCGGGTGGTAAGCAGTAGTTTTGCGGTGAACGGCATGGCACCCTTTGAGAATGGCTTCGACGACTTCTGACAAGAAGACACGGCCTCGATCGCTCAGAAGCTCCTGGGGTAGACCGTGACGCAGCATGAATCGGTGTAGCAGGAAGGAGGCAACATCGCGCGCTGTAGCCGCTGGGAGGGCGTCGGTTTCAGCGTATCGCGTTAGATGGTCAACAGCGACGATAGCCCAGCGGTTGCCAGCCGACGTCAGAGGAAGTGGTCCATACAAATCGATGCCCACGCGCCCAAACGGACAGTTAGGGCAAGAATATGGTTGTAGACCGGCTGGCGAAACGTGCGTTGAAAGTTTTCGACGTTGGCAATCGAGGCAGGAGCGAACGAAC
The DNA here is from genome assembly GCF_013339695.2 of Rhipicephalus sanguineus. Taxonomy (NCBI): domain Eukaryota; kingdom Metazoa; phylum Arthropoda; class Arachnida; order Ixodida; family Ixodidae; genus Rhipicephalus; species Rhipicephalus sanguineus. The sequence goes on along the minus strand of NC_051181.1, from coordinate 34,273,776 downwards.
GTCTGCACGTAGCGACACATCCCTCGCCAGAAGTATCGTTGTGGAATGCGGTGTTTTGGATACCCCAGAGTGCGCGCATTGCGGATTAGAGTGGAAGGACTCGCATATTTCAGAACGCAGACTGCGGTGTATCACTAGCAGCCACTGGCGGCCGTCGGTGTTGTAATTGCGTCGGTGCAGTAGGTCGTCACGACTGGCAAAATGGTGGGCTTGACGACGCAACGCGCGAATGGATGGTGTTGCCGACGGATCAGTGAGCAGGTCGATCAGCGAGGCGATCCATTTATCCTTGCGCTGTTCAGTAGCGATGGTGTCAACGTCGATGGAGGAAACAGCAATGTAAGATACTGAGCAGAGGGCATTGTCGTCAGGCAAGGGGGAGCGCGAGAGGGCGTCGGCGTCAGCATGCTGGCGTCCGTTGCGGTACAGCACGTGGATGTCGTAGTCTTGCAGGCGAAGTGCCCAGCAGGCTAGACGGCCTTAGGGATCCTTCAATGACGACAGCCAGCATAGTGCATGATGGTCGGTGACGACATCAAATGGGCGAGCATACAAATAAGGCCAGAACTTTGTAAGGGCCCAGATGAACGCCAGGCACCCTTTTTCCGTGACGGTGTAATTGGTCTCGGCTCTAGTAATTGTACGGCTTGCGTATGCCACGAGATATTCGGGGAAGCCTGGTTTGCGCTGCGCAAGGACAGCGCCGAGGCCTACACCGCTGATCTCCATGTCTACCTCTGTTGGGGCCGTAGGGTCGGAATGGCGTAGTATGGGAGGAGACGTCAACAAACGACGGAGCTTTGCAAACTCGTCGTGACACTCGGACGACCACAAATTTAGGGGTCCGTTACTTCCAATGAGTTTTGTCAGCGGCGATATGATGGTGGCAAAGTTTCGTATGAAGATGAACACTGTCCTACGAAACAGCGCAGTTGTTTGACGGACGTAGGTTTGGGAAATTCGGCCACGGCCCGAAGCTTAGCCGGATCGGGAAGGATTCTGTCCTTGGACATGACGTAGCCGAGGATTGTGAGCTGCCGTGCCGGAAATCGGCACTTCTTCAGATTCAGTTGGAGGCCGGCGTTGCTCAAACGTGTCAAAAGATGCCGCAGACGTTCGAGATGCGTGGAGAAGTCCGGAGCGAAGACGACGACGTTGTCCATTCATTCATTCATTCATTCATTCATTCACAAAACTTTATTGAGAGTCCTGAAGCCCGGTCTCTTCAGACCGAGGCGGGCCGCGTCCACGTCGGCACCGTTAGGCCGAGCCTTAGGGCGCCATCGTGAACCCTCTGGACAGCCCGTAGTTGATCCTGATATGAACAGCTGGAGATCATCTTCTGCCAGTGAAGCCATTTTTCTTCGAGGTTGGCGAGAGTCGCGGGACAGCCCGCCAGCATGTGTCTGATTTGAATGATGCCATCGCATGCGTCACATTCTTTTCTAATTTCGCTTTCGGGGTGAATTTTTTTACAAAATATGGAGTGGGGTACGTCCCAGTTTGCAGTAAACGTACCGTGACTGCCTGAACCCTGTTCAACTTTACGTGTGGCAGCCTACGCCCCAAGTAGTAGTTAGTGATCTCGTTGTAGGTTAGTAAATTATCTTTATGATTCCCGGAATGGCAGAGGGCGTCGGTTCGGTTCTGACCGCCACGGCAAGCGAGTCCTCGTGCCAGGTCATTCGTCACCTCGTTGAGGCTGACCTGAGCCTCGTCCACTTGTGCCATATGTGCAGGAAACCATCGGATTTCAGTTTCTATAGGCTCTACATTGCCGATAAGTTTAACCGCAGTGCCAGCGACAAAGCCCTGTGTCAAAGCTCTTAATTGCTGTTTTAGAATTGCTATAAATGTAAGACCATTTTCGGTTCCTGATAGCTAAAGCAATCGCGGCTTACTCCGCCACCGTTGATTCCTTAGCGAACAGGGTGACGGCGTCCCGTACCTCGCCCTGGCTCTCGACCACCACGGCTGTGTATGCCTCTTTGCCTTTGACCCAGGCGGCGTCTACGAGGGCTGCCTCTTGATCTACCTGTTCAATTTCTTTCAATAAAGCTTTCGCTCTCGCCTTTCTCCTGCTAACATTGTGCTCCGGGTGTATGTTTCTCGGGAGATGGGTGGTTCTGATCGCGGCTCTAAGTTTCGCGCTCGGCTGCACCTCGGCCGCCTTCGGGTTCCTCGATATATTGGGGTCTGTCCCGATCGCTTTGAGTATAAGCCTACCCGCATATGTGCCATTTCAAGTTGCGCAGAACGGTGTCCTTCATGCGCTCCAAGGTCGCGGGCGTATTACACAGAACAAACGGCATGACGTTGAAATCGTACAAGCCGTCGGGCGTGACAAAGGCTGTCTTCGGTCGAGCGTCATCAGCCATGGGTACTTGCCAGTACCCCGAGCACAAATCAAGAGATGAAAAGAATTCTGCGCCTTGTAGGCTGTCAATCGCGTCGTCGACTCGCGGCAATGGATAAACATCCTTGCGGGTGATCTTCTTGGCCGTCGGTAGTACACACAGAACCGTATAGAACCGTCCTTCTTCGCAACGAGAACAAGAGGAGACGCCCATGGGCTGTCGGAGGGCCAAATTACATCGCGTCGAAGCATATCGTCCACTTGCTCATTAACTACCCGACGTTCTGCGGGAGATACGCGATATGGACGTTGCCGCAGTGGTGGTTGGGTGCCAGTGTCGATGCGATGCGTAACAGCGGACGTGCGGCCGAGGGAAGTTTGCCCGAACTCGAATGGCGAAAATAATGGCGAAATTTATCCAACAAGCACAGAAGCAGGGAACGCTGGACCGACGTAAGGTTGTCAGCCATGGAGGGACCAAGTACATCAGCGAGTGACGAATCAGACGTGGAAACAGCACTGATGGTACGGGAACTGGTACAGTGCGAGTCATCGGGTGCTGTGCGTCTTCAACGGCTTCCACTCTGCCGAGACATTCCCCTCGAACCAACGTAACAATGCGCGGGGATGGGTTGGTAACAAAAATAGCGGTGCTGTCCTGAGTGACTCGCACGGTCGCGAAAGGTACCAGCAACCCTTTCCTAGTGGTCAGATGGCGAAAGGATTGCAATGGTGTCGGAGAGACCGGCGCAGTAGACCGACACAGCCGTTGACGAGTTCGGAGGCACTGTCGTATCGTCTCTGACAAGGATCTTGCTCACTGCCGATGGACTGTCTGCCGATGGGCGTCAAATGTGAGAACGGCGAGAGTTCGATTTCGGCTGGTGCGCAACGAATTACGGCGTCGTGGTGGGATAAAAATCCCATCCCAGGATGACGTCTTGACAGCATGCTGCAATTATGATGAACTCGACGTCGTACAGAACGTCCTCAATGACGACACGAGAAGTGCATACTGCTGTAGGATGAATACTCTAGGAGCTCGCGGTACGGAGGGACATCCCATAAAGTGACGTCATCACTTTTCGGAGTAAGCGGCAAAGTTTTGCATCCATAACGGAGACAGCGGCTCGAGTATCAGTAAGGGCCGATGCGCGAACACAGTCCACAAACACGTCGATTACATTCTATGGACTTCGCTGACGGCTTTCACAGTTCGATAACGTCGCCGCCCTTGCCTCCTGGACTGCGACGACTAGTTTTCCTGCTAAAGTGGTTGCTTGGGCGAGTTGGTACGACATATTTCACATAAAAAACAGCGCTAAAAAACGGCGGACAATAGTAAGCGCCGTCTGTGTCCTTCTTTCTCTTGTCCGCCGCTTTTTAGCGCTGTTTTTTATGTGAAGTAGTTTTCCTGCTTTCGTGCGCCTGAACGTGGCCGCATGGGTGACAGTGAGCGACGTCGTGGAGACGGAGAGCGGCGAGTAGCTGGAGGTGGGCATGACGTACGTGGAGGTGGGTCGCAGAATGCACGGCTTGACTGGCTGGTGACAGGTGACGCGACTCGAGGCGGCTACACGCGTTGGCAATAACGTGCCACGTGACCGGTGTAACCGCAAGCAAAGCAGATGGGCCGGTTGTCGGGTGTGCGCCATGGGTTCGCCGTGGTAGGCCCCGCCCATGTCGCAGGACGCGAATGACTGCATGGTGGGCAGCAGTCGGGGCCGAGGGATGGCGTCAGCATATGTAGCCGGCACACCCGCCCAAAGAACGGAGGTCTAGCGGCGGCTTCGGCGTAACTCATTGGGGCAGCCGCAGGAATTACTTGGGGCGTCCTGGCGACAAGACAACTTGAGCGTAACACTGGGACGCAGGAGCTGGAGGTTGCGGGTGGTACTCAGGCATGACCTCCGCTATTTCCTGCTCAATCGCTCGGCGGAGGGTAGGAAGAAGGATGGTCGACGACCGTTGAACGTGCGGCGGGTGGGCAAAGGCCAGGAGAGAGAACTGGCGTGCAATTTCCTCGCGCACGAATGACTTGACTTCTGGCAGCAACGCAGTCTGGTCAGATATTCCCGCCAAGCCAGCAAGCTCTGCGTCGCGTGATGGGGAGCGACGGGTCATCGCACGCTGCCGGCGGAGCTCCTCGAAGCTCTGGCAGAGCGTTATGACCTTGGCCACTGTGCCAGGGTTTTTGGCGAGCAGCATGGTGAAGGCATCATCTTCATGAGACTGTTTGGCGTAGCGCACACCCACAAGGACAAGAGAAGGACACACACACACACAGCGCTAACTTTCAACTATCGGTTTGTCCGATAAAGAAAAGAGGTATCTTGAATTGTCACTTTGAAGAAGGTGGGTGCAGATGTGATGACGTGCACGCGGCCAATGCTGTACTATTACATGTTTTTTCTTGCTTTTATCGTTCGCCTGTTGCTGTATAAAAAGGACACGTGTGATCAGAAATAAAACCATTAGTTGAAAGTTAGCGCTGTGTGTGTGTGTGTCCTTCTCTTGTCCTTGTGGGTGTGCGCTACGCCAAACAGTCTCATGGATCATAACCAACTAGCCCAACAAAGCGCCTTGAGCATCATCTTCAATGCATTTCATTACGTTCCGGATCTTGTCAGACTCAGACATGATTCCGTTGACTTTCTTACACAAGTCGAGGACGTCTTCGATATAACTCGTGAAAGATTCACTTGCCTGCTGAGCTCGTTCGCGTAAGCGCTGTTCTGCTTGCATCTTATGAACTGCTGGGCGGCCAAAAACGCTGATGACGGCGCTCTTGAAATCGGACCAAGTCGCAACGTCGAATGCGTGGTTGTTGTACCACAAGCTTGCTACTCCCGCGAGGTAGAATACCAAGGTGCTCAACTTGCCTTCTTCGTCCCATTTATTGGGCATGCTGACGTGCTCGTAAATTGCGAGCCAGTCCTCCACGTCGGTGCTATCGGCGCCAGTGAAGATAGGTGGATCGCGTATACGTGGGACACCGGGACATGTGGTCGTTGCGGGAGGAGGCGTTTGCTGGGCTGCGTCTTAAGGCATGGTAGATAGCATAGTATGGGATGGAAGCTCCAGGGGCATTGAATGGGAGCAGAGCACTCTCCAGCAAATTGTTAAGGCGTTAATAGACACTCAAAGAGAATGCGTAATGGCGACAGTCACGGCAAGGCACGAACTCTCTGCGCGAGCGGCGTCCTTTCAGAAGCCAAAGAGGACGACCCAATCGAAGGCGCTGGAGAGAGCAACCCATTATTATGTTCCAAGGCTTCGCTACATCATGATCACTGGCCTTAGTCGTTGGGATCGAGATGTGCCACTAAAGCTCAACGTAGGTGCGTCCACAAAACGGTGCTATAGCCACCAAACACCAACAGTCATTGTGCAAGCTCTGATTGATCAATGTACAATGAATATCAAACTACTTTTGTAAAGACACGTTTCCTTTTCGTGTTACACCGATTCCTATGACGGAGGCATCAACCATGTCTTTTGTTTTCTTTTTTTAACACGAAAATGTGTTATGCCGGGGTCCACCAAAACTTTCATGAGAAATACGCCAGTAAAATGCACGCGATCAAATGGCAAAGAAAGAAAACTAGAAGAAAATAATCATTCTGGACCATGGGCGCCATAATGAAGCAGCTCCACTAACGTGAAACCTGTGGAGGGGTGAAGCATGCAGTGTGCGCCTGTGTTTCCCACAACGAGGTCACTGCTAATGGGCAATGAGAGACAGAAGAAAGATTAGAAACACAGGCCCACAGTCCGATTTTAGTTCACGTGCACGCTGCGAATCTTCATTGTTCAACTACGCACGTGAAAGCCCTGACACGGTGGTCTAGTGGTTATGGCGCTTGCCTGCTGACCCGAAGGTCGCGGGATCGAATCCCGACCGCGGCGGCTGCATTTTCGATGGAGGCGAAAATGTTTGAGGGCCGTGTACTTAGATTTAGGTGCACGTTAAAGAACCCCAGATGGTCGAAATTTCCGGAGCCCACAACTACGGCGTCTCTCATCATCATATAGTGGTTTTGGGACGTTAAACCTCAGATATTATTACGCACAAGAGAAATCTCCCATCGGCACTACATTGCAGGTCAACATCCAGTGCCTATATATACGGGGTGGCCGGTGAACAGTTGTGCAGCGCGAGCAGTCGGTTCTTTCTATCAAGAAACTCGCTAGCAGACGCTGCCTGCGCCGGCGTTGTCCCTCGCGGTCGAGGGTGCGTTCTCGTTTCTTGCGAGCTAGTAGTTCAGCGTTCATCCCAGAAAGAGCCACCCATAGTCAACGCGCGCCGTTTGCTCTCTCTCGCCACACGGCGAGTGCTGGGCCAGTGGCGCCCTCTCTTAAGCTTAAGCAAACGGGCAGGACACGACGATGCCCACCGACACGCCGAGACCCTAAGGCATAGGTCGGCAAACTCACTCGTCAGTTGACTCATTCAGATTCACTCAGACTCAGATCGAACCTTGAGTCAGAGTGAGTGCGGGTGAGCAATATTTTGGTGAATGTGAGTCCGAGTGAGAAATATTTTAGTGAGTCCGAGTGAGCCCTAAACGCAAAATACATTTTTTGAGTGAGTCTCAGCGAGCTCCGCACTTTTTTGCTGTCCTGTATGGTTGTATCTACGCAACTTCAGCATTACTATCAGCCTTATGTGGGTTCACGTTTATACTCCCATCGACTCACACATACTTCCACGCATTAGTGTTCATACGCCAGCTCTATATTTATTGATCAGAGGCGTGAGTTACGGAAAGGAGCAGGTGCCGTGACTCCCCCCCCCCCCTCCCCGCAAACTCTTTCATAGGAAGTTCTTGGTAAAAATATCTCGTGTGAGCCATCTCTTTCAATAAAAATGACCTTACTAAATTTCAACCATTGATAACTCATAGTTGAAGGTATGAGATCAAAAGGCGCCAGATAGAGAACAAATATTCGACTTATTGTTCTCAAAAAGCATTCACACCATGGTCGAAAAAGCTAATTATACGCTAATAGACTCAAGAGTCGACTCACTCAGACTCAGATAGAGCCTTGAGTCTGAGTCTGAGTGAGTCCGAATGAGTAATATGTAATATTTTGGTGAGTTTGAGACCGAGTGAGTCCGGCCAGCGCCTCCTCTATTTTTCTGTGCCTGGGCGAAGGAGCGGAGCGCAATGGCAACGCCTCCTCTAGAAACATGCCTGCGGCGTCGCTGGCTATCCCATTGTAGCCGTCCTGCCTTGAGTTGTGGTCGCTTGTCGAGAGATCGCTTGTCGCCACGTTCTCCCCTATTATTTTCAATGGGGCTGACGTAGTGTGACGTCGAGGGGGGTAATGTGCGCATGCGCAAATGTGTGTTGCAAGCGGCCACCGCAAGGATCGCCAGCTACTGCCCTCATTAGAAACGGTGAAGGAGGGAAAGGGTAGGGCAGGAGGTTTTCGGCTCACGCGGCAGGCATCTTTCTAGAGGAGGCGTTGGCAATGGGAACCGACCGTCGGCGTTATTGCGGCGTTTAGCCGCCGGGCGCCGCCACCGTAGTAGACCTGCCGTCGCGTCGTCGCTCGCGGAAACGAATGCCATGCCTGCATTCGAAGCTGCTATATGGTTCAGTTTTCGGCTCTATTCGCGCTGTTTAAAGTATAATGAAAACTTGTAAGCTGCAATCATGAAGCACTTGTCGTTCTGGGCAATCAGCCCATTTTGAAGGCGCGTGTCTTTTGCGGCTATTTCATCGAGACGCTCGCGCGTCGTCTGCTAGCCCGATACCAGAGAGCGCATGCCGGTGATGCGCGGAAAATTGTTTTGTCACCGTTACGTTCTCTTGACTGAGAGTCGGTTTTGGCTGTCTGAAAGTCGATCTTCGAAAGCAGCATTTGCCAAGAGCTAACAGTGAAAGCTTGGGCGCTTAAAGTTCCTCGAAATGCGCTACTGTCTACTGGTGTAGCACACTATACGCAAGCCTGGAGTTCATGCGCTAAATAGCATGAAATGTCACGAGACTGCTTCCAGGGATATACGCGATCGCCCGCTCCCTTCGTAAAGCTTTTGAGAATTACATTTGTTGCCACCGGGAGAAAGTAACAGCTGGTGCCAGAAAAAGAGGAACTATGCCAAGTGATTCCACCATTTCAGAGCTTAAACCAGTTAAATCGTTGTGGTACGAAAAAAAAACAAAATTCAGCTGCACATGCCGCGCGCTTCCTGCAACGCTGGCCGATGTGTGTGAACCGACGCTGTCGTTCAAGTATAAAGTCGTAGTGCCGACTCTCAACTTGAGCCAATGTGAAAGGCGTGAAAAATGGCGCGGCATGTTGTCAGTTGCTTGAGCTCGTCTTTGTATTTGTCGACGGATTGTTGTAGCCTCAGCATCTGGCTCCTTAGGTATCTTTCTTTTCTCTTCCGTTTGCCCTTTTCGGTAGTGAGCAAAGTATAGAGGCCGAATTAATGGCTGTCGACCTGGACGCTTTTATCGCATGGGGCAGCCTGCTCAGCCTTGTGCACTCATTTATTGTGACACTGTACATAAAGATTGTAGGTTGTTTCGCCGGTAGTGAATGTGGTTCTATGGGCTCCGATTCTTCAGCTTCGAGACCTAATGTCAGCGCTGCATGCACATGGCTGTGATCGCGAGGCAGCGTTGCTACTGGTACTAATAATAACAGAGAGCTGAGCTAGTTGTTAAGTATTCATTCTAAAAAGGTTCGCCTGTTGCATGGGCATGCGCAGATAAGTTTTTGTGCCTTCTTTCTTTTCAGCCGTTGTGTGTCTCTTCAGTTGTTAGTCGGCGTTTGTGGTGTCCTGACTTCTTTCTTGTGTCCGTGTTTGCACGCCCTGTCTTTTTAGAATGCATACTGGTACTACATGCATTGGTTGACTATTAGGCCGCAACACGGTCACGTTTAGGGATACTTGCCCTGCTTGGCTCAGTTGTTACCTTGGGCTGCACACGTGAAGGGTAGTCTGCAAAGGGTGACGCTACTGCATCCTTCTTAAGCCGCCGCTTCTTATATTCTATAAAATCCTCGCGTCGTAAACGACGGCTGCATATTCTAGTGTAGTTTGAAGATGTATTAGGAGACCAATTATCCCACCCAATTACTACAAGCCACCTCCACCAAACACCAGCGGCAGCTGGAATTTCATGGAACGACAGCCGAACAGTGTATTAAGCCGAAAGCCTTAGATGCCTCATCAAACGCGAAAATTGACCGTCGGCGGCGTCAGCAAGAGTGATGAAAAAAATAATTACGTGATGACGTCATCATATGACGTCACAGATAATAAAATTCTGTGACATTATCGTGACGTCACATAACGTGACGTCGTCATATTACATCTTCGCTTGGTCAAAATGGACCGATCACGGAGGCAGTGCATGCCTCCGCTGATGTGCAGAAAGCTTGCACTGCCTCCGATCCTTGAGGCTGTAAGAAAACCACGTTAGGCGCAGAAATATCTCGAAGGGAAGCAGGAAATGTTCAATAAATTGACTATAAGAAAAAGAAGAAGATGGCTTTCGTCTTTCAGTCGTCTTAGATGAATGCATAAGGGACCCTGTGAGATTTTCTTTCTTCATCAATAAAGGGAAATAAAAAAAAGACAATCGTGATCGATTTCTTTCAGTTCCATTTGCAGAGTGTAACACAACAGTATGACATACTAAGGCATTGGGGCGGTTGCAATAGCCTGAAATAGAAAATAAAACGGGAATACTATCAAACTCGAGTGCTAGTATCGAACCGGCAGCACGGCCTGACAGACTGCCTGCGGAATACTTATAGCGGGGATGGAAAGATACGCGAACATGCGGCATCTGCATTCTTTGCTGTTTCGCATTTATTTTCAAGTGTTTATAGGCTAGATGATTGATGAAACGACGAAGTCATCCATGACAGAATAAAAGTCCATCTAGCATCTTTTTATTGTCACCATGGTTAGAGCGTGATGAAAACAGCGCGCCGCTAGGTTCGCGTTTCTTTCCACCCCCTGTACCTGTGAAAGCCTGCAATAAGCACAAATGCAATTAAACTCGGATGCAAACACGAATTCGTGAGCTTCGTGATACGCGCGGCCGTTCAGCGCCAGCTTCCCGTAGTCTACTTGCACAGCGACACCACGCGGCAGCGGCGAGCGGACGCGGAGCGCGCGCTCGACGGCCCGAGGAGAGCGTTCACCCAGGCACTGAAAAATAGAGGAGGCGCTGGTCCGGCTAAGAAAAATTTCAGTGAGTCTGAGTCGGAGTGAGCTCCACAATTTTTGCCGGCGTATGCCTGAGGTGCTTCGCCCCTAAAAAAGTTCCATGAGCGGAAGCCAAACCCACGACCTCTCGGTCCTCGACAATAGATGACGGACGCTCTAATCACTGTGCCACGGTAACACATGCAGGATGGTTCACGAACGCACCTTTTATCTCTCACACCCTCTAACAGTGCTCTTGGTTCACGGTGTGATGTCGCCGTCTGTGAGTGGCAGAGTGAAGTAATGCATGACATCCGCGATTACCTCAAACAACGCGCCGTTGCACCGTTGCTACGTCCGTCCCATTCGGCGTAATTTTGTCAGCGCCTTACACCGCGAGGTGGCGGCTTTAGTCCAAGCCTCGGTCATAGCATCCATTCATACTAAAAAAGTAGCTCTGCGACGCTAGCGACACTCGACTGGCTGTCACACAGCGTTCCCCGCTTGAACAGTGAGAAATCGCGGCCATACTCGAGGGTAGACACAACGCGCGTAGCGTTTCCCGTCGCGTTTTGTGCCAGACCGTGATTGATTGATTGATTGATTGATTGATTGATTGATTGATTGATTGATTGATTGATTGATTGATTGATTGATTGATTGATTGATTGATTGATTGAAAACTTTATTGCAATATATACAAGGTGCTCTCGCTTGTTGGCTTCAGCACCATGGTGTAAAAATATGGGAAAGAAAACAGAAAAAAAGAATAAAAAGGTGATTTTCTCAAACTGGTGAGCTTGTTGTGCTTGTTATCGCTGGGCAGGGCATGGCCGTCTTGCGCAAGTCAATGCGGCTTCTATTCAGCCTGGCTCTGATGAGTGGACCTTTGAGTATCCAGTGGGTAGTTTCCTCCATGCTTTGCTGTAGGTGGGGCAGCGTACGTTGGGCTCTTTTTAAGAAAGCAGCTCGGCTTGATTCGTGAATTGGGCATTCTCAGAGGATATGCTGCGTGGTTGCTGGCACTTGGCAGTAGTCGCAGCTGGGGTCAGGGTATTTAGTCCCTTTAGCGTGCAAGCTTGCGGCCGTACGGAGTGTCCACGAGGGTCTTGCAGTACAGGCTTCTGGGTACCACGTTGTTGTTCAGGCACTCGTAGTTGAAACGCAGATGACATTCTAGCCGTACAATCTTTTCAACTACGAGTGCCTGAATAACAACGTGGTACCCAGAAGCCTGTACTGCAAGACCCTCGTGGACACTCCGTACGGCCGCAAGCTTGCACGGGACTTCAGCCGCAACTGCCTGAAAGCCAGAATCCAGGACAACAAGCAACAAATACACCAAGTAAGACGTCGCGTGTATGCGGCGGAAACCTGTCTCCGATCAAAGCTCCGTCCCAATGATTTCCATGACATTATCAGGGCGCGCAAGCAAGCTGAGGATTTAGAAAGGAACAAATGCATCGAGGTCCATCGCCACAAACTTGCTCGATTATTACATCATCGTCAGCCGGAACGTGACGGTTTCAGAGCGGTACATAACCTTTCTTCGAGGCAACTGTCAGACAACCACACCAGTCTGCTGTCGAAAGGCCTGAGCTTCGCGATAGCCCCACAAAGAGTGCCGAAACGGGACATTATCGCGGAGGTTGAGGAAAAGTTGCGGCACATTCAGGACACAACGGGGGTGAACTTGGCTCGTAGCCGAATCGTCAGTGTCCTGGCAGGTGCCAAAAGCCCTCGTACGAACCTTACCGCTGAGGAACGCGATGCGCTCAAGGATCTCAAGTCAGACAATTCTATCGTCATCCTTTCGGCTGATAAAGGAAAAGGCACGGTTTTGCTAGACCGAAGGGACTATGAGGAGAAAATGTGCAACATCTTGAGCGATTCCTCGCATTTTGTGAAGTTGACCCGTGACCCGACAGCAAAATCGGAACGACAACTGGTGGAACAGTTACGGGTACTGCGCAACAAGGGAAGCATTGATCAAGCGTTGTACCGCCGACTGTTTTCTTCGGATGGGGCCACGCCAACGATTTATGGGCTGCCCAAGGTTCACAAGGAGGGCTGTCCTCTTCGCCCTATCGTGTCCTTCGTTGGGTCACCAACTTATAACTTGTCAAAGTTTCTGGTTGGGTTGCTGAGACCGTTAACCGAGAACAATGGCCGGTCAGTCAAAAACTCTCGGGAATTTGCGACTGTCGTGCGTACACAGCAGCTTGATGATGATGATGTGATGGTGTCGTTTGATGTTGTTTCTTTATTCACAAATGTTCCTGTTGTCCTGGCAATTGAGGCTGCGGAGGCCCGTTTGAAAGAGGACAGGAATTTGCAAAGTCGTACGTCGATGTCGGTGGAGGACATCGTAATTTTGTTGCGGTTTTGCCTGAAACAAACGTACTTCAGTTTCAACAACACAGTTTACCACCAAATTCAAGGTTGCCCTATGGGAAGTCCAGTCTCCGTCACCATGGCCAACTTAGTGATGGAGCACGTCGAAACACGGGCGCTGGAGGTTCTACCTTTTCAGTTTAAACTATACCGTAGGTACGTTGATGACACTTTCGTCATCCTGAAGAGGGCAAATCTGGTTTCTTTCCATGAGGCACTGAACGGCGTACGTCCTGCCATTAAGTTTACCTATGAAGTAGAGAAGGATAATGCCTTGCCATTTTTGGATATACTTGTCCGCAGGGCTTGTAATGGCGGGGTGGAAACAACAGTGTACCGGAAACAATGCGATACCGGAGGCTTTTTGTCCTTCCACTCACATCACCCGGCCGAGCACAAACGGTCCGTCGTGAGGACGTTCTTGTCCCGTTGCGATACTGTGTGTTCTGATCAGCACTTGCGGCGACATGAGATGGAAAATGTGGTCGGTGCTTTGGAGCAAAGGCATTATCCGAGGACGTTTATCAACGACACCATGAGACGTATACGAGGGGGAACAAGAAGTGCGGCACGAGAAAACACAACATCCATTGTTTCCATTCCTTACGTTCAGGGCGTGTCAGACTCTGTTCGGAGAGCATTTCGTCCGCTGGGCATTAAAACCGTTTTCAGACCTCATTGTACCTTGGGAAACGTGTTCACCAAGCCTAAAGACCGCACCCCTGCGAACGATCAAAGCGGGGTTGTCTACAAGGTACCGTGCGGGGACTGCGACGCCACATACATCGGCGAAACAGGCAGGAAGCGGTCAACGAGGTTCAAAGAGCACAAAGGGGACGTCGCCAAAGCCACCCATGCCACGCATTCCAAGAGCGAACTCGTCGAACACTGCTGGACGACGGGGCATTCCGTCGACTTCAGTAATGCGACGACGCTGGCTCGGGAACAAAGGTGGGGCAAGAGAAAGCTTCTCGAGTCGTGGTTCATCCGCCGTGACAGGTCGGCGTGCAACAGCAACCGTGGCCCCCTACCGGATGTGTACAGAGACATACGAGACTAGAAATAGACGGGGTTACCTTCGCTCATTCGGTGCCAGTTCATACTGAAGATGCCACCCGCATAGGTGGCGAAACGTCTGTGTAGCTTTTTTGTTATATTTTGTTGTGTTAAGTCGGAGTATCTGCTTTAATCAGTTATCGAATGGAACAAGCTCGAGCCCGGTCTTTTTTTTTACTGCGATAGCAATTGTATGGACAGTCTCGGCGGATTGTTGCCGCCGCCGTCATGCACCGTATATGTATAAGTATGTATATATTTTTTTAAATCCCAAAGAAAAATGATTCTGAGAAATGCTTCCGAAGCGCGGAATCGAACCAGCGACCTCTCGCTCCGCAACGCGTGGCGCTAACTACTACGCCACAAAGCGCAGATCTTTCAGGTAGCTAACGGCGAGCGTTATTGGCCTCGAGGCCCACCACTGGAAACGCCGGCGCCACCGTCGGCGTTACGTGCTTGGTAGGATCACGTGGTCTCAGCGGCTGCGTCGGCTGCTTGTGGAGCACTGCCGCGTGCTTTGAAAACGAGTTTCAAGTCCCACATGCGCTGCGGTCTGTTCAAATTCGGAAGTTTTCTCTCATTTTCTACTCAATTGAAACCATTGTAATAGAGTGGCTGCCTCCGAAGGCGACGAACATGGGGCTCTTCCGCTCGGTGCCGCAGTGCCGCGCTTACGCAAAGGAGCCCAGTATCAGCCTGCACTGGTAACCGCGGGACAAGAAACAGCGTGAAGCATGGGTTGTAAAGCTAAGAACCGGCAAGTAGCCATCCGCTACGAATCTTGTGTGCAACAAGCACTTCCGCGGCGAAGACTTCTGTTACTGCGTCAAGCCTGCGATGTTGGGTGAGTAGCAGACAGCGCGCACTGAGACGATGGCACGCGCGCGCTTCCCGCCGGCAAATGATGCTTATCTGCCACAGGATGGTAAAAGCGCTACCTTTTACCACGTGCGATGCCATCTCAGAACCCTCCAATGCGACCTCTTGATCTTCCGCCCCGTGCTCAGTGTCAACAAAATCGGCTGCAGATGCGCAAGTCATTGTTTAGATACGTTGAATAAAAAACGCGCAGGGTCCTTTATGCATTCGTTAAAGATGACTAGAAGGCGAAAGCCATCTTCTTTTGTCAGTGGATAATAATAATATCTGTGGTTTTACGTCCCAAAACCACGATATGATTATGAGAGACGCCGTAGTGGAGGGCTCCGGAAATTTCGACCATCTGGTGTTCTTTAACGTGCACCTTAATCTAAGTACACGGGCCTCTACCATTTCGCCTCCATCGAAATGCGACCGCCGCAGCCGGGATTGAACCCGCGACCTTCGGGTCAGCAGCCGAGCACCGTAACCGCTATACCACCGCCGCGGACCTTTTGTCAGTGGATGTACTCATTCTCCCGCGCCCCCCTCCAAAAGCGTTCTGCAGCTAACGCGGTTTTGCACGGCCTCCGTGACCGATCACGGAGGCAATGCAAATCGACCATGACGTGTGAATACATCATCATGTGACGTCACATTACGTGACGTCATAATGACGCTACATATTTTGGCGATCTGTGACGTCATGATGACGTCATATGGTGACACCATCACGTGATGATTATTTTTTGCTTCACTCGTGTTGACGCCGCCGACGCGGGACGCCGACGGGCAACCTTCCCATTTGATGAGGCATGCATTGCTTCATAAGCTACATAAATTTTGCATCGCCTCCGTGATCGGCCCACCGGCCAACCCCATGTATTTTCTTGGAGCCTCATTTATTTACGTGGGAAAGATGCCACCCTGTTGGCGTTAGACACGACAGTGCTGCCAAAATTGCGGGGGTACACGCCAAATAATTACTATCCTGTTTTGCGGCTGCTGGTTGCTGCAATACCTTCTATTTTATTCACCGCTATTTCAAGTTCATGTGGGTCCTAGTTCACAGCCGACGTTTGCAGAACAAGTCCGGCAAACGTTACTGTATTTTCTTTCTTTTCCTAGGCGTCGCATGCTACTACATGCTCGATCTCGTAGACTGGTTCTCCTTCCACCAGCAATCTCGAAGTGGTGAAGCTTTGGTCTATGAATTTGTTGATGACAGAGAGCGGCAAGTTCACTGGAATGCAAACGGAACGATAATTAAGGAGCATTAAAAAAGGCGTCGCATTTGCTCACGTTTTGTGTGAGCACCAAACGAAACGAATGCGCTGAATAAAGAAACAGAAGCAGCGGCATTTGCCCGCCGAGAAGACCGATCAATACGCAGTGCGAGACAACTTGTCAAATGACATTGAAACGTACCCGAATTTAGATCGAAAAAAAAAAAACATTGAATCGTCGGGACGGCAGATCACAAAGTTGCCATGCGCACCGAGGCCGCAGTTGTAAGGAAATTGTTTTTGAACTGCTCCGATAGCGTCCGCGCAACAGTAGTTTTTTGTTTACTCACAAACTCATATTTTGCGGCCTAAAGTTCACAGCGCGCTGCCAAAACGCGCTCGTAGCAAAAGCGAAACCATCAGTACGAACATACGAGTACATGCAGACGCTCATACATGCAGAGGCACCGTCAGTCATCGCGAACCCGTGCGATCGCTAGCTCGAGGCTTCTTTCTGTTATGCTCCGTTTGGTTATACAGGCAGTCTACTCTAACGAGATATTTCACATAGTTTGCACTCAGCGAGTGACTATCTTTCACGCAAGAAGCCGGTTCAGGGTTCTCCAACGCGGTGACAGCGTGAAGCGGGTGCTCGGTTTTCTGCCAAGAGACAGCGACTGTACACTATTTTGTGCTTTCAGTTCGTCTAAAATGATTATTTCGACCGTAAAGAACACAGTTCATTTCGAAAGTACTGACAGAAATGCCCTGGAGGGCTTCCGCGAGGTGTTTTTGTAGAGCGCCGACAGCAAAACCTATGGGGAGCGCGCCGGCGGTATCCTGCCTAGCACGCAATCGAGGCGCGTCCGACAGAGGGCGACTCCGTAACTCCTCGAGGCCAATATACACACCCTTTACCGCTGGCAGGACTCAAAGACGGCAGGCGCTTATAAGCGTTTCTTCATTACCAGCGAGATGGCGCGAGGAGCGCAACGGGCGCGTTTAAAAGTAGTCGGCTAGCCCGCTCGCTTCTTCTAACATTTGCGCAGGGAGAACCTTGCCCTTCCGGTGTCTGCTCGCGCGATAGCTGCTGCCGGGGGGCAGATGTTTCTGCAGCGTAGCTGCGCGTCCATCACGGGCCGCTTTTCTTGCTATCGCATTCATCGCTTCGCCCTTGCGGCGAAACTGTGACTTTTTTTTTGTCAGTCAGCTGAAGTCCTTCAGCAACGTTTGGAAATGATCTGTGCATGGTATTGCCACGCGTGGTTCTTGCTTTATTTTGATGTATTCGGGTTTCAACCATGAAAACGGGTAGCAACGTTCGGCGCAAATCGCGCCACATTGTTCCGGAAGCGTCGAAGTTCTTTGAGATCATTCTGTTAAGAATACGCGCAGCACGCAAATAGTCAAGTTTCTTCGAGAGCTTACGCGAGATACAGCGATAACGCTGGAAGTTTCGATTATTGATGTTTAAAAGACGACGCATTCTACTGATGATCAGATTACTCGACAGTCGACGACAGTTCTCGCCGCTATCAGTGTGCATCGGGTATTGCTTATACCTCACTAAATACGAAATTTGACCATCGGCACCAGCGTCCATCGTGGTCGGCGGCGTCTCGCGTTCTGTGGAATCGAAGACGAGTGGTGCGAAAATCAACATCACGTGATGACGTCACCATATGACGTTCATCATGAATCACCGCTCCCAAAAATTTGTGGCATCATCACGACTTCACAAATTATGGAGTGAGGTTATGAGCCGTAACGCCACACAATGAGCCCTACATTGGGCGTATCCTTTGGGCGGGGAACAAAACCGGAGAGAGCGCAACCTCAAAAAAAGAAAATAAAGAAAGCGCTTCGCAGCGGCACGTGAAGCCATGGCTCGTGTTCCCTGCTAGGGTCGATTCTGGTTCAGCCGTCTCGTTCCTTCGCTCATGTGGCATAAGCCTACCCCGTCATCACATGACATCGTAACTTGGTCAAAGGTGGGCTGATCACGGAGGCAGTGCAAAACCAGGTGAGGTGCCTCCACTTCTGGAGGCAGTGCGAAACCACGCTAGGTGCAGAAAGCTTTCGGAGGCTGGCGGGGCAGGATAAATACATCCAGGGAGCCTACATGACCGGCCGCTCATGTAGGATCCCTAATACATCGACTGAGAAGAAAAAAAAGATGGATTTCGCCTTCGAGACGTCATAGGTGAATGCACAAGGCACCCTGTGATTTTTCTTTTTTTCATTTTCCTGGCATAAGTTCGCCCGAATAAAGAGTTTCGTCTTGAACACGCCAAATGCTGCCTTCATGAACTTCACGACCACGTGACAGTATTGTATAATTTCCTTTCCCACCCCTGTGACAGCCCGCGAGGGCTTACAGTATTGTAAATAAAAATAAATAAATAAAGGTATTAGTATTAGAATTCAGACACAGTTTCTGCCATGGAACACGATAGTCATGGCTTATTTGAGAAGTGCAGGCCCCTAGCGTAGATGTCTGAATAATTCCAATGACACACGTATTCTCTATCGCTATTCTCCATGCAACGCTAGAGATGACCATCTCTAGCGTTGTATTTGCTCGTGGCAATCGTAGACAAAAAATCACTTACATTTACTCTTGGTCTCCGCCCATCTGTTTGCAACGTTTCGAGCTGAACCGGTAACCGTTACCACTTTTTTCGTTTCAGGTTTCGTTGGGGTTCAGGCACGTTTTCTGAATATTGGTTCTTGGTCAGTTCCAGCGAAAACTCCTCTTCGTATACGGTTTTCGTGTTCGGTTCGACGCCCTCATTCATGATTGCAGTTGACGGTGCCTTACGGCGCTGGCCACGGGGGCCATTCGCCTGCTGTTTTCTTCTAACTACTACCGCAAAAGCATTCTGCAAATTACAACGGCCACCAAAACTATTCGACTGCTGATAACTTTCTAGTACGCAAAGGCACGCCATCACACGCATATTCATGCACCTTGAGCAGAAGGAAGGAAGGTACTCACCAACGGCACCGTACGTCCATGCAGTGGCTCGACACAACGCTCGACAGTTGACGATACACATGATAATGGTGTATACAATCCTCCCCCTACAGAAACAGTGATTATATAAATGGGCACAACAGGGATGAGGATGCCAATAATCTTCACGTGCCTGCAAGATACAAAAATATGTAGCCAGGCGTTTGCAACACACTAGGCTAATTAGCATTTTTAAGAAGCACAGTTAATTCGTGGAATTGCCCTAATACTAACGCAAGGAGAAAGGCGAGAACAGTTCAGGGACGGCGAGCAACTGAAGTGGTGGCCAACCAGTGTAGTTTATATTGTATACCCTTCAAAAAGTGGGCTCCCGCTGCGAGTTTCAATCGGTAAAACACGCGTGGCAGAATTCGCTTCCCTAAAAGTGTGTTCAGGTAAAACCTTCCTACTCAGTTATAGTGTGACTGCCGTATCAGCGCTATTTACGTGTTTTGGCTTCATTTTTATTTCCTTTATTTTGCACTTGCCTCCTCTCTTGAAAACTCTTCAGGAAAGCATGTGTTAACAGCAGCCAACAAGTGAAAAAGAAAATCTATATAAAGGAAACAAAAAATCACATAATTGGACTGGTGCGATAGTAACAGTACAAGTTAAGTATTGTGGGAATCGCTGCCGATAAACCCCCTCGCCCTCAATGGCTATGGCACGAGGCATGATCCAGTGGCTCTGCGCATGTTCCACGCGTCAGGAAGATCATATAAGAAGCGACCGTGGACAGCCAAGAGGGATTGGCCGACAGACTGTCGCGGAGAGCGCTTGTGCACGCGGCGTGCGCCCGGCCGGGGCCAAGGTTAGGAGCCGGAAGTTTTGCTGTTG
Organism: Rhipicephalus sanguineus; assembly: GCF_013339695.2. Classification (NCBI taxonomy): domain Eukaryota; kingdom Metazoa; phylum Arthropoda; class Arachnida; order Ixodida; family Ixodidae; genus Rhipicephalus; species Rhipicephalus sanguineus. The sequence goes on along the minus strand of NC_051181.1, from coordinate 34,253,857 downwards.
TTTCGCCTAACCGTTGAAGTTTGTTTCAGCTAATAAATGTTTTTTAGTTCTCCAGCAGTCTCTGACGGCGTTCCTTGGGACGGACGGCCACGAAACCCACATCTGACGCCCAACGGGTATTGTCGTCCGCTACCAGCAAGCATGGAGGCCGCACTGAAAAAACTGCTGGAAACTATGGAGCGCCTCGACATCACCTCAGAAAAATTCTGCGCGGCGAGGGGACACGCAGAGTCGGCTGCTTACCTGGCAGCGAGGGGAGTGGCGATCCCGACCGCCGGCATCGGACAATGGCGGGTGCCCCCGTTTGGACAACTGGGCACACCGCCGCAAGCGAACCGAGAGACCGAGGTCGAGACTGTTGACGGAGCGGAAGATGAGGAGCGGAAGGCCCCGGTTTGGAAAGGATGCACGTCGGCGCAAGAGCATGAGCCTGAGTGCAGCAAGGAAGAGGTCGACGGTGGTGGTGCGGAAAGTAGCCGCGAGGAAGCCGATCTCAAGTGCGACAGTGAAGGGGTCGGCGGCGACGCCGAGGCAGAGCAGGTCCTGAACGGCGACGATGACGTGGACGCCGACAGAGAGGAGGACCAGGTCGCGGCAACGAAGGACAAGGCGAGGACAGAAACGTCGACGCCTGCCGTGAGGGCTGACAGCGAGAAAAGGGCCACGAGAAAGGCAGCGGCTGCGGCGGAGGCCATGAAAGATGCCACGAATACGACGCCAAAGGCGGCCGCGGACAAGGTGCCTGCGCGGGACCTCTGGGTGAGCGGCAAACACGGCATGGTTGGGTCCCCCAACGTCGTCAGTGACTCCAACACGGCCGGTGCACGCTGTTTCGCCTCCATGACTGCGAGCACCGCCGACGAAGACTGTGATCCATGACTGTGATCTCCATGACTGTGATCTCGGCCGAATGCACGGGAAACGGGGCTGGTGACGCCCTGCGCAAGTGCAAGACGGCAGCTGCCGCGTTGGCGGACACGAAGACCACGGGCACCGTGAAGGAAGGCTGTGAAGCGGTTTCTTCAGAGGGGGGGGGAGGAAATGTGGGAATCGCTGCCGATAAACCCCCTCGCCCTCAATGGCTATGGCACGAGGCATGATCCAGCGGCTCTGCGCATATTCCACGCGTCAGGAGGATCATATAAGAAGCGACTGTGGACAGCCAAGAGTGAGTGGCCGAGACTGTCGCGGAGAGCGCTTGTGCACGCGGCGTGCGCCCCGCCGGGGCCAAGGTTAGGAGCCGGAAGTTTTGCTGTTGTTTCGCCTAACCGTTGAAGTTTGTTTCAGCTAATAAATGTTTTTTAGTTCTCCAGCAGTCTCTGACGGCGTTCCTTGGGGCGGACGGCCACGAACCCCACAGTATGAAGGCCTTATAAGAACGACGTGCACGGAGTATGGAGAAGGTTTATTGCGTCGCGACAGCAGGAATGGCCTTGAGGTGACGTCGACGCCATGCAAGCCGACGATGAAAGGGTCTGAATCTAGACGTGCATGCGAGATATTTATTAAGGCAACATCCCTTTATCGCTAATATGTAAAGAAGTCAGGCGCAGGCTTCATGAACGCGAATGTTAAGGTCAAGTGGACCGATTCCGGAGATGATGCAACAGGCTGAAGTGCAGAAAGATTCAAGGCGGCGGAGACGTAGCAAATGAATGCAGTAACCGCATGCCAAGTGAGTCACACGCTTTTAAAATTAGTGCGTCAGGGGAACCAAACGTCCATTAAAGGGACACTAAAAAGCTAAACTATTTTTCTCATATTAGTAAGGTACTCTTTCACGATACCAAAAACACCACGCTTGCTGCGAGAAGACGCTTAGTAAGCGAGAAAACGTGCAAAAACAAAATGTGGGTGGCGACACCACGTTGAAGTTTCCGCACCATTCGCCGTGATGTCACGTGTTTTGACGGCGCCTACTAGGCACTACGTAGTTCCTAATTGGTAAAAATGAAGTACATTGTCCTCTGAGGGGGCCATAGACTTAAGATGCCAAGTTTGGGGAAATTTTGTTGAGCCAATGGCGCCAAAATACAATAAATACTCTTTGAAATCCGTGACGTCACGCGGGGAGCTTTCGAGCGAAATTTAAAAATGATACTTTGATCTTGATTATCTCCTCTATTAATAAACCTATGATGGCAAAATTAACGACATTAGAGTTCTCAGAGCAGAATTTAGCGATCTAAAACGATACATTGTTTCTCTTTAGTGTCCCTTTAAGGCGAATGACAGGTGAACTGTGGGTAAAACAAACATGAAGTGAACTATAAGTCAATGGAATGTGAACAAAGCAGTAAGAGTAGGTTAATCAAATATCAAAATGAGTCAAGTTGAACCAAACGTTAATGTTAATAAAAGGTGAATCTAACGTGGATTAAAACGCTGGCGACCGCATCTCAGCCTATAGGGAGTTTGAGAATTTTGGCCACAAGGAGCTTGGGGACCCAAGAAGCTTGCGAGCTGTCAGGGCGCATGCGCAGAACCCAGGCCACTCTTGGGCTCCAGCGCTCGCGTTGGCCCAAGACCCAAAAATCGAAAAATAGCGTGGGTCCCAAAGGGGGTCTTGTGTCGTTCCCGCGTGCGACGAGACTGGACGAGAAATGGCAAGATAGCCAAAGGAGCCGTATGAGCCGCAGTCATCCAAATTCATTGGCTATGCGGCTTCTCAGATGGTACAGTGCGCGCGGGAAGAATGACTACCATGACTACTCCGCGAACGTCCTACGTGCGCTCGCATTATACAGTCGAAGACGATATTGCCTTACTGCGTGAAGTGCTAGCTACTAATCCGTTTCAAGAGCCGGTGCTGTGGCAACAAGTGGTGAGAAACTTTCAAGCAGGAAAGGGAAAGACATATTCTCTGCGGTCCACACGCAACCGGTGCGAGTTGCTGATGGCGCAGTTTCTTCCCAAGGACACTGCAAATCTTAAAAAGTAAGCGTACGCTTACCGTGCAACTTCTACTTGCACTAGGCGTGTGTTAGCTTGCGGACGTGGCTTACGCATTATAACTAGGGGTGTGCGAATATTCGAAATTTCGAATATTTTTCGAATAGTGTTGCTATTCGATTCGATTCGCACTGGAATTTTACTATTCGAACTACTCGAACTTCCCAAAAACAAATACAGTAGACACCCGATTGAAAGTGACCCTTCAGATTTTTAATATGCTTCACCACATTACAAACTCGTATTGCGGCAAAGCTGCCTTTCACGCTCCGTTACGGTCGAACTTTGTCGAGAGACAGTCAACGTCCGATTGAAAGTGGCCCCTAGTTTTTTTAATATGCTTCACCTCATTCAACCGCGCTACCGCGGCAAAGCTGCCTTTCAGGCTCTGCTACGGTCGCAAAATGTATTAAGAAAACGCTGGTTCCAATGGTTCCAACATGGAGATGAAAGATGTGGCAGAGGTGGGGGCTCAATTAACGCTGGACCTGAAATTTGGGCAGGAAGTGCGAAAATTCGGAAGCCGAAGCTTTTTAGCATCCAAAATTTCAGATGTTCTTATATATCGACGTCCAGGAGGCAGATCTGGAACTTGTCCGCCACATCAGTTGGGCTTCCACAGAAGTTCCACAGAAAAAGGAGGAGAGGCTGAGGAAACGGCATCTTTGCCTATCACGTGTAAAGTGTTGTCGGCAACACTTTGGTTGCACCAAACCATGTAGATAAATACAATTCGGCCTCTACATTGCCTCATTCTTGATGAGACAACTATGAAACACCACCCCACCAGTGCTTCATCAACCTAGCGAAAAGAAACACTTTCGTGTTGCTATCTCATAAGAATATGCTCAGGAATCCTCTCTTAACTTTTTTTTTCTCCAATTTCGCTTCGAAGTATTCGAAAAATACTCTAGAAATATTCGAGAATTATTCGAAAAATATTCGATTCGATTCGCACTCACACTTCAATATTCGAATTCGCTTCGCACCCAAAATTTTGCTATTCGCACAGCTCTAGTTATAACCTTACAGCGTGTGTAAAGCTCGTTTCGCTATGGTAAGTTGAATTCGTAATGTCTCCGGAGGAATGCGAAGCCGCGCCTCTTGCGTTGTGTAGTTGTGCATGCCGAGGGAGCTTGTAAGGCCGGTCTTAACGAGAGACGCGACGAACGCGCACGTGGGATGGAACGTGCGCATGTCGCCTTTCGGTCGGCCCTGCCTGTGTACGCTAGCGGGCAATTGTTAAAAGCTTCAATCGCTCCCACATGAACGATGAACGTGTGAGCGTAAAGCCACGAAGCGGTTGCACGAGCGGTAGTCGACGTGCCGTTGTAAAGAAACGGTGTAAATGAAACACTAGGTCAACGGTGTGAGACAAAATGTTCCCTGAATTCCCATATTTTGTGAGCACATGTTTGGAAAGAGTGTTATGTAATTGCCGATTTTTTTGCAAACACACGCCGCAATTACGCTCATGGAGCATTTTATACTTTTTTGCGGCATCGTATGTTTGTGCCATAACACCCGTACAGTTTGTTAGCGTAGTAGCGAAATCATAAGCGTTTAAGGTTTGTCATGCCCACACAACATACGAAGCTGACTGCTTTCTGTTATTGCAGGTCGGTAACCGAGGATCAGACTCCAAAAAATAGAAACTCCTCACAGAGATTCTAGCCCTTGCAAACGAGTTTAGATTTGTCATCAGAGGTGCCAACATAAAGAAGGTAGTTGCCTGAGTGCACCAACAAGCAGCACCATCTTACCGCAAAGCTGCAACTGTGGAACGTCGCGTGGCAAACGAAACACGGGACACAGCAGCGGCAGCGGCAGCGCGCTGTGATCAACTGCGCAACATTGAGGCGGACGGTATAGTGCAAGCTTTCTAATGAAACAACGAAGGTTCAGTCACAAGTGTGACCATGTAATTTATACAGTCGGCCAAATCATTACCTACCGTGCGCGAGCGGTAATTTTTTCTGTGAGTGTTCGCCAGATGACTGAATGAAGTTCTAAAAAGGGCAAGTGCATGCCCACAAAGCACATGCCAACAAAGCACATGCCTACAAACCAATCTTTTGCAACCTCGCTCCCTCCTATGGCTCTGACACACAGAAATGTCGCCGCTGCGTGCGCTTGGGTGTTTGGGTGGCTGTACGTATCCGCACTTGCATTAACAGTTATTGGGCATACCAGCTGCATGAATCCAGCAAACTACCAATTTATGTACACAAATTTGTTTAGGTGATGCATCGAATACAACGTAGGAAAACTTTGTGGCGAGATAGAAAGTTATAAGCAATTGAATAATAAGGCAATTAAGCATGTTTATCATACTTTCACTTTCTTTGCAGACTCCGATTTGGAGGCCACAAGAGCGTCACAAATTTTAGAGGGTATGTACACGGATGATTACGAAGATTTCCCAACAGGAACTGCGCAAAGCGCAGGGTATATCGACCCAGGCAACCCACATGAACACGCCACCTCTCCAGCACCACAAGAGAGCGAGCCACAACCTCCAGTCAGCAGCGTCCCAAGTCGCACACAGTCACCTGGATCGCAGCCCGACCATCTTGACGCGAGAAGTTTGGCGCCAGGAGCAAGGAGAAACACGGTTCAACCCTCCAATGCCTAGCTCATCAATTGCATGTGCTCGAGGACCAGCACTCAGCAAAGGAGAAGAGGCAAGCGACTCATACTTTTCTCCAATTATCCTCGAAGAAAGCAGCGGCCGTCCTGTCATCCTTCGCCGTCCATGTTTTATAGCGCTGTTTTGTTAGCTGCGTCCAAACAAAAAAGCTCGCTTCAAACATATTTGTGTGCCTAACCTACAGACATATTGTAAAGTAGGTCATCCCTGCTGTTTTAAACTTCAGTCCTAGTTTCCTGACTTAAACGTGAATGTTGGGCCTCACGGTAATGCGTAGGCAAGCTTGTACTGCGGAAGGGTGAAAATGAAAGTGTTCTTCTAGGCTTTTGTCATCGCACTGAGACATGGGCTATACATATACAAGCTGTCCAAAAAACTGCCGTACTTACTAGAATCTAAGCCGATGTTTTTTTCGAAAAAACGATGTGCAAAAGTGGGAATTGCAAAGCAAACTGGAATTCCAAAGCAAAGATATGTTGAAATTGTGCGAAAAACGAAAACAGTGGCAACCAGAGATGTTTATACTAACGCGAGTGAACATTTTCGCGCCTGTCACATAGGCCAGCTGGGAGAGGGCATTGTCGGCGCTGAAGTTTGTTACAGCGAAGGCTGTTATGAGATCACAACAGCTGATTTTGGCGCCATAGTTGTCCACCGCCGCTGGTGTCCGTGACCGCTATCGCATGAAACAAGAAAAAATGAAATGAAAAATAAGTTTCTAGGATCGGATTGATGAATCTAGGATCAATTCTCAAACTCTCTATTTTCAGTTGTGATGCCCAGGTGACCGAAACAGAAAAAGAACGAGGAAGTAACACTGCAGTGGACCGATAACGTCAATGTAAATGAATGACTGTCACATTAGGCATATAATTTCGTTTACCTTTATCTAAAGATACTGTAAAGATACGCTCTGTTCGCCACTCTCAGTTGTGGGAATCGAGCGCATCACCACCCGATAACACGTGCTGCGCAGTTGGGATGCGCGCGTCCTACAGATTGCCTAGAAAAGCGCGAGCCGACCCGAAGGGCGGGGAGTTGGCGACGGACTGGCGATGTGTATGCGCGCGTGTGGTGGACGGCCGGCGTGGCGAAGGATGAACTGAACCGTTGATGGCATGTGTTGTGGCTGCGAGGACGCTCAGTTGTTAGGTTAACTTTTGGCCGTTTCTTTTACTAATAAATGTTTTTTGAGTTGTGAGGCAGCGCTGTATCCCGTCATTTGGCCAGACGACGAGAACCCCTACAAGTGGCGCCCAACGTGCAAGTGGCTTCGTCTGAGCAGCAAGATGGATGCGGCGTTGCAGCGACTCCTGGAGACAATGGAACGCCTCGACGTGGCCTCAGCAGTGTACTGCGCGGCGCGGGGACACGCCGAGTCCGCGGCCTATTGCGCGGCGAGGGGCGTTGCGGTCCCAACTATGGACTGCGGGCAATGGCCGCCGCTCCCAGTTGGGCGCGGATGTACGCCAGCGAAAGACAACAACAATGCCGGTGGGAAGGCTCCAGTTGGGCCGCTACCGGTGGACCAGGCCCCGGCAAAGGCGGCAGGCCAGGATTACAAGGACGCCGCGGCAGACATAACTACAGACGGCGGAGACACGAGTCCCGTGGCTGAGGAGGCCATGGTCGTGCATGCCGGGGACAACCATGACATGGGAGCGGGGATGCTGGCAGGCACACCCCTGGTTGGACAACCGAGCATGTCGGCTAAAGGTGATGGAAATGACGACGTGTGTGACATCGAGGGTGGTGAGCTGCACCACCGTATGGACGACCCCGCAGCGCACGGCGACATTGCGCCCGAGAGACATGGCAAGGAAGAGGACGGCTACAGCTGGGACAACAAAAAGAACGCTGTGGGAGATCCTGCTGCCGCCAAGGACGAAGGCGCTAGTCACGAGACCAAGGAGGCCTCGATCGTGCAAGCCAACGACGACCACGGCTTGGACGTCTGCATGGAGGAAGAGATCCAGGCTGTTGCAGCGCAAGAGAGGGCGAGTGTGGAGGCGCCGAAATCTTCCGCGGGTGCCCCCACCATGACATGCGCCGCAAAGAAGCCTGTAACAGCAGCTGCAGGAAAGCCTAGACAGAACGCAGCGAAAGGCAGCAAAGCCACGCCCGTGAAGGCCGTCACGCCAAGAAGGAAAGCTGCCACGCGGGTAGGCACGAAGGCCGCGGCCGCTCGCAATCGAGACAGAGAGTACGGCTCCATAGCAAGGCCGACTTCTAGCACAGCGGCGAGGACTGTGTCGGCGGAAACGAAGTCGCCATCGTCGACAAGCCCGACATCAGTGCCAAAGACCGCATCGGCGGTGCGCCAGACGACGGTAGTTAACACCAGCAATGATCCTACGGAAGACAGCAAAGATAACCAACGGCAACGAACTTTTTCTCAGGGGGGGAATGTGTGGGAATCGAGCGCATCACCACCCGATAACACGTGCTGCGCAGTTGGGATGCGCGCGTCCTACAGATTGCCTAGAAAAGCGCGAGCCGACCCGAAGGGCGGGGAGTTGGCGACGGACTGCGACAGATTCTGCGCTTCTGTGAAGCAATATTTACATATCTGCTAACGTGACTCCTCGCCCAACAATATTCCTATAAGAGGTCTTCTGCCGAAGCTCTCTCAAGCATCAGCTCCGCGGTAGAATACTTGGCTACCAGAGAGAATGCCTGGGTTTGAGGTCGTTTTCTTTTTCAACGTGCGTCATAGCTGCAACAGACACCGCTATGAAAATCTGCCCTTAATTGTGATGAGCTCATAACAGCTTACGCGGTATAAGAGGAGGACACGTGAGTTCTTTGTGCGAGTGAGAAGAATTGTATTCTCAGTCAGGCATTTTGTTGATACGAAGATGAATCAGTCGTTCGGACCTCGGGCCTCCTTTCCAGAGGATAATTCAGGAAGATCGCGGGAGGTGATCCCGTAGTTGAATGTGTTTTTTTAGCAATGGCGCCAGCCAACCTCCATCGTCTAACAAGGCCACCGCTTAAGCAATGTAAAGCTTGCCTCTTGCGGACCATCCATACACCACCACTTTTGCCGAATTCTACGTATCAAACGTGGGCTAAGCACATAAATGCGTAACCATCGAAATGCGGATTCTGTGGCTGGGAATCAATCATGAGCCCTCGAGCTTAGAATCGCAAATCGTTACGTGATAACATACCACAGCGGGTAATTGGCATAAATATGGCAGGGAAAAATAGACAAAATTCTGGCAGGTCCCACGCATAGTGGGAATCAACTTCACGCGAAGAAGTCAGTGAGTGCATAGGCGTGCGCAGGGTTCCCCATCAGGGGGGGCGAAGGTTCATCGCAGTGCCCCCCCCCCCCACTATGCCAATGTACGAGGCAGATTTTGCGCCCTCCCTCTTAGGTGATATGAGTGCGCCCCCCCCCCCCTGTGCGCACGCCTATGAGTGAGTGCCTACTTATGCTGCGATTTTTGCTGCGATCAAAGCGTTACGAGATGAATAGACGTAGTAGAACCGCAAGGCGGGCGAGTTGGAACCTATCCATTCTTCGGTAGCGCACAAACGGACCAAACACGAAGGAAGCGCTTGTATACCGTCTTCTTCCGTCGTGTTTTGTCCGTTTGCGAGTTACCTAAGAATGGATGAATAGACGTTTTTGCGTAAATTGGGTAGTTGTGGGCGTATCGCAGGTTTACCAAGCACGTCAACTGCACTGGCGCTAAAGTACACTTGTGTTTCGACGTAATAGCGGCACTCGTGTGAGGGCTCTGCCGAGCTGAGTTTCGTCGAAACGAAATGCACGTTACGGTATCACGATCCATGGATATCATAAGGTTATCATAAGGAACAGGCTATCTGGATATCATAAGGAACAGGCCAACCATCAGGTTGGCCTGTTCATCCGGGGTCGCTCAACGATTGATGCTGCGCACGTGGCTGGTGGAAAACGTTTCACGACGTTCGGAACAGACACGTCATATCACGTCGTTCATGCCATGACCCGTGAATTGTGTTCGTCATGCACTCATGCTCTCGTATGCGAAATTCGGCATATACGAAGTTAAGGAGTCGGCCACGAGAGCACCTAGACGTAGACAGACAGACAGACAGACAGACAGACAGACAGACAGATATGCTCAAAGTCGCAGAAGTTCGCTAAAAATGCTTCGCATCTAAAAAAAATTACGCCATCTCCCACTAAAGGGAACCATGTGGGGATGCGAAGCAGCCCATGGGTCGACTTAAAGTTCCTTTCATCACGGGCACCTTGCCCGATGTTAACGCGTCCTTGCAAGTGGAGCACACCACGAATTCACTGTATTTGCTGTTGCTGTTACTCGTCCCGAACTCTTGTTGGAGCATGCCACGCGGGTTCATCGCGCGTCAGCAGAATCTCGTTCTCCGACGCCATGACATGATTGCTGAGAGAGTGTAAGGGGGAGAAGCCACAGCGTCTTACCCAGCCCCTTACACAGGCCCGAACGCGCTAGCGCGTGCCAGCGCGTTCTGACTAGGATACAATGCGTTGGTTCATCGCACGTTTTAAGTGCTCTACACGTATCATCATCAAGGCGGTCGAAGAACAAAAGGAAGAAGACTTCCCCTTGGCGCGAGCGCGCGCTCAATATGTTACAGATGTATGCTAGGTGGTAGAAAGCGGACGGTCGCCAATGGACGGGCACAGCCCCGAGCAAAAGCTGCTTCGCAACTCAAAGAGATGTGGATGAACAAAGCTCACTCCTCAACCGGAAAAAACTGGAGAGAAAACAATCAGGCGATAACGGATTGAATAACCTCAGACATTAAGGAAATTGGTATTGGTGCTGAGACCATCTTGAGGACATGAATGGGCACAAATATTACCGCATAAGTGCACATATGTGCCACATGAGTGAGTGAGTTGAGTGAGAATGACTTTATTCAGAATATCCTGAGGAGGCCGACCCGGAGCCGTTAGGCCCCCAAGTCAGCCTGGAGGCTCCGCCCAGGATGGCGCTGGCAGCGGAAGGCTTGTAGCGATATCCCGGGCATAAGCGTGCGCAGGGTTGCCCATCAGGGGGGGCAAAGGCTCATCGCAGCGCCCCCCCCCCACACCCTACTTCGTCAATGTATGGGGCAGATTTTGCGCCCCCCCTCTTAGGTGATTAGGGGGCGCCCCCCCTGCCCCCCTGTGCGCAAGCCTATGATCCCGGGCCCTCTGGACCGCCTGCAGTTGCTGCTTGTAGTCGTTGCTCATGCGGACTTCCTGCCAAGCCTCTTGGGTGCTGAGTTGTGCTGCGCTGTGGGTAGGGCACAGCCAGAGCATGTGTTTGAAGTTACAATAGGGATGCTCGCAAAGCGAGCATGTGGGAGGTGTGTCGGGGTTGACTCTGTGTAATGTGGATGGTGTTATGTACGTGCGCGTTTGAAGTCTTCCGAGTGTTAGTGCTTGTGCTTTGTTAAGTTTTGGATGCGGCGCTGAGAAGGTGCGTCTTTGTCCCCGGTAATGTGAAGTGATTTCGTGGTATGTGAATGTTTGATCTTTGCTTCTTAGAAGCTCGTAGCACATCCCCCTGGAGGGGTCGTTGTCCGCGGCGCGGCGTGTGAGTTCATGTGCCAGACGGTTGACCTCGTCGTTGGGGTTGCAGTGGTCGAGTCCAGTTATCCGGCCCATGTCCGCTGGGAACCAGGATATGTAAATTTGCGCTTTTTTTTCTTCAGTGAGCGTTTCTTTACTCTCGTATTCTCGTATTGCGTTGACGGTGAGTTTAGCGGTGCTTCTGGCTACAAGGCCAGCCGTGAATGCTCGTGTCGCCGTCTTGGAGTCTGTGTGAATTTTGTAATGGGCTCGGCGGCTCTGCAGGGCTTGCGCGATCACCATTTCCTCTGCTTCGTGGGCATGCCATGTTTTAACAGTTGCCGCGTTTAACAACTTTCCGGTTATGTCAACGACCGCTACGGCAAACGCCTGCCCGCCGTGGTAGCGGGCGGCATCTACGAGTAGTGCGTGCGTGTTGTGCTTCTTTGCCTTGTTTATGAGCGCCCTCGCTCTGTCCTTCCTTCTGACTTCGTTGAGCGTTGGGTGAACGTTGCGGGGGATTTGCTCAACTTTAGTGTGTTTCCTCACATCGTTGGTGAGTTTGGTCTTTTCGTCTGGTTGAAAAATGGGGCGAATGCCCGCATCTCGGAGAATGAGATGGCCTGCCTGCGTCGTTGGTAGGCGCGTAATCTGTGCTGTTTTCTGAGCTTCAAAGATTTCTTCAGCCGTGTTGAGGAGCCCAAGTTGCTCGAGCTTCTCGTTGCTCGTGCTATTGGGCAAGCCGAGTGTCGTTTTCAGTCCCTTGCGGAGCATGGCGTCGACCTTTTTGATTTCGACCTTGGTTAGTTTCAGGAAGGGAAAAGCGCATGCTATGTGACTCACGAGGAAGGCGTGATACGGTTTCAAGATGTTGTCTTCTAGAAGGCCTGCTCTCTTGTTGGCGATTCTACCAATGCCTCTTGCAAAGTCGTTTGTGCTTTTTTCTAGGCGTTTGAGCGCCTCCGTGTTGTGGCCCGCCTTGGCGCTTAATATAAATCCGAATGCCTTGACCGTATACTTGCGGTATCGTTTGGTGGTTCATAGCTCTGAGCAGTACTTGCTGCTTCTTTGGGCTCGAATTTGGTCGTGGGTCGAAGAGCGTTAGTGTAGATTTGGTGGGGGAAAGTGCGAATCCGGTTGGCCAAAGAAATTCTTCTGTTGTATTCAGAGCTTGTTGTTGTATGCTTTTCATCGTCCCGTATGAGTGGCCACCTCGGACCCAATGGTAATATCGTCCGCGTATATCAGGGGCGTAGCGAAGGGGGGGGGGGGGTTCAACCCCCCCCCCGAAATTTGTCAATTTTGCTTGCGTGTATATACCCGCACACATACAAACGTAGGCACGAACGTATGGTTGGTATGGTTAAGTATGGTTGACCCCCCCCCCCCCCCCCCGAAAAAAATTTCTGGCTACGCCCCTGGCGTATATGGCATGGTGCACGGAGGGGATTTGATCCAGCTTCTCCGGTAACCTGTGCATCGCCACGTTAAAGATCAGGGGCGAGAGCACTGACCCTTGCAGGGTGTGGACATTTCCGAGTCGTTCGGGTTCGCCGCATTGCTGTCCTATGCGGATGGTGGCGGTTGTGTTCGCCAGAAAGGCTTTGGTGTAGTTGTTTAAATTCTCGCCCAAGTTCATGTACGAGATTTCTCTCGGTATGTGTTCGTGCTTTACTGTGTCAAAGGCCTTGGCCAGGACCACGGCTAATATGGCCTTGGGCGTATGCTGGAGTCCGTAGCTTATGTGCTCTCTTAACATCAACATGGTGTCCTGTGTGGACAGTGCCCTTCGGAAGCCAGTAGTGTTGTGTCGAAAGAGTTCATTGCTTTCAATGTGGTCCGTGATGCGGTTCCGTACTGCGTGCTCGGCTACCTTTCCGACGCACGATGTGAGTGATATGGGCCTTAAGTTGTCGATGCTTAGCGGCTTGCCAGGTTTCGGGATGAGCGAGACTTTGGCAGTGCGCCATTCTTGTGGCACGGTACCCGTTTCCCATGCCTCATTTATCTTCTTAGTGATAATTACGATTGCTTTATCGTCCAGATTTCGCAGCAGTTTATTTTCCATGCCATCTGGGCCTGTCCCCGATCTGCCGTTGAGTCGCTGTAGCGTGTAGCGTATTTCAGCATCACTGAAGGGTTCGTCTAGCTTCTCTTGCGGCCGACCTCCATCTGAGGGAATTTCGTTATCCCAGGTTACGGCTTTGCTTTCAAGTGGGAGGTATTTTTCGGCTAGCGTTTCGATGGAATCTTGGAGGCCACCATTTTCCGTGACGTGCTTTTGCACTAACCGTTCAATTTGCAGCTGGGTGCCGCCTCTGGTTGGTTTGTCGCTGTCTGCCATAAGGTTCTTGAGTAGCCCCCATTTGCTTCCTCTGCGCATTTTGCCGTCTGCTTCGTCACATGTTTTGTTCCATTGCTGTGCGCAGAGTTTTTTGCCGTGAGATTCAATCTCGCGGCCAAGCTCCGCGATTTTTGCGCGTAAGTGTCTGTTCAGCTTGTTTTTTCTCCAAGCTTCTTTGAGGTCATGCTTTGTCTGCAGCAAACTGGCAAGATGGGAGTTCATGGCCTGGATGGACTCGTCCGTCTCGACTTCTTTGGTGGCTTCGTTTGCTGCCTTCTGTAACTCGTTTAGGAGGACGTCGTGCGATATGTCCGGACTGCTCTTCTCCTCCCTTTAGTTTACGAAACTGGTCCCAGTCCGTGATTTTGAATTTTATTGGCGCTTTGGTCTCGTTGTTGATAGTAATTTCCAGAATGTAGTGGTCGCTACCTAGGCCCTCGGAGAGGTTGTCCCAGGTAGCTCTGACGTTCTTGGTGAAGGTTAGCCCTTACAAAAATTCTCATTGAAAAACCATTGAGAAGTTATTGAGCAATGTCAACAGATGGCACTGAAAATACATTGTGGATCAATAGAAAAACTGTTGAGAAAACTGTTGACCAGTATTGAAAATTGGCCCGCGACTTTCAATTGAAAGACCATGTTGTAAATCAACATCGATATATCGTTGAGAGGAAAAGAAACGTCAATTGAAAATGCATTGTGGATCAATAGAAAAACCGTTGAGCAAGCTATTGACCAGTATTGAAAATTGGCCCGCGACTTTCAATTGAAAGACCATTACGCAAATCAACATTGATTTATCATTGAGAGGAAAAGAAATGTCAATTAAAAATACGTTGTGGTTCAAGTGAAATTTCGTTGCGCTAGCTGTTGACCAGTATTGAAAATTGGCCCACGACTTTCAATTGAACGACCATTAAGGAAATCAATATTGATTTATCGTTGAAAAAACGGTGAACGTCAAATTGAAACATTGTTGATAGGGTTTTCACATTCAACACTGAAAGGTCAATGAAACATGGGTGACGCTCATAGCCTGACTGAGATCATTCTTGATTTGGGAAAATGGCCAAATGTATATGTAAGTACATGTGTACTGCAGGCCTAGCTATGTCACCTTTGGCCTGCAGTACATAAGTGCCTACATTTTCATTTGCCCATTCTTTCAAAACAACAATAATCTCAATTACGCAACATACATTCAGATTGCTGCCAGCTGGAATAAAACCTTTAGCATCATCGTTTATGAATACACTGCTTGTTTTTCACACGCTGTAAGATGCAGCAAAGGAGGTAATGTTTAAAACTTACTCAAATCCGTATTATATCTCGAAGTCTCTCACAGCCAAAGCTATATACCAGTCTCCTCTACCAACAGATATTCACACAGGTCATATTTTAGCAGTATACATGGCTCCCTTTGTCCATTCAGGTAGTGTTTGCAGGGTGCAAACACCTGTGAGTAAACGACACTTATACTTGCACCCGAGATTGGCGACACCAAGGCACATGCCAAGCAGCAACACATTAACACTGCCATGAACTTCTGTTCTTCTCTATTAGCTTGTTTTAATGGACACTAGCCGAGTTTCTGTGTAACTTGGGAAAAAAGAAGAGAACAGTTTTCTAAGTAAAATATTTATTTTTGAGCAACAACTTTTGTTCAAGTTTCTAAGTATTTGTGGTTTGACATAGCAAGAACTTCCCACTGTAATGTGCAAACCGCATCCAAGTTGACAAAATAAGTTAAACACTATGTAAAGCACCACTTTAATAAATAAATTTTAGACAACTACAAGTATCAGAAGGTAAAAAAGCGCATAAACACTACTGGCAAGGCACACACACTACGGGAAGAAATGTGCAGAAGGAGTGAACAGGGCTCACACTGGTTTCAAAGCCCAAATTCAAGGATCTTCAAGGATTCCTATAGAAGGTTCTTGGAGGATGGAAGGCAGCATCACAAGTATCAATTTTCTGCTCTAACAAAGTTTCCAAAACAATACGGGGAGCTTTATGCATTTGAAGTAAAAAATGGGATTTAGCCAAGTCAGAACCGAGAGACAATGAAGCCAAGGAAAGTATAAAGGACATAATTTGTAGGTTTTAACTGTAGAGTAGTAATTATGACATAAATGGCAAGGAATTAAACAGGATGAAAAATCAACTTGCTGCTGATAGGGACCAAATCTACAACCTTGAGATAATGCGTCCGATACTCTACCTGATCATATTAGCTTCCTACTGTGCACAAAATTCACAGCATTAATGAAGCTGCTGGGACATCTTTTATATTAGATAAGTAATCTTGTTCAGTTCCCCCGTCTCACTTTTTCAGGCATTGAGAAACTGTTTAGTTTCATGACGGTGATGTACGACGCTTCTACTTTTTCCGAGTACTGACCTGCTAAACAACAAAACAGTAATGACCGCTTCAAAATTTTATCCCCAATTTTTACAATTCGATCGTTGAATACATTTTTGACTCCATGCAGTCATCATGCTTCTCCTGTTTTTGGGCTTTGATAACAATTGAGTCAAGTGCGAATTGGATTTATGCCAGTAGAGCAATCAACTTAGCAAATATCCTCTACATATAAAGTCAAGGTTCTTGCCTACACAAAAGAGCAATAACAATCACTACATGGGAGTCAATCACTAAGCCTGAGCAGCAGTGCCATCAGCTTTAGTCAGAAGTACTTGGTTTCTAACACAAAGCATCAACTTTTTTTTTCACATTTTGCCTGCATTATAGGACAGTGGATGTTTGTTGAGCTAGAAGATCTATCACAAGTAGTGAGCTTGCTATAGAAGAAGAGAAACTAGCATAAGCGCTGGAAGTGAAGTCGAGTCCCAAGAAGCCAAATCAAGAGAAAGGGGGAGAAGGCGGACCGACAGTTGCGGAAATGAAATGAATGATCGGTAAAGCAGTGATGCAAGCAAGGTAAACAGAGTAGCCGAATCATCACTGAGCATGACATGTTCCCTCAGTTTGCTAGACAAATGTTTACAGAACACCGAAAGAAATTAGTATTGTCAATATTGGACACTATATGCTAAGAAATTCCAAGGGTTTCAGGGCTTTAAAAATGTACTTTTACTTTTTCAAGGGTTTTCAATCGTTTCAAGGACCTGCATGCACCCTCAGTAAAGGAGCAGATCACAATTTAAAGTGGAATGTGTGCCCTATGAATACCACCAAAATATACGATTGCGAACTTGAAGCTTGAATGAGCGCTCACTTAATGCAACTGTGCATAAACTTACACATTACAATATTGACACTTGACTAGTGAATGCAATTAACGTTAAATTAGTGTAACAAGATTTTTCATACACTTGCACATTATAAAATCACAGTCGTTCACTATTAGTAGCACCACCCCTCTTCATCTGTTCAGGCAACTTCGGTTCCCTCGACAGAAGTGGGGCCAAGGTATTCTTTACATTCGTGGCCAGCGATTTGTGACAGATGAAGCCTGCGACAGAAGGACAGGGCACTTATAACTAAAAGTTCCACTAGAAAAATATAACAATCTTTGCACACGTCACGATGAAATTATTTGATTAGTTCTGTATGGGTATAACTGCAGTGCATGACCAGCACATTGCGTTCCCCAGTAAAAATGCAAAAGAGGGCAAGAACGAAAAGCACGCTGTGCCAGAGCTTTATGAATACCTTCTATGTCAAAGGTGTGAACCATACTTTACCACTTTGGCTGCAACACAATTTTCAGCTAGACATATAACAAACATAAGAGGAGAGACAGGGCAGACCTCTTGCCTTCAACTGCTTAAATTCATTCGCAAACCCAGAGTATCCCCAATGGACAAACAAATGATCCAACAAGTGTGCCAGAATATCATTTAAGCAGGCCAGCAAAAAAAGTTTCACTGGCGACAGAAGTCACTGTTGCTAAGCTTCTTAAGATACGCCACTTCTTGCCCAGCGAGTTCAAAAATGGCACGCTTACATATTTATCACCAGCCATGAAAATGCAGCAGTCTTACTGCCTGTCTGTCTAGAGAGCTGTCAGAGCCCACTTATCTAGTTAAAAACACGAGTTACGTTTTTAGTTTTAACAGTCAAATAAATAGAGTGCATTGCTCAGTGGATTTGCTTGCACGTAAAGTGACTTCCTTGCATGTCTGATTGTTTCAATTTCGTCAGCTGAAGCCTAGCACTCTCTGGCAGTTGAGCTGCCAAAAAGATTGAGCTGCCTCTGCCCCTTCACTCTTCATTTTCCTGTTCAGCATAGGCGTTAGGAGATATGTCACAGCTAAAGCAATCACACAAACTAGCCCAACTCTCTTATTTAACTTTGCCTACTGAGTAACAATATGTTTACTAAGAAAACTTACAAAAACTACGAGACATTTTGAAGTAATTTTGTCTGTTCACCCAAGTGAGATGCAAACAGCTTTTGGAAGTTCGTATCGTGTAGCATATTTTCATTGCTCCTAAACAAAATTCCACCACGCCACAAGAATTAAGAGTAGCTTCAATTTAATTTGCATTGTACAAGCTGATATGCTGTTAAGTGCATTTTGTATGTCATAATTACTCTTCATAGGCTTCTCTACAAACAAACCTAATAACACGGCTGACAATGAAGTGTGTTTTCAAACTTCAGAACACCATTTTACTTTGGCTTTACTGCAGTTATGCAAGCTGGTTAGACTAAAGCCTGCAGAACACAACAGCTATAAGAAATGTTCTGTTTCAAAAGTGGCATACTCACTGTGGGATATACTTGTAAGAATATTTTTTTTTATAACTATAAACCCACACTTACTGACAAGCAGTCTACGACAACCAAATGCTCCTTTTGAAGTAAGAAATCACGAAAGAGTTGAACAGTTTCACAGTGGTATTCCAAGGTACATGTCACAGTTTGTAAGAAGCGAAAAATAGCAGACATCAAACGCCTGTTCAGGGCTGTTTGATTTAGTCAGCATGATGAAAAAAGTTAAACACGTTTTCCCTAACTTAGTGGCGAAGTTGATTGACGGCGTGTTATAAATGGGCTAGGTGCTTACCGGCAAACAAGCACCAAACATCACATGCAAATATAAGGGGACCACCAATCACACAAGACATCGAATAACTCATCTGGAATAAAATATCCTATTAGCTTGTAGTGAAGTTTTAAACAGCAGACGGGACAATGTTAACGACCAAGCTATGGAATGCGCAAACAATGTAATAATATCAGGGGTTTTATGACCCAAAACCACGATATGATTATGAGAGATGCCATAGTGGAGGACTCCGGAAATTTCGAACACCTGGGGTTCTTTAACGTGCACCTAAATCTAAGTACACGGGCCTCAAACATTCTCGCCTCCATCAAAAATGCAGCCGCCGCGACCGGGATTCGATCCCGCAAACTTCGGGCGCCATAACCACTAGACCACCGTGGCAGGGGCCAAACAATGTAAAAAAGAATATGGAAGTCACTGAGCATTACAGTACAAGGAGTGTGCATGCAAAAATTTGCTTCATCTGGTGACAAGATAGTCAGCACGCCATTAATAGATATGGCAGCGGAATTAACATCACTCAATGATAAGACACCTGATGTGTCCCTTTCTTCCTTTCCTCTGTGAAAATTACTTTTTGAAACTGCAATATATGGCTGGATTTTACTAATAACATTCAGTTCGTAGTCAGCACTCTGGCTGTGCTCTACCAGTCTTGCTCTTCGTTATTGCTGTTTTGCACATAAACGTAAAGAATAATACTTGAACGCCATAGTCCGCTGCCAGTTCATTGGCACAACTTGGTTAGGGCAAATACAATGCCAAACACGGCACTCTAACACACAAGCATGCATACCTTACAACTTGTTTTACCAAGTTTTACTTTATCATGAAACTCTGAAAATCAATTTGTTAATTCTGCCTCGCATAGATGTCCCAAGTTTCCTCAAACAGTGAGATATCCTGCTATGGCGCTGTGCAGGTAGCTGACAACATATTTTTTCAGCACATCCTACCAGAAGCAGGTGGCCACAAGCATGAATGGCCAAGTGGAACATGTATATGACATGCACTTGCTATTACATATTGTTTCCTGTCTTGGAGTTGCTCACAATATAGGAGCAATAGGTCTCTCAATTGAAAGGGTCTAAAACGGTCGATTTGTATTGATGGAAACAAATAAATACCATTTAATATGGCCTTGTCCAGACTTGCAGGAAGAACGCTTCCATCTTTCACAGCAAGCTGTCCACCACTTCAGTCTCTTGAGCTGCTGGATACATGCATAACAGATACCACAAAAAGTTCCGTCAACTTGTGCACAAAGAGTCCTTACAGTACACAAGTAGTAATATTAAGCATGATGGCTTAACACAGGCATATCATTATATACCAAAATTGTCCTCGAAAATAGGCCCAGGATGCATTAAGAACAAGTATTAGAGTAGCAGTGGGTCACTGCAAATAATTGTAATTTGCATTAGTTGTCGGATTTTGCTACAATTGTGTATTACAAAAGGGTGAGATATACAGCTTGCCATATAGGTAATTTGAACACAAGAAAACTCCAGGAGCACTCCCATCAAAATATTAAATAAATATACGTGTGCTCAATTTGCAGAATGGATGACAATGAGCCCATTTATTGTATGACATCATGAATGTGGAGATTTCAAAAAAGCTTAAGATTCAGTAAAAGAGCAAGAATGCCAGACGGGACAGAAAAGATTGAGCACTGTGTCAGTTTTTCTGTCCCTCTGCTGTTCTTACTTTCATTAAATCTTGGGCATGCTTTAGCAACATGCCCAATTTTCCTCTCTCTGAAACAACTATCCTTACTAAAGTCCATTCATGTGCAGACCTGGTCCTTTACACTAGAAGTGCCTGTTCAATTTAATAAGCCCTTGATCCACTCCCGTTCTTTTGTTCTTTAACCCTTTGCGGTCCAAAACCTTTACCCACTTTCCGGCTCTAGCGGTCCGAAACTATTTCGCCAGTTTCTGGCGCCACGAATAAAAACACAAGCTGTGGAAGAGAAACGCACAGGATATTTATTTTTGCTCCTGCATTCTGCAGGCAACTCTTTTAGTGATATTTGGGCAACGTATGATACCGCTCAAAGCATTCCCCTGTGTGCAGGCCAGGGTTATTACTGCAGGTTTCCACCGCCGCCGTCGTCGTCTTCGTCACTCACTTCTGTCGAATCACTGTCATCACTGTCTGGTGGAGGCACGTAATTCTCTTCCTCACTAAAGTCATCCTCGCTTTCG
The DNA here is from genome assembly GCF_013339695.2 of Rhipicephalus sanguineus. Lineage (NCBI taxonomy): Eukaryota > Metazoa > Arthropoda > Arachnida > Ixodida > Ixodidae > Rhipicephalus > Rhipicephalus sanguineus. The sequence goes on along the minus strand of NC_051181.1, from coordinate 34,233,119 downwards.
CTAAAAGCACCGCCGTAAAACGCACGCGGTGAAAACGTGGCCATGCTTCTCAGCGAACCGCGCGCGCGAGTGGGTACGCTCTAGGCCCCGTGCTGATCATAGTGCTGCACCCTAGTGTCAAAAAAGTAAAACCTCAACAAACAAAGCTCACTTATTCCTCAAGAGATGGCCCTTCATGTATACAAAAAATGCGCGCGACTCGCGGTGAGAAAACAGCAAAATTTAAACCATGAACACCCTTGTCGGGCGGGGCCCGACAGCGGACCGCTACGGCCGTGTTGCGTTGTCGGGCGCTGCCCGACAACGGACCGCAAAGGGTTAATAGCGAGGGCCTCGTGCCAGCAAACTTATGCCCTCAGGTAGCTCATGACGGTTTATTGATCAGCTACCAGCTCGTAGATTTCACGGGCTATGCGACACCAGCATGACTACGAATGCTGGTGTGGCACTGCCGGGATTACACACACAGAAGTGCCCAGTGGGGTGGATGAGAGAACGACTATGTCGTAGCTAGAGTGGTGGAGTATGAGATGCAACACTTTGTTGTAGGTTCAGGCCCTGGCAGCAGAATGTTTGTATTTTTGTCTACATTAATTCCTCTTTATGTCATAATTACTACACTACTTTTAAAAACTACGAATAATCTCCCCTATACCTCCCTTGGCTTCATCAGGTTTTGTCGAACAAAAAAACTGAGCCCCTTGATCTATTCCATTCTTTTTTAGTTTGTTCAATTTCTCAGTGCTGTAATCACGCCTGAGAACCAGTAACCTCACTGTGATCTGCAAACACATATACAGATATCAGAAATTGCATTCTCTAATTAACTACTTCATAAACTAAAGCAGCATTGTCACCAGTTTCACTGAATGCTAGATCTTAGTTGTACATCCTGCAAATAAGAACCCCCTTTCAATTTCCTCTTTCTTTAGCAAAGCACCAAGGAAAACAAGGACTATACAGTACAACACAATCAAGTAGTGTTTCAATGCACCAGCACAGCCTAAACCATTTACCATTTGGGATAAGAAGCTTTTGCAATGGTGCCATTCCCTGTTACAAGAATTTGTAGTAGAACGTGTATGGTTCATCAAAGAAAATATGAAATGGCATGTCAGATATCTGACCCAATTTTTATCACACAAACACAGCAACAAAAAGAGCATGTACTTGCTTAATAAGCTTAATTGAACTGACACTAAATATCAAGCACTCATTACCTACTTTTTAATTGCTGACTTGAGTGCAGTTGTTTATATTAGAAAGTTGTGGTGCATGACAATTTAGCGCATACCAAGTTTTGCTTGAAATGTCGTCCCTTCCTTGTCACGTGCAGTTCAGACACGCCGCGTGTCCCGCGCCCAGTTTCGATATCAACCTTAAAATTGGAAGTTGAATATCTCGGATAACGTGCAACTCACGCGATTTCAAAAAAAAAAAAAAACGGCATGCCACAACTTGGCACACACTATATCTTTTTAATATAAACTACCTCCCTCAATAATTAAAAAGTGGATGAACGAGTTGTTAATTAACAGCGTAAATGTAATTTTGCTTGCGGCAAAGTATTTCCGCCTCGACTTCAAGTTCATGAGCGAAAATGACAGGAGCCTGACTGTCACACAACGTTTATAAAAAATATGTAATGTCCAAAAAGAAAACACACACACTACATGCATGCTGTGCGACTTGATGTGTGTACTTCCTGTTACTACCAGTATCCATAGCGTGATTCACACAAATGCATTGCTTCAATGGGCATCCACCACACATCTAGGTGCTACGAGCCGCGACCTTGCGTAGCCAGAAGGCAACTGTGCTAATTACTTGCAAAAACGACGCAGCACGGTAGACGCCGACGCAACCAGAGACATATGCTCTGAGCAGTATAACTATAGCGTGTGCATGACAGCATTGTGTCTTCCTACCTGCGTCCCCGTCTACCTTTGCAAGTTAATTCATTATACCTATGCTTATGGAACTATAACTTCAATTGCATTTACACCACAGAAAGGGTGTGGAACGACCAGTATGTTTAAAAGCGGACCCACTTTTACGGCGACAAGGCAATGTGCAAGTCGCTCCAAGCGACGATCTCGTGCAGCCAAGTTATAACGGCTCAACAGCACAAGGCGTGCGTGGCAGGAGCACAGAATCCCGTAATGGAACGCGCATTCTTCAGCTTGTTTTCAACTGTAATCAACGCACACGGCAACCGCTCCACAGAAAGGTATAACGAAGAGCACAGAAAGCAGCGATACTAGCACAATGCATACTTTTTTAGCAGGCCCTTGCTCTTGCGCAGCATCCCTTCTGTGGTAACTGGCCGCCCGCCCAGGCGCTCTTACCTGCATAAAAGTTTCCATGCACTAAGGTAACTCAGTAACGCAATTTGGTAACATTCTTGAACTCACCGAGGTGTTGTATCCGCTGCGGCGACTGTCTCGTCAAACGGCCCGCGCTTGCGCTCTTGTTCAAAGCTCGCGTCCGTTGGTTGGTGCCACGACGACGCATCGCCGCCGTCGATTCCATGTCAAACAACGACCCGAACGTCCCGACACGCGATGTAAGTAGTACGTGTTCATTCAACAACGATAACCGCACGTAATATTGATAAACACGGTAAAAATAGATGCGCGAAACACCATTTCGTTCGCAGCGAGCGCAGGGAGCCTTTCAACGGAACCCGTTTGAAAACGTCACGTGTTCACTGACGTCTCTGCGCGTGCGCGTTCTTCGGTTTGAACTGATTGGCTCTCTCGCTCAGCGGGCGATTTGAATCCTTGAACTGAGTTGCGGCAACTCTCTCTCCCTTCCGTCGACTGCATCTCCCTGTTCATGGCCTCTGATACGCCGGCGCGCAATCTTGGAGGCCATAGCTTGTTCACCACTTCTTTCTCGGACGCGCGCCTGTACTGTAGTGTACAATCGGGCGGCCGCAACGCGTCAACCGCGTCTGATCGGTTCTTAATACTACTACTACTACTGCGCTTTTGCTGTTTAAAAATATACAGCATCTGTACACGAGTGGTACGTTTTAATTACTGCTAAAAGTAACAGCTGCTGTCTTTACGGCTGGCTAAGTGTGCACGTCCGTGCGTGTGCAAAACAAAAGCACGTCGAAAACCGGGGCCTTTTGACAACAAGTGTTCACTGTGCTCCTTAATACCTCTTCGCAGGCACGTAGGCAAGCCCCCCCCCCCCCCCCCCCCCGAAAGAAAAAAAAAAAAACTCGTTTCTACGTGCCTGCCTCTTCGTATTGAGCAACGAACCAATGGCACCATCAATGCCTCGCCCTTAGTGTGATTCAGCTGCAGCTTCTTTCTTATTGATGTACTTTGTTAGCCTTAATTGATATATTCTAAGTTGGGCATGTAAGCAAGTTACTATCAATTTGAAATTGCCCATTTAAACACTATTCAAAAGTACATTGCACGTCGTCGTAATAAAAGCAGGAGAAAATACTTATTTGTTGAAAGGCGACAGCTAATCTACAAAATAGTAGTTTAGCAAACTTCGTTTCTGGGCAAGTTCGTTTATATTCGAAAAGAAAGCCCACGTACTGTGTATACTGAATAGTAACAGAAACAGCAATACTGCACTGAATTCTGCTATTTATGTCTTTAAAGAGGCTGTTTTCCTGTGTTCAGCGTGACCGTTATCCCGCTTCGACATTGCGCTTTGGAGTATTCCATGAAATACGTTGTCCTTGGCAATGGACAAACGAAGGCGGAAAGACCATACGGTCCTTGCAGTTATATTAGTTTCTTTTGTGAGTTACTGTGTTCGTTAAAAGTGCGATCTATAAATACAACACAAAATTTACAAGTTTCGATGCGTTTTTATAGCATCATTGATCCCAGGAGGGTTAGAGTCAAAGAACCCGTGCATACACAAAAACTGTTCTCAGATGGTTAAATAAGACACTAGTGGTAAATAACGATGAGAACGACCGGCGAAATCAGGGGGGGAGGGGCGGGGCGGGGGGGGGGGGGGGGCGCGGAGCGAGCGCGCGCCTCCAGACCGGCCGTGGTTTTACAATAAAGGATCGGTCGAGAAGAGCGGACTGCGACGAATGTTCACAAAAGAAACGTGGAGTTTCAAAGGTAAGGTTGCGAGGAAGTTCTGTAGGTCCGGTGCACATATGGTTGGAGAAATGAAAGGGCGTATACTTACGAAAACTGCGTGCATTATACTGGTTTGTGAACGTTTTGGCCGTGGCACAGGCTTCGTCAGTCAGAACTTTGACCAGTGCGCACGCGCATGCGTTGCGCGTCCGTGTGTGTATTTGCGCGCGCGCGCGCGCGTGTGTGTGTGTGTGTGTGTGTGTGTGTGTGTGTGTGTGTGTGTGTGTGTGTGTGTGTGTGTGTGTGTGTGCGCGCGCGCGCGTTTTGGACTGACCTACAGTATCAAAATTTATGAGGCATTGATTGCACCAAGTTCCACTGGCAGTGAATAATGCCTCGATGGTATTTCGACATAATTGCGTCAATGACATTTTTATTCCAAACTATACTCAACAGAAATACTGTTGGTGAAATATTTCCTCAATTGTATTTCAAAATAATTGCGTCAATGAAATTTTTATTGCAAAGTGTTCAACAGAAATATTGTTTACGAATTATGTCCTCAATAGTATTTCGATAGAAATGAGTCAATAAAATTTTTATTGCAAAATGGTCAACAGAAATATTGTTTACGAATCATGTCCTCAATGGTATTTCGATAAAAATGAGTCAATGAAATTTTTATTGCAAAATGGTCAACAAAATTATTGTTGAGGAAATATTCCCTCAATAGTATTTCGATTGAAATGAGTCAATGAAATATTTATTGCCAAGTGCTCAACAGAATTATTGTCGACGAAATATTCCCTCAACGGTATTTCAATAGAAATGAGTCAATGATATTTTTATTGCGAACTGCTCAACAGAAATGTTGTTGACGAAGTATTGAAGCAAGTCAATGAGTATTGCGGAATCATTGATAATCAATAAAATCAATAATTCGATCATACTCCGGCAATGGAAAATCAACAGTCATTTTCATAAGGGTACCATTTCTGTTTCTACATACTGTCACGGGGTCGTGACGTCGACGAAGGCAGCAGTCGGCGTGTCCAAGGTGAAACTCTTTATTTGGCCGAACTTGTGACCGGGAAACGGAAAGTCAAGCTACAGAAACACACACACTGTACACTGATAGCGGCGAACAGAGCGTCGGCCGTTGATGAACTGCTCAGCGCTAAGGCGCGTCGGCATTTATACATGCGACATCAAACATTCACAGCCTTATCGTTGGTGGCCGCGTTAGTTCAACAAAAGACTGAGCTGTTCGCGTTTCCGCGCTCAAGTCTAACAGATCATCCCAAAGTAATCTGGAACATTCCCAGACATTCTGGCGCGGTTTGCGCAAGGCAGTAGTAATGGGTGTAGGGGTGCGTTAACATAAAGCATAGAAACAAAGGAGCGCGTGTGGCATTGCCCCCCTCTGAAAAAGGCATCGTCTCGATGCTTAAAGAGAAAATAGAAGTACACACACAAAGAAAGTGGAATAATATAGAAAAAAAGTACAGTCCTCATGTTCGCTAACGCGCAAAAAACGGCTTAAGGCGCACGACATGGACGACTTCAGGACGTGCGCGGCGCCGCTGAGAGTTCGAAATGCCGTCCGGGATAACCTCGTAGTCTAGAGCACCGAGATGTCGGAGCACGTTGTATGGTCCGAAGTATCGTCGAAGAAGCTTCTCGCTAAGTCCCCGTCGGCGTATTGGCGTCCAGACCCACACACGGTCACCGGGTTGGTACTCCATGTGGCGTCGTCGGAGATTATAGCGACGGCTGTCGGCCCTCTGCTGGTTCTTGATGCGCAGGCGGGCGAGCTGTCGAGCTTCTTCGGCGAGTTGCAAATAGGCGGCAACGTCGAGATCGTCTTCGTCGGTGGCGATTGGTAGCATTGCGTCGAGCGTCGTTGCCGGGCGCCTTCCGTAGACCAGCTTGTACGGCGTCATTTGTGTCGTTTCCAGCACGGCCGTGTTGTGTGCGAAGGTCATATACGGAAGGATGGCACCCCAAGTCTTGTGTTCGACGTCGACATACATGGCCAGCATGTCGGCGATGGTATTGTTTAGCCGCTCGGTGAGGCCATTGGTTTGTACGTGGTACGCTGTGCTCAGGCGGTGGCTTGTTTAGCATGACTTACATGTTTAGCATGTAAGCATGACTTACATGCCATGCTCACGGCCCATATATGTGCCCATGATGACCCAGCTGCGACGATCACTCCTCAGAGCCAAAACGCGGACAGGCCAACGGTTATAGCAAGCCTTCCGAAAATAATATCTAGAGCCAGAGTCCAGCCAACCCAAACACGCAAGCTCACGGAGGAGACGAAGCGCAACGCAGACAACCTCCAAAACCAAAATGGTCAGTGCTCGTAACGACATCAAGATCTGGTAGTGGAACTGTAATTTACTCCAGGAACGCAAAGCACCACTAACACAACTATTGCTAGCATGTAAAGAAAAGCCGCACATAATACTGTTACAAGAATGCGGAGAAAGCAAGACTGCTAAGTGCATAAGCCTACAGGGGTACAGAGTAGCCAGGCCGACCCTGCATCCCGAACAGATTAAGGCGTGAGGGGTGGCTACCCTCGTCCGGAAGGACATAATGTCCGCCGAAAGGGACACCCCCACATACAAAAAAGGCCTGGAAACGGTCCTGGTGAAAAGTCTACCATACAGGACCGTTAAAAGAAGCTTTTTTGCGCTCAATGTATACGGTTCACCATCAGACAAGAAGAGAGACTTCAACAGACTACTTACCTCCGCGGTCAAAATGGCGGGCGAAAATCCACTCATAGTAGCGGGTGATTTCAACGCCAGAAGCACCGAGTGGGGTTACGCAAAAAGCGAAAGAAAAGGCACTAAACTAGCTTAAAGTGCAAATGCGCTGGAACTGCAGCTTATAAACAACCTTGCCCTCCCCTCAAGAAGAGGCAACTTGGTACAGTTGGACACAATGCCTGACGTATACTTACTCGTTGAGTGCAGGGATTGTAAAGTTCAAGTCATAAGGGTCTGAAGTGGAGGTTCTACGTTGATAAGGAGACATGAAAAACAGTACAGTCTCGTCGTCTGGATATTGGGCGTTTACGAGCACTTCTTTTAATTTCTGCATTGGTAAAGGAAAAAGGACGAATGGAGGAAATGTTATGCAACTTAGCGTTCAATTACACTGCCACCAAGCATTGCCGAAAGCTACGTTCATGAGAGCATTATGACTGCACATTTACTGTTGAATTTTTCGAGATCTGGCGTGTTTGTTCATTTCCACGAGGCCGAGCATTACTAGCCGAAACAGTTACACGTGTTACGACCACGTGGTGCAGTTCGTGCCTGTATGTACAAACTTTCATAACTGCTTTAAATTTTTATGATAACACTTCGCGCACTCGCGAACAGCTGAGTTCATTCCTGAACAAACGCAAGCACACAGCACACTTACGCAAGTACATTTACCGAAAGTTCTGGCACAGCATCTCAGTGTGCACAGCCAAAACGTTCATCAACTCAACCTTTACATACTTCACTCAAACTTTCGGTCCCACAAAACATAGCAAGTCGTATCTTATTCATAAATTTAATACTCTCCGGCTAATGCGTATAAAACTTCCGAAAAGCGCTCTTGAATCTGTCCAATTAAATCTTAGGTAGACAACGAAAATCAGTCATAATCCGCTTATCTAAGCCTATTTAACCGTACTGACCACGTAATTTTCATGTTCAGATGCTGCTTGCATGTGATGCATGTTTCGGTTAAACACAAAAAGGCGATTTTATTGACTAAGAGCAAAGCCCCCCACCCCCCTCCTGCCCCCTCCACGCGAAGAAAACCCATATACATCCCTGGTACCTCTCCCCCCTCCCTCTTTTCGGTCTTCCATTTAGGATTTTTGATAAATTTACTCTCCCCATTTGACATGCCAAGCTATCCGAATAGCCCCCGCTGTACTTTCTTTCCCTCCAACCCTCATTCACCGACTCTTCTTCTCCTCATTTCTGTGGTTGGGATCAAGGCGTACACATACGTCGCGCTAAGGAAAGCAGTTGCGGCCTTTATGAAGGCAAGTCCACTTGCAGAAACCTTCCTTGATCAACGATCTCATCGCATCAAGCCTCCACTTCTCCTCAACTTCTACCTCGTATGTACGCAAGCTACGCAAACCTTACAAGTTTTATTTTAAAGCTGCCTAGTGTCGCTATAAGCCGAACACTGTTGCACGCTCCTACAATTACATTCGCGCGACTGGAAATCATATTTGCAAAGAAGGAAACGGGACTAGTAATCTCTTCATTTCAAATTTTAGCAAAGCGAAAGGGTCATGGCACGATCATGCAATAATTTGTACTTTTCAGCGAAATGTAGAAGTAGATGATGTATTATGCCTATACATATATGAAAAGTGGACTCTAAAAGAATATTTCAGTATGAAACAAGCCCTAAAAGTCGTCGGCGATAAACCCCGTCCACCGCCATTTTGCCATGTTGTGTGTGATGTCATGTGCTGCATTCAGCGGAGCCGTTCTCTTGCACCAAAGTTTCCGCCGCTGCAGATCGTTCGATTTAAGTGCCAAACTGAATAATGCTAAAATATCTCGATTTCACGCACAGCTGACCACGGAATGATATCGTTGGCAGGAATGCAGATGCTCACACAGCAAGAAGCTTGTTACGTCACGGCTCGGGAGTGCGCCAGTGTTGCCCGACTCTCAGTCCGCTCGCGTGTTTATAAAAATATTCAATTATAAATTAAGTGCTCGACCAAATGCGCTAATATTTCGCCAGCGTATTTGTGAGCGCACAAGGATTAACCAACATAACACAGATTATGATCGAAGCTCGGCTGTCATGGCTCCTTTAAGACAAAAGTGTCCTGACCTTCTTCACCATGAGTGCGAGATAGGACAAATTGGTTGTACAAAAAGTAAGGTGGCTTGCGTCGCGCCAATTAGAGAGGAAAACGAAAAGAAAGTAGCATTCGCACACCTCGGCCGTTGGTGCCACCATGCCTGACCCTGCACAGGCAACTTTTTTGTCGATCGTTTTGAAGAAAAATGGCGTCTTGTCCCTAAACAATCGTTGTTTACTACAGTCCACTTTCATTGACGTGTGCGCATGTTTGTAGATCTTTGAACTTTATAGGCTGAACGTTGCTTAGCTTTGTGACAGCAGTGGCGGAGAACGCGTTGGGCATACCATAGAACCACCATAGTGCCAGAGTGTAGCTTCTTGTGTATTGTACTTGCCTGAGTCTTTGTGGTAGCGTTTCCCATTACGGAAGTAAGTCTAACTGCTTTCTGTGTCGCAATAAGCGCCATCTGGATGGGCGAAAAAAATTGTTTGAACTCGAGCCAAACTAGTGTGGTACAACCAGCTGGTCTATGCGCTCCAAAACGCAATCTCAAAATTAGCGCCAACGTGACTTTTTTCAAGCGAAGCTCGTTGGAAGTTAGAGATAACGGCGAGGCGCTGTCCGCGATAATCCCGGCACAAATACGGCCGACCAAGGTGCGCCGGCCACATGCGTATTTGCATGTGGCCGGCGAAAGAAAGAAGGAAAGAAAGAAAGAAAGAAAGAAGGAAAGAAAGAAGGAAAGAAAGAAAGAAGAAAAGAAAGAAAGGAAGAAAGAAGAAAAGAAAGAAAGGAAGAAACAAGGAAAGAAAGAAAGAAAGAAAGAAAGAAGGAAAGAAAGAAGGAAAGAAAGAATGAAAGAAGGAAAGAAAGAAAGAAGGAAAGAAATAAGGAAAGAAAGAAAGAAAGGAAGGAAGAAAGAAGGAAAGATAGAAGGAAAGAAAGAAAGAAGGAAGGAAAGAAAGAAAGGAAGAAAGAAAGAAAGAAAGAAGGCAAGAAAGAAAGGAAGGAAAGAAAGGAAGAAAGGAAGAAAGAAGGAAAGAAAGAAAGAAAGAAGGAAAGGAAGAAAGGAAGAAAGAAGGAAAGAAAGATAGAAAGGAAGGAAGAAAGAAAGGAAGAAAGAAAGAAGGAAAGAAAGATGGATAGAAAGGAAGAAAGAAGGAAAGAAAGAAAGAAAGAAAGAAAGAAGGAAAGAAACAAGGAACGAAAGAAAGAAAGAAGGAAGGAAAGAAAGAAAGAAGGAAAGAAAGAAGGAAAGAAAGAAAGAAAGAAGGAAAGAAAGGAAGAAAGAAAGAAAGAAAGAAAGAAAGAAAGGAAGAAAGAAAGAAGGAAAGAAAGATGGATAGAAAGGAAGAAAGAAGGAAAGAAAGAAAGAAAGAAAGAAAGAAGGAAAGAAACAAGGAACGAAAGAAAGAAAGAAGGAAGGAAAGAAAGAAAGAAGGAAAGAAAGAAAGAAAGAAGGAAAGAAAGGAAGAAAGAAAGAAAGGAAGAAAGAAAGAAGGAAAGAAAGATGGATAGAAAGGAAGAAAGAAGGAAAGAAAGAAAGAAAGAAAGAAGGAAAGAAACAAGGAACGAAAGAAAGAAAGAAGGAAGGGAAAGAAAGAAGGAAGGAAAGAAAGAAAGAAAGAAAGAAAGAAGGAAAGAAAGAAGGAAAGAAAGAAGGAAGAAAGAAGGAAAGAAAAACGGAAAGAAAGAAAGAAGGAAGGAAGAAAGAAGGAAAGAAAGAAAGGAAGAAAGAATGAAGGAAAGAAAGATAGAAAGGAAGAATGAAGGAAAGATAGAAAGAAAGATAGAAAGGAAGGAAGAAAGAAGGAAAGAAAGAAAAAAAAGAAGGAAAGAAAGAAAGGAAGAAGGAAAGAAAGGAAGAAAGAAAGGAAGAAAGAAAGGAAGGAAGAAAGAAAGAAGGAAAGGAAGAAAGAAAGAAGGAAAGAAAGGAAGAAAGAAAGGAAGAAAGAAAGGAAGGAAGAAAGAAAGAAGGAAAGAAAGAAAGAAAGGAAGGGAAGAAAAGAAGGAATGAAAGAAAGGGAAGAAAGAAGGAAAGAAGGAAGAAAGAAAGAAAGAAAGAAAGAAAGGAAGAAAAAGGAGAGAAAGAAGAGAAAGAAAGGAAGAAAGAACAGAAGGAGAAGAAGGAAAGAAGAGGAAGAAAGAAGGAAGAAAGAAAGGAAGAAAGAAGGAAAGAAAAACGGAAAGAAAGAAAGAAGGAAGGAAAGAAAAGGGAAGAAGAAAGAAAGAAAGGAGAAAGAAGGAATGAAAGAAAGAAAGAAGGAAAGAGAGGAAGAAAAAAGAAAGAAAGGAGAAAGAAAGGAAGAAAAGAAGGAATGAAAGAAAGAAAGAAAGAAGAAGAGGAAGAAAGAAAGGAAGAAAGGAAGAAAGAAGGAATGAAAGAAAGAAAGGAAGAAAGAAAGAAAGAAAGGAAGGAAGAAAGAAGGAATGAAAGAAAGAAAGAAGGAAAGAAAGGAAGAAAGAAAGAAAGAAAGAAAGGAAGGAAGAAAGAAGGAATGGAAAGAAAGAAGAAGGAAAGAAAGGAAAAAGAAAGGAAGGAAGAAAGAAGAAGAAAGAAAGAAGAAAAAAAGAAGGAAAGAAAGAAAGGAAGAAGGAAAGAAAGGAAGAAAGAAAGGAAGAAAGAAAGAAAGGAAGGAAGAAAGAAAGAAGGAAAGAAAGAAAGAAAGAAAGGAAGAAAGAAGGAAAGAAAGAAGGAACGAAAGAAGGAAGGAAGAAGAATGAAAGAAGGAAATAAAGAAAGGAAGAAAGGAAAGAAAGAAGGAAAGACAGAAAGAAAGAAAGAAAGAAGGAAAGAAAGAAAGAAGGAAAGAAAGAAAGGAAGAAAGAAGGAAAGAAAGAAAGAAAGATAGAAAGAAGGAAAGAAAGAAAGAAAGAAAGAAAGAAAAATAGAAGGAAAGAAAGAAAGGAAGAAGGAAAGAAAGAAAGAAAGGAAGAAAGAAAGAAAGGAAGGAAGAAAGAAAGGAAGAAAGAAGGAAAGAAAGAAGGAACGAAAGAAAGAAAGAAGGAAAGAAAGAAAGAAAGGAAGAAAGAAAGAAAGAAAGAAAGAAAGAAAGAAAGAAAGAGAAGTCACAGTTTCGCCGCAAGGGCGAAGTAATTAATTCGGTAGCAACAAATTGGAATCTCACACAAAGAACGGCAAGCAGCTCGAAACTTACAACGCACTGCTCGAGCGCAAAAGATGCACGAAAAGAACACACACAGGACGAACGCGAACTAACAACTGCCACAGTTGTTACTTCTTTGTGTACGAGCACCACGCTTCAAGTGTCGACTACGCACAAACAACTAGCCCCAACTTTGGCTCTTCTAGCTTGCAGCGCACTCCTTTCGCAAACGCGGCCGCTGCAGCAAGCGATGTGAACTTCATGCGTCCTATATACTACAACGGAAACTTTGCGTGAAATCACAAGATGTACAAACCTTCGCCCTCACGGGATAAGCACGCGATGACGAGATAAGCACTCCTTATCTCCCTTATGAGATAAACAGGTGCCACCACGCCCTGTAGGGCAAAGGAGAAGTCGGACGCGCGCATCCCAACTCCTGTGAAACACGAGCGGGCAACGACCTTAAAAGCTCGCCCTTCGCGCCATCTCACGGGTGATTGCAGTGTTGTACACATTCCTCTAAAACAGGAACGAAAGCTCGTTCCTCGTTCCTTCCCAATCTTGGAACGAGTTCCCGTTACAAGTCCCTTCAATGCGAAAGGAACTCGTTCCAGTTACATTAACGTTACATTTTATTATTTAATAAACATATAGTGCCGGATAACCCTGAAGCGACATAAAGTGAGCAATTTAGAGCTAATATTGAGCTACATATACTTTACGAATTTGACACCGCCGGCAGTAGGTTATATGTAGATAAAATGAGTATTTATATGTAGATAAAATGAGAGACGAATTTTTTTTTAGAGACCACCCGCCATGTTACACACATGTCTATCTGCAACTTTCGTGCTCGCCTATTACAAGTCCAACACATGAGGCCCTTTCCACGTTAGTCTTCAAATGCGCCGTCAGAATACTGCGCTTCGGATATTCAAATAGAAATTCCCACATGCACCAATATAAATATATTAAGTTTCTTGCACAGGAAACCACATCGAAAAGAACAATACATAGGCATTTAATGAGTGCTGATTCGATATCGCAATGTGAGTAGAAAATAATGTCCAGGATACATATTCGCAACCTAGTAAAGTCCCTCGTTCGCACTCAGCAAGAGTCGCATCTCGATGTTGGTATCCGACTGATGAACCTGGTTTCTCGTCAGCACTTGGTTGACAATGTTGAAGAGCCGTTCCATCAAGTGCTTGATGGTACTGCCGTATTGTACACAAATAGTGGCTTCCCTGCTCCCCTGGCGGGCGCTTTAAAGTGAAAACCAGCAGCATAGTCAATTGACTGGCGAGCGGTAGATTCTTGCGCCTCACGCGGTCGCCCATCCCCCCTGTTTTGCATGATGCGTTGTGTGCGGGCGACTGTTCAATGCCGAGGAACGTTTACAGAAGGAAAGCCGTTCCCTATGTCGTTCCCTATGACGTAAACACAACGAGTTACCGTTACAGTTCCACCGATCCTCAATGGAACGGTGGCGTTCCTCCGTTCCCACAAAAAGGAACTAGTTCCTAGAACGTCGTTCCTTGGAACGCCGTTCCGTACAACACTGGGTGATTGTGAACTTGCTGAAGCATGAAGCACCTCCGAGCTCTGCGTACCGCTAGCGGTAAATGGTCTATATAAATAGTATGCAGAAGGACATACGACGCGTGGCTGAGTTTTTTAACGCGGCGCGCTGCGGAGCGAGGGTTCACAGGTTTGCGCGCTTCGATTTCTTTTCTTCTGATCTATTTTTCTTTGTGGCTTTCATATATACAGGGTGCCCCAGCTATCTCTAGCCAGAGTTCAAAAATACGCCGGCCCGCTCTATGACGACGCCTACAAATGCATGTGGATGACTATTGCATGCAGTCGATCACACTATTTTCTTTGTTTTCTTCTTAATTGCCTAATTAGGCATTTTTAGTTAAGTAACTTTTCAAGCAACGAAACTGGGTGAAAAATCCCAATGAGAAAGTTGTGAATCATTTAGCGAAACGTCCCATTAGATAGTTTCTAACTTTCTATCTGCTAAATGTAAGTTTTTTTTTCGGCTTATTACAGATGCCCGCGAAATACAAAAGAAGTAATACGTGACATGCACGCTCGCGCGCCTATGTGCGCCGCGATTGCAGCGCTCCCTAACGCTTCGTGTGAAAACGACCATAGCCTTTGGCCAGGTGTGCTCGACAGGACCAGGCGCTACCTCGACAGGACAGCGACAAAGGCGGTGGCTGTGCGATGACTCACGTTTTGCTAGCGACAACACAAGCGATAACCGCTGCGTCTGCTTATCGCTGTCATGAACCGTTGCCAGGGAAGCATATCGTTTATACGCGGAACGTTAGGAAGCACTACAATCACGGCGCGCATAGGTGCACAAGCGGGCATGTCGCGTGTTCTTTTTTTTTAACACGAAAGTGTTTTATGCCGGGGTCCACCACGGCTCTACAGACGTATATCGTTCACGGATATGACGTTGTACAATATAAAGACTAATAGACCGCGAACAAAAAAAAATCGGCAGATCCCACGCGTTGTGGGAATCGGTTTCATGCAAAGCAGTCAGCGAATACTTCTATGCTGTATTTTAGAGCTTTGAGCAAAGCGTTACGAGGTGGTACGATGTGTTTTTGTAAGTATAGTGCATGTGTGCACATTGTCGGCTTACCAGGCACGTCGACAACACTGGCGTTTAGGTAACTTATGGTGCGACGTAACGTCAGCCCTCACGTTAGAGTACATACGTCAGTATTATCGAAACTGAGTGCACTTTATGGTGCAATCATGTGAATATCATACGTAACTTTCGTTAATGTGTTCCTCCGGAGTCGAGCATTGCTTCAAGATAGCTTGCTGAATCATAGGAAAACAAATGTAATGTTTATTAGACTGCTATAAAAGCGGAGCCAACACTGGAACCACAAATGTTAATCTGATATGATGCCTGTATCGTAGGAGAACATATGTAGTGTTTATTGCTTTCTTGTAAAATTAGATTGCCCACACCATAACCACACTTGACGTTGCACCTACATTACGCCTGCACAGGCTGTTTTTCCAAACCAGTTTATAGACCTGGCGTGGCTCTGTGGTAGAATACCTAATTGCCACGCAGAATGCATAGGTTCAATTCCTGCTGGGATCCTAATTTGCATTCTTTCTATTCGTCGGGTCAACGTTACCGATGTCGGTTTTTCTTAACGCTGTCACATTTAAATTACCAATGTCTGCTCTCGCCGTTCCTGGGTAATAATAATATCTGGGGTTTTACGTCCCAAAACCACGATATGATTATGAGAGACGTCGTAGTGGAGGACTCCGGAAATTTCCACTATCTGGTGTTCTTTAACGTGCACCTAAATCTAAGTACACGGGCCTCTACCATTTCGCCTCCATTGAAATGCGACCGCCGCGGCCGGGATCAAACTCGCGACCTTCGAGTCAGCAGCCTAGCACCATAACCGCTATACCACCGCGGCGGACAGCCGTTCCTGGGTAGAAAAAAAAATTGGCCGCGTATCTGCGTGCTTCGCTGCAAATGTCGTCTAAAGACGATAGAAGAGGCGCTGCGTGAGATATGGACGCCATCTGGCAATACGTCGGGAACATGAGTGCTGTGTTGCGGACTGGTAGTCCTGGCGCAGCAGTAGGCGAAGACCGGCGGTGACCAACACGACCGGCGGGGACGCCAGCCAGCCCGAACACTCGGTTTGGCGCGAAGCGCTGAAGCAGAAGAAACATCCGCACTCAACGAGTACTCTCCACACACTCTTTTATTTATACGTCGCCTGGCTAAAACAGGAATGCCAGAGCGGCGCCCCATGGCATTCGTACAGTGCAATACAGAACCGAAACCGAAGCACAACAATGAGCTCGTGCAGAGGGCACGGAGGAAGTCAAGTTTAACGGGCAGTCGCATTTTCAGCGCAGCTTAAGAAACTAGGGTCTTTAGAATTACGTATGTATGCATTTTCTATTAAAGGAACACACCACCTCATACTTACCTAGTGATGTTGTGCCTCAGATATGCGTAATGTTTGCTTTTTTGATCGACAATGTACACAAGTATGAACCTAGTGAGCCGTTCAAGATGCCTGGCCCTTGGGCAAGTGGTTCAACTTTGGCCGAGTGGCTGAATCGAGTGACGTGCCGACAAACAGAAAGACAGACCAAAATTTCTCCGTTTAAGTATCCCAAGAAAGACTATCGTCTTTAAAAACTGTCAATCACCTGTGGCGCATACCCGTGCACCGCGGCCCGTGGTTAACGGGTATGCGCGCCACACGTGTCTGGAAAAGGCTTGATGACATACGCGACATGATTTTCACATTATCCATGTCATGACCCGACAGTCATATTCGTCAAATACTCTTACCCTCCCATGCCAATTTTGGTCTACACGAAGTTAAGCAGGCGATCATGAGAGCACCCAGACGTAGGCGGCTAGATAGATAGATAGGTAGAGAAACGCTCAAAGTGCCAAAGGTTCGATAAGAAATGCTTCGCTCTTAAAACTGGAAGAAAAAGTTCCGTCACCAGGAGTCGAACTTACGACCCCTTGCTCCGCAGCGCGCGGCGCGAAACGATTCCGTCACAGACAGCACGCTCTTTGCCCTGCTAACGGCGAGGTATTTATATACACCATTTGCCGATGATGGTACTCGGAGATTGGTGGTACAGCAGCGTGTTTTCGTTATCACAAGTGAGATGGCGCGAAGGGCTCGAAGAGCGCGCTTTAATGGTCATCGCCCTACGCGCATGAGCGCGCGCCTCTACAGGGCGTGGTCGCTCGTGCGCGGCGCTTATCTCGTGATGGCGGTGGTTTGTACGTCTTCTGCTCTCACCACAAGATTGCTTTGAGAGCACGAAGGTCACCTCGCTCACTGCAGCGGCCACTTTTGCGAAAGTAGCGCTCTGCTCACACAGAAATAAGTTACAACTGTGACAGTTCGCGCTCATCCTGTGTATGTTCGTACAGCGCGTCCTTTCTGCTTGAGCAGTGCGTTGCAAGTTTCGAGCTGCCTGCCGTTCTTCGTGTGACATTACAATTTGTTGCTGTAGCGTTCATCCCTTCGCGCTTGAGGCGAAAGAATGCACAACAAACGCTTGCAACTACGTCTGTGAAGACACGTTTCGCTTTCGTGTTATACCGATTCCTATGAGCGAGGGATCAGCCATGTTTTTTTTTTGTATTTTGTGGGCATCAGTAGTAAGCAGACAAACACTAATGCTTAATAAATATAAACTGTCTCATGGGACGTTTTCCAAACCGAGCTACAACTTTCTCAATAGAATTTTTTGGCCAGCTTCGTTCCTTCAAACGTTAGGCAATTAAACGTGCTTAATTATGCCATTCAGCCGAAAACAAAAAGATAGTGTGACGTACTCTAGGCATTAGTCAGCAACTGTGTTTCTTCCCATCGTCATAGAGCGCGTCGGCATATTTTTAAACTCTGGCTAGAGATAGCTGGGGCACCATTTATATACTGTAATGAAAAACTGGGCTAAAAACGGTGGTTGCGTCGAAACAGTAGCTGGAAGAACTAGACAGCTAGGCGCGGGCAGCGTTGCAGCAAACACAGCCAAGGCAGCTCCAGCTCGTTCCTCGCGCAGGGCTGGCGATGTGGCTGCAGCGCTGGGCATTCCTCTTCACTACAATACATACATATACATATACGGAGCATGACGGTGACGGCGACGGCGAAAACTCGCCGAGATTATCCATATAACAGCTATCGCAATAAAAGAAAGAAGGAAAGAAAGAAGGAACTAAAGAAAGAAAGAAAGAAAGAAAGAAAGAAAGAAAGAAAGAAAGAAAGAAAGAAAGAAAGAAAGAAAGAAAGAAAGAAAGAAAGAAAGAAAGAAAGAAAGAAGAAAGCAGTAGGCCAGGCGCCCACGCGCCAAGCTTCGCTTGCCTCCATTTTCCCCGTAGAGGAAAGGCTCCTGAATTTTTTTCATCGTATAAAACAGCACTGTGAAATACAAGCTCAACCATTTATCTTTCAAAAAACATGTTCGTTTTACCAGCTGAACAGCCCGCAACTATTGCAACGAAATCATGCCAATTATAGACCGTATTTTTTGTAGAAAGACGATAAATTTTGTGTGGCGACCACACGCAGCGGCTGCGCATATTTGTCTCTCCAGGGAGATCTTGCATTTAAGTTAAATTAATAGTTTCATAAAACCTAAAGCTGGCAATAAGACTGCTGTTCTATCAGTTTAAGTTTGAGACTAGGGTTCTTCTTATAAAATATTTAAAGTCGTATAGCTCGAACGTTCGACGTTACACAAAGCAGAGATACACACACAGCTTCTCTCTGCTGTATGTGCGTCTCTTCTTGGTGCCCTCGGCGAATGGCTGCGCTATACAAATTCAAGAATCGATCAACGAGATATTCCTGCAGATAAATTGTAGAGGTCCAGAATATCGAGGTGTGCATTTATTTTGGTATTTAATAACGTATGCATGTTTTAATTTAACATGTGCACTGGTTCAAATCAGTGCTGTTCACTTTCGGAGTGACTTCTAGTGCCAAATGCGGTTCCGCATGGGTCGATTTACGTATTACTTTAAGATATTAAGAAACTTCTGTATCTGTCATTTGTCTGTCACTTCTCTGTTGTTTGTCCGTCACTTGATATTTAATTTTCTATGCGCCAAGACATGAGCACGCGAAGGTTAGCCGAAGGTGACGTCTTGCCTTGACTCGACACGCACGTCGCGATCTTGCTCTCTACAAGCATTACTTTTCTAAGGATGAAAATTTGCGGGGAATAAGCAGTGTCACAGTAGTCAATTGCCTTCACCAAGGGGACTTGCTTTCCATGCATCATGCGGGAACGCCCGCTCCAGCTAGATTCCTTCTTCACCGACAATGCAATCGCTTCTAGCATAACTCGCTCGCCGCGTAGCTCGCGCAAATGCCCTTCACCAGAGTTATGGACAAGCTCAGGATGCCATTTGGGTAGACGCTGCTTGTACAGCACAAGAAGCTGTAGCAGTTGCCTACAACCCTACTCTGCCCTCATCCTCTGATTCACCGCCTTCCTTCAGGCTCTACAGCTGAGGAGGCAGAGGAGGCTGCCATCGCCCTAGCCCTTGCCCAATCAGACGCACAGTACATCTTCACTGACTCAAAAACTGCTCTGTACAACTACGCCAGGGGCAGGATACACCCGCCCGCCTGGCAGGCTGAAAACCCCACGCAAAATTTACCACGC